>NC_090035.1:59077554-59396929 GCF_037176765.1 Anolis sagrei | reverse complement strand
GTTTCGTTTGTTAATTTTGTAATTCGTTAAATATTCATTATATTTAACAATTACAAAATGATTTCAAAATATATTTTCAAACCCGGAAGGGTTTTTCAATAACGAAACGGCATCCTCCATCCTTTTTATGAGCTTCCGCCCGTTTCGGAAATGGGATGGAGGATGCTGGGTGCCCTGGGAGCCAATCCGGCGCTCCCAAGCACCCAAGCAGTGCACCGTGGCTGATTGTGATTGGCCGGGAAGCCCTTTAAAAGCGGCTCCGTGTGGCCGCATTGCTCATTGTTGCGAAGGCGAGGGAGAAGACGGGAGGTCCGGGAGGGCGGCTTGGTTTGGCTTGGCTTGGTTGGCTAAGCTTGGATTCATTCCTTGCATTGATTCATTTGCTTTCATTTTTGCATTCCTTAATTCTGTTGTTGGGAGAGCGAGGGCGGTTTTTGTTAATTTGTTAATTTTCCATTTAAAATATTTTTGAAAAATACCTTTCTTTTATTCTTAAAAAAAATCAAAAAATATTCTAAAAAAAGAAAAGATCCTTCTGTGGCTGTGTGCTATCGTTTGTCCCTGTCTTGTGGCTGTTTGCTCCACAGCAGGGCGAGCATTTTGTTAATTTTCCATTTTTAAATATTTTTGAAAAATACCTTTCTTTTATTCTTAAAAAAATAAAAAAATATTCTAAAAAAAGAAAAGACCCTTCTGTGGCTGTGTGCTATCGTTTGTCCCTGTCTTGTGGCTGTTTGCTCCACACCAGGGAGAGCATTTTCTTAATTTTCCATTTTTAAATATTTTTGAAAAATACCTTTCTTTTATTCTTAAAAAAAATCAAAAAATATTCTAAAAAAAGAAAAGACCCTTCTGTGGCTGTGTGCTATCGTTTGTCCCTGTCTTGTGGCTGTTTGCTCCACAGCAGGGTGAGCATTTTGTTAATTTTCCATTTTTAAATATTTTTGAAAAATACCTTTCTTTTATTCTTAAAAAAATCAAAAAATATTCTAAAAAAAGAAAAGACCCTTCTGTGGCTGTGTGCTATCGTTTGTCCCTGTCTTGTGGCTGTTTGCTCCACAGCAGGGTGAGCATTTTGTTAATTTTCCATTTTTAAATATTTTTGAAAAATACCTTTCTTTTATTCTTAAAAAAAATCAAAAAATATTCTAAAAAAAGAAAAGACCCTTCTGTGGCTGTGTGCTATCGTTTGTCCCTGTCTTGTGGCTGTTTGCTCCACAGCAGGGTGAGCATTTTGTTAATTTTCCATTTTTAAATATTTTTGAAAAATACCTTTCTTTTATTCTTAAAAAAAATCAAAAAATATTCTAAAAAAAGAAAAGACCCTTCTGTGGCTGTGTGCTATCGTTTGTCCCTGTCTTGTGGCTGTTTGCTCCACAGCAGGGCAAGCATTTTGTTAATTTTCCATTTTTAAATATTTTTGAAAAATAACTTTCTTTTATTCTTAAAAAATCAAAAAATATTCTAAAAAAAAGAAAAGACCCTTCTGTGGCTGTGTGCTATCGTTTGTCCCTGTCTTGTGGCTGTTTGCTCCACAGCAGGGCAAGCATTTTGTTAATTTTCCATTTTTAAATATTTTTGAAAAATACCTTTCTTTTATTCTTAAAAAAATCAAAAAATATTCTAAAAAAAGAAAAGACCCTTCTGTGGCTGTGTGTGCATTTGTCATTTATGTAGTTCCAACCAGTGCGCTCCTTTTGCCAACAGAAAGTGCTATAATACAGTGCTCGCTCATTTGTGTAGTTCCAACCAGTGCGCTCCTTTTGCCAACACCAAGTGCTATATAATACAGTGCTCGTTCATTATTTGTGTAGTTCCAACCAGTGCGCTCCTTTTGCCAACACAAAGTGCTATATAATACAGTGCTCGCTCATTATTTGATAATCGATTCGTTATTACCGTTTTTACGAATAACGAAATTTCGTGAATGCTTTGCGCATGCGCTAACGCGGGCGCCATCTTAACGAATCGATTCGTTATTATCTTGGCTACCAACAATAACGAAATTTCGTAAACCGCTTTTGCACATGCGCTAACGCAGGCGCCATCTTAACGAATCGATTCGTTATTCCCGACAAAATTACGAAATTTTGTAAATGCTTTGCGCATGCGCCAACGCGGGCACCATCTTAACGAATCGATTCGTTAATATTAACGAAATTTCGTAAATACCGAACTTTTTTAAGGGAAAATTTTGTAATTATTTAAAATATCGAAACAAAAAAAAAACCCCAAATACAAATCGATTTTAGAAACAATTTTTTCCGTTGTTACCCAGGCCTAAGACATACTATTGGAATCTGGGAAACAGCATGGCAAACATGGGATTTTGGGAGAGACAGTAAAGCTAAAACTGTGATATGAGAAATGGTATGGCATGTGTGAAGAACCCTTACCTTCGTTACAGCCAGGATGCAGGGCCAGGAAAAGCCTGTAAGACTAGAAAGATAGGGAATGGGCAAGGCGAAGCATCAGCAACCATTTTGGAGAAGGGAGACGCCATCTTGAGTGTAAGTCAGAGCAAGGGGGCATGTCTTAGGCATTAGACAGCAGGGAATGGCAGGGTTGGAATGAAGAGTTAGAGGGAGCAGTTATAGTTGAAGAATAACAGTGAAGATTTAGTGAGAAGTCTAACTTAGAAATAGATTTAGATAGTTACTTCAGAAGAAGAACTGGTTCTAGACAGACCCTGTGTTTCGGGCTGTTTGTAGGGAACAATCTATTGTAGGAGAAGATAGAAATTCTCAGTTTGAAAGTTATGACTGGAACTTAATTCAAGCACTGTACGATTTTAATGAAACCAATAAGCATTCTGTACCTGAAATATTTTCAAGATCATTTAATAAACATTTCATTCTATCTTCACACTACCACAGACTGTGTGTGAATACTTTAGATAAGCATTTGATCTCTCTGAAGAACAAACTGCATTGTAACCCAAAAGACTGTGTTGCTGGGTTTCCTCAGTTCTCAGGGTAGAAAAAGTCAGCCAAGCAGAAGAAACAGTTTCAACAACTCTGAGTCATCAGTAATTATACAGCCATATCTTACTCAGTTTGTGTTTCTCCCTATTAAACATAAGAAGAGTTTCCTTCATGAGTAAAAAAACCTAATAATCTGGTTAGCTCTTAACAATTAGTGGCCGCTCTATACATTGGTGTCTATCTATTGAACGGTGATCATTACATATTTGATTTGGTAGCTGGTGAAATCCTTTATTGATCTGGTTCTTTAAATAGTTGGTGGCAGCGAGAGAGATTGATTGCCCCATTCTTTATAATTGGTGGCAGTTCATGAGATCTGATTTATCCGATCTTTATAGCATGCACCAGGCTCTGGGGGATATTGGGGTCTGGAAGACGTAGTGTGACAATAATTCTGGTCCAGGTATTGGAGTCTGAGCATGGGAAAAATTGGAATCTGGGAGACACCTCATAGCAAGCATCAGGATCTAGGAGATATATGCACAATTAAAAATGGGGTTTGGGAAACATAATATCAAAATCAGGAAGTTAAGAAGACATAGTGCAGCCAAAATTGTGGTCCGTGTAAATAGTACAGGAAGCATTAGGCTCCAGGAGACACAATATACCTTCAGATAGACTAAATAGACCAAAAACCATTTTTAGTATTGCTATTAATTGAATTCTGTTTGGCTTCCTCTCAAATAGTACAAAACTATATATTAAATATGTGTTTGTATAACTATCTATCTATCTATCTATCTATCTGGATTAGAAATGCCTTACCAGGTGTAGTGATGGCTGCGAACATCAGCGTCCCGGCAGCATTGGCGCGGACTTCGGGGTCTTCGTCCTCCAGAAGCAAAACCAGATCGGGGAAGATGTCTTCCTCCAAGACTGTATTCTTTCCTTGTAAAGGGACACTGGGAAAAATAATTCATTAATGACTGGGGATAATGCATAGGGGAACGGCAGCACAAGACAGGTACAAAAGCACCATAGGAAGACCCGGCTATTCCAAAGGGATTCAAATAACAGATGAACAGATATTGAGGCAAATATTATTATATTCAGCTACTCCAAATTTATTCAGGCAGTGGATTAAGTAAAAGGCAGCATTAAACAAGTATAAAGGCATATTTATTTATTACAAGCTTGGGGACTCAGCAGTACACGGGTTATTTGAAAAAGGCATTGGGTTTTTTTGGGGTGGGGGGTGGGATGGTAATATCATTTAAATTTGATCCGGATTCATCATGGGCTGGGTTCAGTGCTCTTTGGATAAGGGTGAACTACAACTCCCAGATTCTCAAGGTAATCACCTCCAAACTGTGACAATGTCTGCAGTTGGACATGTTGCGTCTATGTGCCAAGTTTGGTCCACCTTCAATATCAGCTGAGTTTAGTGCACTCTAGATAAGGCTGAACTACAACTCCTAGATTCCCAGAGCAAACAGCCCTAACTCCTGCCTGTATGCACAGTTGGCCATCTTGGGTCCTTGTGTCAAGTTTAGTCCAGATCCATC
The DNA here is from genome assembly GCF_037176765.1 of Anolis sagrei. NCBI lineage: Eukaryota > Metazoa > Chordata > Lepidosauria > Squamata > Anolidae > Anolis > Anolis sagrei. The sequence continues at coordinate 59,392,440 of NC_090035.1, read as the reverse complement.
ATTGGCTGGGTTTAGTGCTCTCGGAATAAGGGAGAACTACAATTCCCAGATTCCCAGGGCAATCATCCTGAAACCCTGCTAGTATTCACAGTTGACCATGTTGAGTCTGTGTACCAAGTTTGGTCTGGATTCATCGTTGTCTGGGGTCAGTGCTTTCTGGATGCAGGTGAACTACTGCCCCCAAAATCAAGGCCAATTCCCACAAACCCCTGCAGTATGTTCGTTTGTTCTCTGTGCCAGGTTTGGTCCAAGTCCATTGATGTTGGGGGTCACTGTTTTTCTGGATGCAGGTAACCTATAACTCCCCTTTCCACAAACTCCTCCAGTATGTTCTGTTGTTCATGGGGCTTCTCTGTGCCAAGTTTGGTCCTGGTCCACTGCCGGTAGGAGACACTGTTCATCTGGATGCAGATGAACTACAACTTCCCAAATCAATGTCAATTCCTCCAAAACGCCTGCAAATTTATGTTATTATAGAATTTTGCCTAATTACTAGGGCTGGATGGTTTCGTTTCGTTAATTCGTAATTCATTAATAATTCGTTAATTTTTTTAATTACAAAACGATAACGAACCATTCTGGAGCAATTTTTTTAAAAAACGAATTTTTAAACACGTTTTGTAAATGCTTCGTATTTCATTATTGTATTCGTTTCGTTATTGTTCTGAGGTCGTTTCGTTATTATTTCCGCATGTCTGGGGCAAGTTTTTTGTTTAATTAGTGAAAAAAAATTATAATATCACACCAACAGTCAACAACAGAGGGAGAGGGAAGCTTCAGAAGTTTTTGGAGGTTTTTTAGCGTATTTCGCGGTCGCGTCCGCCATTAACGAATCGATTCGTTATTGTTTCGGAAATCGATTCGTTAATGTTTTGTAATTTTTTTCACATTTACGAAATTTCGTAAATATCGAACTTTTTAAAAGGAAAATTTTGTAATTATTTTAAATAACGAAACGCAAACCCCCCCAAAAAACGAATCAATTTTAGAAACAAATTTTTCCGTTGTTACCCAGGCCTACTAATTACATGTAGTTTAATTTATCGATGTCAGGTTTAATTTTCTGATGCTAGGTCTTAATTTGAAGTTAGGTTTTAATCTCTCTGTTACATTTGGAGGAGGATGAACCATGGATAATGGGACTTGCAGTACCATCACTCACATTCTGAGACCGCTGTTAACCTCATCCAATGACAGATCAGGACCAAACATGGCACATAGACCTCTCATGACCCATTTTACATCCTGGTGTGGTTTTGCCGGGGATGGACCATGGATTATGGGACTTGCAGTACCTTTGCTCAATTCTTGAGACCACTGCAACCCTCATCCAATTACCGATAAGGACCAAACTTGGCACACTGAGTCTCCATGACGCACTCTACATCCTGGTACTGTTTGGAGGAGGATGCACCATGGATGATGGGACTTGCAATACCTGCACTCCCTTCCTAAGATCATGACAACTGCCAACAATGATGGATCAGGGCCACAATATACACAGAAAGCCCGCATGACCCACTCTACATCCTGGTGCAGTTTGGAAGAATTTGACAATGGATGATGGGACTTGCAGTCACTTCACTCCCTTCCTGAGACCACTGAGACCCTCGCCAATGACTGATCAAGACCAAACTTGGCACACAGAGTCCCCATGACCCACTCTAAATCTGGTGCACTTTCGAAGAAGACAGACCATGGATGATGGGACTTCAAGTACCTCCACTCCCTTTCCAAGATGGCTGCAACCCACATCTAATGTCTGATCAAGACCAACTTGGCACACAGAGCCCCCATGACCCACTCTACATCCCGATGCTGTTTGGAGAAGGACCAACCTTGAGACACAATTCCTTTCTTAAATAACCCAGGCAGCGCCGGGTCCCCAAGCTAGTCTATATCTATATGTATATATATATCTATATCTATATATAATAAAAGTCAAAGTTTGTATGCGGAGGACAAAAGTGTGGCGGTGTGGCAGTGTATGTGCCAGCATTCTGATTGGACAGCCTGACTTAAGGTGGGGCCCATCTTAGGTCTTAATTTGAAGTTAGGTTTTAATCTCTCTGTTACATATGGAGGAGAATGAACCATGGGTTATGGGACTTGCAGTACCATCACTCACATTCTGAGACCGCTGTTAACCTCATCCAATGACAGATCAGGACCATACTTGGCACATAGACCTCTCATGACCCACTTTATGTCCTGATGTGGTTTGGCCGGGGATGGACCATAGATTATGGGACTTGCAGTACCTTCCCTCAATTCTTGAGACCACTGCAACCCTCATCCAATTACCGATACAGACCACACACCGAGTCTCCATGAGAGACATCCTGGTGCAGTTTGGAGGAGGATACACCATGGACGATGGGACTTGCAATATCTGTACTCCCTTCCTAAGACCATTACAACTGCCAACAATGATGGTTCAGGAATACAATTAACACAGAGAGCCCGCATGACCCACTCTACATCCTGGTGCAGTTTGGAAGAATTTGACAATGGATGATGGGACTTGTATTCACTTCACTCACTTCCTGAGACCACTGAGACCAAACTTGGCACACAGAGCACCCATGACCCACTCTACAACCTGGTGCATTTTCGAGGAGGACAGACCATGGATGATGAGACTTCAAGTATCTCCACTCCCTTCCCAAGACAGCTGCAACCCTCATCTAATGTCCGATCAAGACCAAACTTGGCACACAGAACCCCCGTGACCCGCTCTACATCCTGATGCTGTTTGGAAGAGGACAGATGATGGATGATGGGACTTCCAGTACCTTCCACTCATGTCCTGAAACCACAGCAACACTTATCCAAATACCAAGAAAGACCAAACTTGGCACAGAGCCCCCTTGGCTAACTCAACATTCTGGTGAGGTTTGGGGGAGAACAGACTATGGATGATGGGGCTTGCAGTACCTAAACTCACTTTCTGAGACCACTGTGACCTTCAACCAATGATTGATGAAGAACAAAACTTGGCACATAGAGCCCCCACAACCCACTCTCCATTCTGGTGCAATTTGGAGGAGGATGGACCACAGATGATGGGATTCGCAGTACCTTCTCTTAACTTCCAGAGACCACTGCAAGCCATATAAATAACTGATAAAGACCAAGCTTGACACACAATTCCTTTCTCTAATAATCCGGGCAGTGCCGGGTCCCCAAGCTAGTATATAATGAAAGTCAAAGTTTGTATGCAAAGGACCTTGAGCTTGTTTGGAGGTTCTAGCTGGGGAGCGCAGCTATCGTAAACCCGGGACCGAAGACTGGAGACCTCGGTACACTCCTTCTATACCTGGGGCGTCGTCCTCTTCCACCGAGCGCGCAGCTTAGGAAGGGACGCACATGGAGCGGTGAGGGAGGAAGGGGACACCCGCCTAGCCAGCCAGATCAGCCGAATCAACCCTGGCGATCAATGGGGTGATAGATGTCGTGACCCTCATCCAATGATTGTGCAATAACAAACACACACACAGAGCCCCCCTTGGCACACAGAGCCCCCACGACCCACTCTCCATTCTGGTGCAATTTGGAGGAGGATGGACCACAGATGATGGGACTTGCAGTACCTTCACTAACTTCCTGAAACCTCTGCGAGCCATATAAATAACTGATAAAGACCAACCTTGATACACAATTCCTTTCTCTAATAACTTGGGCAGCGCCGGGTCCCCAAGCTAGTATATAATAAAAGTCAAAGTTTGTGTGTGAGGGGGGACAGAGGAAGGAGGATGCAGATAGGAGTTTGTGGCAGCTTTCTGACTGGCTGCCTCTGTGGTGCTATTTGCATATAGTCTCTGATTGGCCAGCCTGCAAACTCCTACATCCTCAAGTGGCTGAGAGGGGAAAGGAAATTTGCATATGGTCTCTGATTGGCCAGCCTCAACAGGACCCCCTGGTGGTGAGGAGGGTTAATGAAAGAAGCGGAGACATGAGAGAAGCCTCCCACAAGGATGGTAAACAATCAAAACTCATCACTGTGGCCCCAACAAACACCGACAAAGACCAAATTTGGCACACAGAACCCCCATGACCCACTCTACATCCTACTGTGGTTTGGAGTAGGGCAGACTATGGATAATGGGACTTGAAGTACCTCTACGCGCTTTCCGAGACTGCTACGACCCTCAACAATCACTGAACAACACCAAACTTGGCACATAGACCTCTCATGACAAACTTTACACCCTGGCATGGTTTGGCTGTGGATCGAGCATGGATTATGGGACTTGCAGTACCTTCACTCAATTCCTGAGACCACTGCAACCATCATCCAATTACCATTAAAGACCAAACTTGGCACACCCAGTCTCCATGATGTACTCTATATCCTGGTGTGGTTTGGAGGATGATGCACCAGCCTCTGGTGGAGAAAAGGGTTCATGACAGAAATGAGAGAAGGAAATTTGCATATGGTCTCTGATTGGCCAGCCTCAATTCCAAGATTCCGAGATGACAAAGAGAGGAAAGGAAAAGGCCAGAGGTTCTGTCAGAAAATTACCAATACAGACCAAACTTGGCACACAGAGCCCGCAAGACCCACTCTACATCCTACTGCAGTTTGGAGGAGGATGAACTATGGGTGATGGGACTTGCAGTACCATCACTCACATTCTGAGACTGCTGTGACCTTCATCCAATGACTAGACCAAACTTGGCACATAGACCTCTTATGACCCACTTTATCCCCAGGTGTGGTTTGGCCGGGGATGGACCATGGATTATGCGACTTGCTGTACCTTCGCTCAATTCCTGAGACCATTTCAACCCTCATCCAATTACTGATAAAGACCAAACTTGGCACACACTCATTTACATCCTTCTGTTTGGAGCAGGATTCACTATGAATGATGGGACTTGCAATACCTGCACTCCTTTCCTGAGACCATTACAACTGCCAACAATAATGGAACAGGATCACAATTAACACAGATAGCCCGCATGATCCACTCTACATCCCATTGTGGTTTGGAAGAATTTGGAGATGGATGATGGGATTGGCAGTCACTTCACTCACTTCCTGAGATCACTGAGACCCTCGCCAATGACTGATCAAGACCAAACTTGGCACACAGATCCCCCATGACACACTCTACATCCTGGTGCATATTTGGGGAGGACAGACCATGGATGATGGGACTTCAAGTATCTCCACTCCCTTCCCAAGACTGATGCAACCCTCATTTAATGACCAAACAAGAACAAACTTGGCACACAGACCCCCCATGAGCCATTCTACATCCTGTTGCTGTTTGGAGGAGGAGCAACAATGGATGATGGGACTTGCAGTACCTTCACTGACTTCCTGAAACCACAGTGACACTCATCCAAATACCAATAATAATAAACATTTATTACAGTCAATGACCAGCAACAAAAAGGTGCAAGTGACAGGGTGTACAAATGTCAGTGTGCACAAATATGCACAAACACATGTACATAAATGTGCAATCATCAGGTTACACACACTGGGTATCAAGAAACAATGTTAAAAGAAAGTTTAAAACCCAATATTTAATAAGATAATTAAAATGGTATTAAACATTTATATACTAGAATGTCAATGGTAAAAACCAAAATATATATTAAAACTTTCTAATACTGTGTCAGCATCTTGCGGCGACAAGCCATTGCTGCTGCACAGAAGCTAGCAAGCCTGACAGTGACCTTGGTGTGTTGGTCAGACAAGAGATCATTTATATAAAACCTGGCAGGTCTCCCTGTTAGACTTTCTAAAATTGGATTAATAAAATGTTTACAAAGGTCATGGTAAATAGATCAGTACAATAAAACATGCTCCACAATTTTCACTGTCTCTTTCTCACAAGGACATAGGCATTTATTTATGTATTTATTTATTTATTTGCTATATTTGTATACCGCCGTTTCTCAGCCTAGCCGGCGACTCAACGCGGTTTACAACAGAATATAACAATCAACAGTATACAGTTTAAAAGCATAAAAAACATACTACACAATTCATACATCAATACCAATCCAGTTCAACTCTTAACTAAAAACGTGATCCAGTTCGTCGTCCATATTGCCAGTCCTTTAGTCATTGTACTGAGTTAACCAAATGCCTGCTTGAACATCCAGGTCTTCAATCTTCTTCGGAATACCATCAATGAGGGGGCTGATCTAACCTCCAAGGGCAGGGCATTCCATAGCCACGGGGCCACCACAGAAAAGGCCCTGTCTCTCGTACCCGCCAGCCGCACCTGTGAAGCAGGCGGAATAGAAAGCAGGGCCTCCCCAGAAGATCTAAGGGTCCTGGTGGGCTGATAGGCCGAGATACGTTCGGATAGGTAAGTTGGGCCAGAACCATTTAGGGCTTTAAAGGCCAACGCCAGCACTTTGAATTGAGCCCGGTAGCAGATCGGCAGCCAGTGGAGCTGGTGCAGCAGAGGAGTTGTATGCTCCCTGCGCTCCGCTCCCGTTAGTATTATGGCTGCCGAGCGTTGGACTAATTGAAGCTTCCGGGCCGTTTTCAAAGGCAACCCCACGTAGAGAGCGCTGCAGTAGTCTAAACGGGATGTAACCAGAGCGTGGACTACCGTGGCCAAGTCAGACTTCCCAAGGTACGGGCGCAGTTGGCGCACGATTTTTAACTGTGCGAATGCTCCCCTGGTCACCGCCGAAACCTGGGGCCTTCATTGTATGTTACTTTGTTGTATCTTCCCTCCAGACCACAGATGATGGGACTTGAAGTACCTTCACTCACTTCCCGAGTCCACTGCGAACCTCATCCAATGACTGATCAAGACCAAACTTGGCCCACAGAGCCCCCATGACCCACTCTACATCCAAGTGCTGTTTGGAGGAGGATGGACCATGACCCACTCTACATCCAAGTGCTGTTTGGAGGAGGATGGACCATGGATGATGGGACTTTAAGTACCTGCATTCACTTCCTGAGACCACTGCGTATCTCATCCAATTACTGATCAAGACTGAACTTGGCACACATAGCCCCCATGACCCACTCTACATCCAAGTGCTAATTGGAAGTGGACAGACCATGGATGATGGGACTTGCAGTACCTTCACTCATTTTCTGAGACCTCTGTGACCCTCACCAATTACTGATCAAGACCAAACTGGGCACAAAGAGTCCCCCTGACCCATTCTACATCCTGGTGCTGTTTCGAGGAGGATGGACCATGGATGATGGAACTTGAAATACCTTCACACACTTCTCGAGATTGCTGTGACCCTCATCCAAGGATTAATCAAGACCAAACTTAGCACACAGAGAAGCCATGACACATTCTGCATCCTGGTGCAGTTTTGAGGTGGACAGACTATGGATGAAGGGACTTGAAGTACCTCCACTAACTTCCTGAGACTGCTGTGACCCTAATCCAGTGACTGATCAAGACCAAACTTGTATGCTCCCTGCGCTCCGCACCTGTTAAAATCATGGCTGCCGAGCATTGGACTAGTTGGAGCTTCCGAGACCTCTTCAAAGGCAACCCCACCTAGAGAGCATTGCAGTAGTCTAAACGGGATGTAACCAGAGCGTGGACTACCGTGGCCAAGTCAGACTTCCCAAGGTATGGGCACAGCTGGCGCACAAGCTTTTCTATTTTTGTATATTCCCTACCTCCATTATACTTTTTCCTTATATCACTTGACCATTTATCCAATTGTAAATACTTGTACCAGTCTAAGTCTCATAATTCCTCTTTTATTTTTTCCATATTTACCATTTTCAGATTCCAGTCTATGACTTTCATTAATCCTCTTCCATTAAGTTCTACTTCAAGTTCTGGGAAGTTTTCTGTCATTAAAACTGGCATGATAGAAGAAATACCTGGCATTAGGGTTTTGTTATATCTCCTCCAAATCTCTAAAGTGTTTTTTAAAAGGGGATTGTTTAAATTTTTATACCATTTCTTTTTACCCTTTTCTCTATTACTCCTATTAAAAATGTTTTCTAATTTTAATTCTAATTTTTTATCATCTTCTTCCAGCCACTCCAAGCTCTTTTGTTTTTCTAAACTTTCTACTATATATCTAATTTGATTTGATTGATAATATAACTTGAGGTTTGGAAATCCAAGACCTCCCTCTTTCTGTGACTTATGCCATAAACTTTTATATATTCTAGCTTTTTTGTTCCCATTACAATACAGATTTAACATATTTTACCAGATTTTTATTTCTTGATCTGAAATTTTTACAGGTAACATTCTTAATAGAAAATTTAGTTTGGGTAATATCTTCATTTTAATTAATGCTATCCTACCGAACCATGATAATTTGACTATCTTGTATTCCAGTAATTTCGCATCAATTTCCTTTCTTAATTTGGTTAGATTATTTATTTCCAAGTTTTTTAAATCTTTAGTTATATTTATTTCTAAATATTTAATTGTTTCTTTAATTTTAATTTTAATTTTTCCCTTCTGTTTTATATTTTTTATCTCTTCTTCTCGATAATTAAATATAATCATTTCTGATTTGTTCCAATTAATTTGTAACCCTGTCATTAATCCAAATTCTATTAAGTGAGCCTCAATTTTTCTCCCATTGTTTTACTGGATGTTCAATTGATAAAAGGGTGTCATCTGCAAACAAATTTATTTTATATTTCTGTTTTATTCCTATTTCTTTTATATTACTGTCATCTCTAATTACATTAGCTAATAGTTCCATTACAATTGCGAATAAAATTGGGGGAAAAGGACATCCCTGTCGCGTGCCTCACATTATAATTATTTTCCTGTAAACCATCATTCACCATTTCTTGGGCATAATTTTTTGAATATCATTTATTAATTAAGTTTCTAAATTTTTCTCCAAATCCAAATTTAGCTAATATTAATTTCATTGTCTGCCGGGATACACTATCAAATGCCTTATAAATATCCAGAGCTAATACTCCTGCCACTAAATTTCTTTTTTTAATACTATGAATTACGTTTAATACCCTACCCATTAAATTTGACATTTGTCTTCCTCCTATAAATCCACACTGATCCTCTTTAATATATTTATATAAAAATTTATTCATCCTTTTAGTCAGTATGGCAGGTAATATTTTTGTATCTTGGTTTATTAATGAGCTAGGTCTGTACGTTCCTGGGTCTGTAGGGTCTTTATTGGGTTTTAATCCCAAGTGATCAGTGATTGTTCCCATGATGGTGGATTTTTTCTCCTTTTATTATTTTATTATATAGATCTTTTAATTTAGGTATCAATAATGTTTTAAATTTTTTATAATATTCTGGTCCCAACCCATCCAGTCCTGGGGTCTTTCCAGGTTTTAAATTGTCTATAATTTCCTCAATCTCTTTCTCTAATATTGCTTGTTCCATAATTAATTTATCTGTTTCTTCAATCTTTATTTTACAGTGTTTATCTATATACTATATAAGTTCTTTCTAGGAGTTTCGTTTGCTGTATATAGCTCCTGATAGACTTCCTGGAAAATTAGTATTTTATCCTCCATTCTCATGCACTGTTTTCTATCTTTATCTTTAATCACAGTTATCAATTTCTTTTGTTTCCTAATTTGTGCTGCATTAGCTAAAAGAGTTTCTATTACTGTACTCAAAATACTCTCTGTTTAAGTAAATCAGATCTCTCTGTGCCTTTTCAATCCCTCTTTTTTCAAGTTCTTGTCTCTTTGCTATTAATTTTACATAACTCATTCTATTTTGTTCTGTCATATATTTTTCTCTAATTCCTTGATTTCTGCTTCTAATTTTCTTCTTCTGCCTCTTGTTGTTGTTTTAAACTATTATATTCTTTAATGAAGAGTCCCCTAGCCACGGCTTTTATTGTATCCCATACTATTGCGACCGAACATTGATTATTGTCATTTATCTCCCAAATTTCCTCTAGTTCTTTTACTATTTTTCCTGATTTTTTATCTTCTAGTACTTTATTATCAATTCTCCATCTTTTGGCTAACCTATAAATTTTTTTTAGTTTGTATTATACTAATGGGTGCATGATCTGAAGTTTTTATAATCTCTATTTCAGCATCTTGAGTTTTAGAAATTAAATCTTTTGAAACAAAGAAATAATCTATTCTCAAGTAATTTTTATGCACTGAAGAGTGGAAAGTTAATCTTTTTTCATTACCCTTTATCATTCTCCAAACATCTATCAATCCCTCTTTAGTCAATCCCCTGTTATATTCCTTTCCCCCTTTTCTTCTTTTGTGGGGTGGGATTTATCCAGTTTTCTATCCATAACTCCATTGAAGTCCCTTCCTAAAATTACATACCCCTTTTTAATTTCTTCTAACTCTTTAAAAATCAATTCATAAAATTCTTTCTGTTTTGTATTTGGTGCATAAATATTAACCAAAGTATAGTCCTCCAGTCCCATAGACCCCTGAATCATCACATATCTTCCAATTTTATCTTTTGTTTGTTTGTACCATGCTACATCCACTACTATTCTTAATTAGAATTGCTACTCTTTTTGCTTTCGAAGTGCTCATAGCTTTTTCATATATTATAGTTCCTTTTAATTTCAGTTCATTTAAACCTTCTCGTGATTGATGAGTTTCTTGCAAAAAATGTGTCCCCCTTGGCTTTAAGAATCTGGTTTGTAATCCTCCTCCTTTTTTTTGACATGATCCAAGCCCGTGACAGTTCCACAATATCAGCTTAACTCGATCCAGCATTTGTTCGCATTCTTCTGTTTCTTGGTTGGTCCTTGTTAAGAGAATCACCCCAATGTGTTAACCTCCTCCCCTCCCGCCCTTTCTCCCCCTCCTTCCCAAATATCCCTCCCCCTCCTTTCTTCTCCAAATTTCCCCTTTCCCACCAAGCCCTGGAGCTTTTTGTCCAGGACGTGGATTAATCATAGCCTTTCAGTGGTGGAGGGACGGATCCACTTTACTCCCGACCAGCAGCCAAACCATAACCTCCTGAGGATTCTATATTAAATTTGTATTCTTCTCTCCAATTTATTTATTTTTGTTTCAAAAATATTCCCTATTCAGTATAAAGGGTGAAAAAAGTGTATCTATCTCCATAACTATATCCATATCCCCCTCCATATATGCATTCACACACATACATATATATGTGTATATATATATACATACATGCATACACAAAAACATACATAGATACGTTTATACATATTTCCAATTATCTTCATTATCATTTTTACAATTCAAATTCCCCTCCTTTTTATCAAATTAATTCAATTATCCCTTTATAATGCTTATTGTTATTATTGCAGTTTCTTCAAATTTATTAATTAGGATCATTATCCAAACAGTACTTATTTCTTATTAACTTATTGTTTCTTCTTTCCTCTTTTCTTCTTTATTTCATATTTATTTATTTTAACCTTTTATTTCTCTCTCTTCTTTCCCTCTGCACCTCCTACTTCTTTTTCTTTCACATTGTTCAACTTTGCATCCAGGGTGCCTTGTGGTTGTTCAAATAGTTCTTCCAATAGTCTCATTCCTTGATCCACTGATGTTATATTGTAGCTTTTCCCCGCATATCTGAATTTCAGGTAAATAGGGTACCCCCATTTGTGCAATATACCCTTATCACGGAGTATTGTGGTACAAGGGCTCATTGTCCTTCTCCAGTTCACAGTCTCTGGACATAAGTCCTGAAAAATTTGGATTTTACTTTCTTGAATTGCTTGTGTGGTGGATTGATTTCTGATGGCATGCATGAATTGATCTTTATACTAATAACTTGAAAATCTTATTATAATATCCATGGGTTTTGAGGTTGTTTTCCTGACTCCAACACGATGAATATGATCAAACTGTGACTGCTGCCAATCTTCTTTCATTATTTCCTGGATCCAATTTATTATTGTATCTCTTAAGATTTTTGAAAGTCGCTGTTTGGGTTTCTGTAAAGTTCCTGATCCTGATGTTCGCTCTTCTATCTCTGTCTGCCATTGAGATAAAGTTCAAATCATGTCTGTGAGAGACAATTTGTAGCTGGTGCAGATCTTTAGTGCAGGTTGCCAACTGCTGTTCAACTGTTCCCATCTTTGTCCCCAAGGAGTCAGTCTTTCTTTATAAAGAAGTTGTTTTTTCAGCCTGCTCTGCAATTGGTAGTTCCAGATTCTTCATACTGGGTATGATCTTTAAGGTGCTTTCCAAAATTAAATTTTTTAATTCTTCAATTTGTGTCTTAAATTGTCCTGAAAGTTCTAAGATTGTTGGTTCATGGGACTCCTGAGGCTGTTTGGGAATTGCTCCCTGCTTTTCCCCTGCTCCTTTATCATGCTTTGACGCCATTAAAAATTCTTCCTCCTTTCTTTTTCTTGTCTCTCTGTCTTAGGAGCTCTTCGCATAGACAATCTATCTAAACTTCTGTCTGACGGTTTTTTAGACCTTAAGAAATATTCTGTAACTTTTGCACCAGTTAAATTAGATTTACAATCTTTATCTCTTCTAACAGACATTAGTCATGACTTATTTTCTTATAATTGCATGCCAGGATCGTTCTGAGCGGAGCGGTCTAAAAGTGAAAGTAACTATTTTTAGCTTTTTATTTCTCACTTTTTATCAGTTCATTAATGCTCCATTGTTCTGCTTTTCTCAGTTCATCTGAAGAAGTTGATTACTCACTGTGATCCTGTCGTATTTAGAAGTTTTAACTCATTATATTTTCCTCCCTCAGGAGCTCGCATGTTTAGCTGCCGTTCATCAAGACGTGGCTTCGCCCCCTGTGGTTTCTCAGTAATAAATGTGCTACCTTCTGCTATATATGAAACCTAGGGCATAAAACCTTGATTAAATGTACACACTATCTAACATGGGAAGGGTCCTTGTTGTTGTTAGTGTCTTGGCAAACTGACCACGGCTCAATTCTTATTATCCAGTCTGATGTCCTTGTCCTTAGCAAAATTATAAGTTACTATCTTTTATTGGGGGAGGGTCATTTCCCCCCCCCTCACTTTGAGGCTGGAAATGGCCGCACCATTTCCTAAAGCCTCGACAATTATTGCACCTAGGGCCTCTGTCTAGACAGATCAGATGGTGTTCTGTTGACTATTTTTGGGGCCCAACTTGAGCAATGTAAGCTTGCAACAATAGAAACCAGCAGGGTGTGAGAGAGTGGTACCAGAGTGTCCAAGTTTTGTTTTTGGTGGGAGGCAGGAACTTGAAGACGTGAAAGCTGATGTTCAACCCATGGTAGCTGATCACATGATGTTGAAGTAAGTGTCCCTTGGTTTGGAGTGATAAGGAATGAAGTAAGAAGGTGGAGATGGCAAAGGCAGGGGATGATGGAGTCTGTGATAGTGGTCTGCATGGAGTGCGCAGGGGTCCTGAGTGAGTCCCCGGTGGAGAAGATGGCGATTTGAAGTGCATGGTGGAGTTCTTCCATTTGGCTGCAGGGAATGGTCCTCAGGCCTCCTGGGGCGCTGGCTTCTCCTGGTTTGGCAATTGGGGGAGGGAGGAAACTGGGCACAGCTTTGTCACCCCTTCTCCTGGTATGGCGCCTCCTGGTGACCGCAAACAGGTCTGGCACTCCATCATCGCAGAGGATTAGGGGAAATGTCTAGGATAGTCAGAAAGAAGGTTTACAGCCCCCAACCCTCCCCCACCCCCCTTCCTGGCCCTAGGGTAGTTAGTAGGGGGGGGGGGGAAGAGAAACTTCCATAGTGAGGACTTCAGTGGTCTCTTGAGGGCCATTCCTTTGCACAGCTCTGGTAAAGGCAGGGCATCCTTCCTTCATGGCGGTCACTATAGGATCCTGTTTGCTCCTACTGGGGCACTTCCTGCGATGGCATTCCCCCGTGGAGGATGTCTCTTCTGGGTGGCATGGAGGCCTGGCCAGGAAGGAAGAAGCAGTGTTTGAAGGCCTGGAGTGTGGGTGTGTGTGTGAGAGAGAGGGAGCCTTAGCTATAGAAATGAAGCAGGATTTTGACTGTGTTATAAGGAGGAATGGGTATGCTGGGAGTCCCCTTGGCATGGGAAGGAGAGGGAAAAGAGAGAAATGCACCCTTTCTCCCACCCTCCCTATCTTAGGTTTGAGAAGAGGGACCACAGGTCTAAGAAGATGGGGGGGGGGGGGGAGAGAGAAGAGAGGGATGGGTTTCAGAGACATTACAAGCACATGGAACTCTTCTTGTGAGGCAGGATTCTTGGAGGGAGAGAAAGGAAAGAAAAAAACTGGGGCATAGATTATTCTCCAGCCCCTCCTCCTTAAGCCAAAAGAAACAGGAACAGAGAAAAAAAATCCCTTTTTCATCTCCTCTTTCTTCCACTGCCCCCCCCTCCTCAAATCACTTCCCAGGTGAAAAAGAGAGAGAGAGAGAGTAAGATCGCTGACTATAGGGGTAGAATGGAATGTTGTATAAGGAGGAGTTTGGACACTAGGAATCAACCTTTTCAGGAGGAGAAAAAGAAGGGGGGTTGAAGGCAAGGGGGGAGGAAAGGTTGAGGTGTTTCAGGCTTGGGACAATAGGAGATGGAGGAGGAAGAAAAAAAAACCTCATGTATGGAATGGCACACCCTTTCTCAAAATGGTCCAAAAAGGGCCAGCAAAGTTGGAGATTCAGGAGTGGGGTACAAAAAAGGGGTCCCTGAGTCAAGGAGACTGGGGGGGGGGGGGAGGGAGAGAGAGCTAAGTCACAGAGGTGGCAGGATCTCCCCTGGAGGAGAGAAACACACAATGCGCCAACGATTTAGCCTTAAAAAGAAAGTGAGGTACTTTGGTGAAGTGGGGATTTGTAGTTTTAGAGAGGAGGAGAAGAGAAGAGGAGGAGGAGGAGAAGGAGCGAGGTGCCCTTCTCCCATTTGGAGGGAGGAAAGGGGAGAGGGGTGAGGAGGCACAGGAGGAGGAAGAGAGAAACATGCCAAAGAATTCACTTCTAGCCCTTTTCCCCCAGAGAACTACACATCTCCGGTGGCATTCCTTAAAGGACCAGTGGATAGCAGAAGGGGCATACAATTCAGACATTACATGAATACACTTTTAGTTGAAGCTTCTTTCCCCCCCCATCCCCCCCCCCCCCCTTCCTAGGTGAGAGAGAGAAAGAGAAAGACAAGCCTGGGTCAGCCCCCTTCCCTCCCAAGGGGAAAAAAGGAACAAAAGAGGACAAAAAGGAAAACCCCTCCCACTTCCCTCCCCCCCCCCCTTCCTGTTAAGGGGAGAAGAAAAAAGGAAGTATTTTTGAAAACCCTAGGAAGAAGATGGCTTGGCCAAACAGGAGACAAAGGAAAAAAAAGTAGAGGCAACCCTAAAATGGACATTGGGGACTGTCCATGGAAGATGGAATTTGTGGTTGCACAGAATAAAGGGGAGATTGGGGGAGGGGAGAGGAGGAACTCCCTTTGTTTGCAAGGAAAGGAGAGAGAAAGCCCCGAGGCCAGGAAAAAGTGGTACCTTTGGCCAGCCTGACCCCTCCTCCCTCCCTTCCAGGTTTTTCCCAAAGGAGGCAGCAGTAAAACAGCTTGGCTGTAGGTTCCACTTTGCAATTTTGAAAAAAGGGGGAGGTGGCCAAGGGAAAGAGAAAAGAAGAAGCACTCTGGGAGGGAAGGGGCAACTGGGGGCTACGGAGGGCAAATGGGAAGGGTAGGGGAAAAAATGAACAGAAACAAGTATTTCAAGTGGATCCTCCACAGGAGGAGGTAAAGATCTAGAAAGAGGTTTCTGGGGGAAGGGGGTTTGGTGCCAACTTCCTTGTATGGCCAAAGTGGGGCACCTTTCCCCTTTTCACCCACCCTCTGGCATAGGGTTATAAAACAGGAGGCATAGGCCAGCTCAGTCCATATGGCGTTCTCAAGGCAATGGGCCATGAGCTGGCCAGATGGCACTGTCTGCAAGAGACCCGAGCAGCCATTTTTCTACACTGTATTTGACCATCCTAGCGGGGAGCAGAGATTTCGCTTCCTATCCCTCCCCATCTGCTAGGATCCTTCTAAATGGTGTTCTGCTTGGGAGAGATGAGTGGCTAACACCTGGCTGACCTGTGGGGGAAGGAGGAAAACAATCCCGCAGCCCCATAGTCCCCAAGACTGCAACAACAAAGCTAGACTGCTCTAAGCTCCCTAAGATGCCAGATGTTCCCCACACCTCACTTAGGATTTGTTACCGAACTTCTATCTGGAGTACCTTACTACAGGGGTCCCTCCCACCTAAGGTCTTGGTGTGGCCCCTGGCTGCTTTTTTCCTTACCTAGGATTTTCGTTGTCACGTCGGTGGCCTTTCTTCCAGGAAGTCCTGAATGCTTCCCTTTTGCTACTTTGTTGCTGGAGCCCTGGGACAGTTTAGCCAAGAGGAAGGTGCTGGGAGAAATTATCTTATTTTTATATAAAGTTTTGGTAGAGACGCCTCTCTCCTAACTGTTCCTCCTTCTGATCTGTCCCAAAGCCCCTGGACCAAGTAGCTGCTTGGATTTTAGCTTTAAAATTTAATTTTGGAACTCCAAGCTTAGTCCCTGACGTGGTCGCCAATTGAAGTCAAGCAAGAATTTAAAAGGGTCTGGCCCTAAAGGAGAGACCCTGCGCACCCACCAAAGAGGGCTCGCTACAATAGTGAGCAAAGTGAAGCCCAATTTAAAAAGGGTTTTCCTAAGTTCCCAAAATAAATCTCACCAAAGTTGAAGGAAACACCGAGATGATTTATTGAAAAGGATGCAAAGCAGAAATATTTCGCCAAGCAGAGCATAACATGTGTACAAATAAAGCCTTTTTTATACAGAATCAGAGTTACTAGGTTTGAATCTCCCATTCCCTGCCCCTCTGCTGGCTCGACGATGATTGGCTGGCGCTCTACAGCTGGGAGGAGGCTTGGCCACCTCCTGAGTGTCTGAGCCAATCACTGGGCTTCTGCTGCCTCGGTGTCCTGATGAATCAGGAGAAAGGGAGGTGGAATGAGAGGGAAACAATGGATTCTTGAGAGGATTGTGGAGGTAGAAAATGTCCATGCAGCCAGCGAGTCCTGGAGCCTGCGAGCCAGCCATTTCTATTGTCATTGAGTGGCTGCAATAAACATTGATGTGTGGCGATCCTGCCAAGATCCGGATCTTTCGAGTGCAGAGATATGGGAACAATGGGGAACTTTGGCTACTTCACTTAGGCAGAAAAAACAAAATGCAAAGATACAGAATGGGGGACGCCTGGCTCGAGAGCAGTACGTGTGAAAAAGATCTTGGAGTCCTCGTGGACAACAAGTTACACATGAGCAAACAATGTGATGTGGTGGCAAAAAAAGCCAATGGGATTTTCGCCTGCATCAATAGGTGCATACTGTCTAGATCTAGGGAAGTAATGCTACCCCTCTATTCCATTTTGGTTAGACCACACCTGGAACATTGTGTCCAATTCTGGGCACCACAATTCAAGAGAGATATTGACAAGCTGGAATGTGTCCAGAGGAGGGCGACTAAAATGATCAAGGGTCTGGAGAACAAGCCTTATGAAGGGCTGCTCAAAGGGCCAGCTCCTTAAGCCGCTCTTCATAAGGCTTGTTCTCCAGACATGTTTAGCCCGAAGAAGAAAAGGCTGAGAGGAGATATGATAGCCATGTATAAATATGTGAGAGGAAGCCACAGGGAGGAGGGAAGAAGCTTGTTTTCTGCTTCCCTGGAGATTAGGACGCAGAACAATGGCTTTCCTACAAGAAAGGAAATTCCATCTGAACATGAGGAAGAACTTCCTGACTGTGAGAGCCGTTTAGCAGTGGAACTCTCTGCCCCGGAGTGTGGTGGAGGCTTCTTTTTTGGAAGCTTTCTAACAGAGGCTGGATGGCCATCTGTCAGGGGTGATTTGAATGCAATATTCTTGCTTCTTGGCTGGGGGTTGGATTGGATGGACGAGGTGCGGCTTTCCGAAGACTCCCTCCATCCTATTGAGATATCATCATAATTGCCATATGACCGCTTCCTCTGGGGGACCAACTCCGAGCCCAGAGGTCACGGTCCTTTATTATTGTTCATGCAAATAGTGTCTTTTGATAAGGGTCTTTTTAAACTGGAGATTTCCTTCTTTCCAGGATCACGCAGGGGTGGCTGCCTTGTATTTTTATACATTTTTCAATAAAGAGGGATTGGGCAAATGGGTCAGGAAAAGGTCAGGGGAGGAATATAGAAATCATGTTATAGAAAACATACCCACTTATTCCTCCCATCACAGTCCCATAGAAGTTCAAGAGAGCACATAAGTGTAAAGGGAGGTGGTTTCTCAGTAATAAATGTGCTACCTTCTGCTATATATGAAACCTAGGGCATAAAACCTTGATTAAATGTACACACAATCCAACATGGGAATGAAGTCGAGCATGCCCGCCCCCCTAACAAGGGATGGTAACTTATAGTTCTGCAAAGGACAAGGGTACCAGACTGCACAATAGGAGTCTTGGTCAATTTGCCAAGACCCTAACAACAATGAGGACCCCATGAGACTTCGGGAATGGCCAGACCTTGGGGTCTCTGCCTCTCTTGAGAGCTGTATTTTCCAAGGACCATGGGACTGGCTTCCATCCCAGTGCTGCAGGGCTTTGTGCCTTGGCCCAATGGAACTCCATAGACTCCCTTTGGTGGCTTTTTGAATTCTGCTACATTCCTGGACTTCACTCTCTTCAAGGACTCGCTCTCTACCCATGAACTTTCTTCAAGACAACTTATGAATTCATGCTGTGTCCTGATATCGTCTGCTTTTTATAATTGGTATTATTAATTTCCCTCTGGGGCCCTGGATGGGAAGATACCTGCATATGATTTTCTTGTGTATAATTTCTATATGTTTTTTATGCTTCCTTGTATTCCTGACCCTTTACCCCTTCTCCCTCCAAAGAAATATGTAAGGGAACCCCCTGGCCTTCAGAAACAAAAGCCATTAGTGATTACTGAAACCTCCCACCAAAGACACACTTGCAGGGATAAAAGAAGGAGATTCTTATCTCTAGCATCCGAAATGGCCCACTAGAGTAAAGAATTGTTTGACAAAAGTTTCTGTCACTCTTCAAGTAAGATAAGGGGAAATCTTCCCCACTGCTTTTGTTTACTTCCCATTGATAGCATTAACCTCATGCTGCCATCATTGTTCTGCTGTCTCACAGCCAGGAAGGATCTGGATATTTTTACACATGTTGATTCACAGCACTCATGAACACAATAGATCGGCCCTGTTTGAGCTTTTTGTCTCAGGTCACATGGCATTTCCTTTGTTTAAAGACTCCTTCCCAGATTCCTTTGTGCTCGCTCATCCCACCTCCCTCTCTCCTGATTTGCTGTTGCCACCAGATGGCAGAGGTCTCTCCATTGTGTCTTACGGACCACTGGAGCTTCCTAATTGGTACAGAGGCACCGGGGGCAGGAGAGCCGCCCCCCAGCTGTTCGCCCATTGCCCAATCATGGTGGGGAACACAGGGAAGCCGGGGCAGGGAGTTTGAACTCTGCAACTTTGAATTCACTATAAATATGACTGTATTGGTGTACTGCTGGCGAATGACTGCAGCTCTGCTGGTGAATGACTGCAGCTCTGCAACCTTTTCAGCTGAATCGCAAGTAAAACCTTGATGGCTTTTCTTCAACTTGATGAGACCTTTCATTGGGAAATCAGGGAAAAATATGGGATGTTTCTCTGTCTTGCCAGGGAAAAAGAACTCTTTGATGAATCTAATTGATCTCTTCCTCCTGGCAAAGACCCCTAAATTTTAGCTCTACATTAGGAAGGGTCCTTGTTGTTGGTGTCTTGGCAAACTGACCAAGGCTTAACCCTTATTATCCAGTCTGGTGTCCTTGTCCTTAGCAAAACTAGAAGTTACTATCTTTTATTTGGGGGGGGGGGTCGTATTCGACTTCAGAGGGATTGAGGAAAGGAAAGAGGGAAGGAAGGAAAAGGCCTGTCCCAACAGAGGGGTGGGGGCTTGGCGAGGCAAGCCACGGCAGCACCTGGATCCACCACAGCGGCTCCATGAGGCCCACATGGCTACCAGGCAACTCTTCCCCCAAGACCAGAGGATTGCAAGGCAAGTCTCACTGCACCCCCCCCCCCAACCCCAATATGGTGAAGGGGGAATGTGAACTATGAGAAGGCCAGCAACTCTCCCACTTAGGCTCCACATCCCCCCTTTCACCCCCCCCAAAAAAAAACCCTTTAAAAACCCTTACAAACTGTCCCGGAGGAAGGAGGGGAAAGAAAAGGAAAGAAGAAAGGAAGAAAAGGATTGGTGAAGAGAAGAGAACATTATGAATGGAAGGAAAGGGAAGAAAGAGGAAGGGAAAGGAGGCAGGGAGAGGAAATGAAGGGAAGAGGCAGGAAAGGAACAAAGAAAGACAAGGGGAAACGGGTGAAGGGAAGAGAAAGATATAGAATCAGAGAGTCCTAGAGTTGGGAGACACCCGGTGGGCCATCCGGCCAACCCTATTCTGTGAAGAATCACATTCAAAGCACACCCAACAGATGGCCACCCAACCTCTGTTTCAAATAGGCTTTTTTGAGTGTTTTGGTCAGCATGAATATAACTGAAAAGCCTTGGAGTTTCAGTGGCTGCTACTCATTACTTTATTTTTCATATCACTGTGTAACTTAACAGCCTGGCTTCTACTAGCCAGCAGGAAACCTTTGGTGGGAGGAGTTCCCTAGCCCAGATTGCTTCATGTCTGCAAATCCTCTGTTCTCTGAGGGCCACAGCTATGCGTGGCAGGGTACAGCTAATAATAATAATAATAATAATAATAATAATAATGCAGTTCAGTTTTTTAAGCTGACACATTATGAAGATTTAAAGATCAAATTGCAAAGACTGGCACAAGTCACTCAAGGTGGTCCCAGTGGTGATCGGCATATTGGGTGCAGAGCCTAAAGACTTTGATCTGCACTTAAACACAATTTAAACACAAAACTACGATCTATCAGCTGCTAAAGGCCACTCCAATGGATCTGCACACAGTATTCACCGATAGATCACATAGTCCTAGACACTTGGGAAGTGTCGGTTGCGTGATCCAATACAACAACAAGCACAGTGATCTTGTTTGCTGCGTATTAAACTTATTGTGTTTTAAATAATAATAATAATAATAATAATAATAATAATGTCTTTGTACTCCAAATGGATTCAGATAATAGAATAGGGGAAATGAAGCATTGCATAGGGACAGGAGATTAATAATAATAATTATAGTAGCTCTTTTCAACCTTCTTGCTGACCTGATGGCCATGAGGGCCTGTGTGGCACGGCTACGGATGCGGACGTCCGGGTGGCTGAGCTTCTCTTTGAAGACACGGACAGCGCCTGAGGCCAGCGCCTCAAAGGCTTCAGTCCGTAGGCAGCCCCACAGCGTTTCCAGGATCAGCACCTGGATCTCTTCTGGTTCCGAGCGCAGCTTCAGGACCAGTGATGGCACCAGGCCACTCTCCACCACGCATACTGCCCCTGCCAGGGAGGCACAGGATTCAGTGGTTGGACTCCTACCTGATTCCCAACTAGGTGCCACCTTGCTTAGGAAAGGGCAGATCTGGAGCTATTGGGTATATATAACCACCCTGTTTGCATTCATGTTTGGCCCCTTTCCTTCCTATTATATATATATATATTCATTGTTGGATTCTCATCCAACTCTAGACCAGGACAGCCCCTGCTTAGCATCCAAAATATAGTGCCTTTTGGGTCATATTTAGGATCTGTGTTCATTAATGAGTGTAGATGTTCAATAGACTATAGACTTTATCGATAAATCCTATTAAATTCAATGTTGGACTCTCATCCAAATCCAGACCAAGGCTGATGTATTAATAGCAATGCATTAATACTATATTTAGTCCCTGTGTATATTAATGTCTTGTACATCCATTAATTTTATAGGTTTTGCCCATACTTCTATATATCCAGATCAGAGCAGACCATGATTAGCATTCAAACTGGCAAACATGTAAAGTACAAATCCATTGTACTTTTAAGATTTAGAAAGGAAGGATGAGTATGAAGGAAGAGAAGTAAGGAGAGGAATAACAGAAGGAATGTCCTTTGTTTAATGCATTTTGTCTGTTTTAATATTTCATGGAAATAAGTTTTGGTGCGTAACTTTTAAGGAGGTACATTTTTATGTATGTATTTGTAGTGTTGTGTTGTGTTGATGTATTTTATTTATTTATTTATTTATTTATTTACTTATATACCACTGTTCTCAGCCCGAAGGCAACTCACAGCGGTTCACAACAAATAAGAACAGCAAAAATTCAATGCTACAGTGTAAAAACAGTTAACAGCCTATTACATAATTAATAAACAATTACTACAATAACCATTCACTATTCACTATTTTAATTCTTCTGTAACCCACCTCGAGCCATGTGGAGAGCTGGGAAGAAATAAAACTATATTATTAAGGAAGCAATAGATAGGAAAGGAAGAAGTGAGAAAAGGAAGGCAAGATTAGAAAAAGAAGGAAAGGAAAGAAGGGATAGGAAGGAAGGGAAGTGAAGAAAGAAGAGAAAAGGAAGGAGGAAATGATTGATTAGAACAAAAGGATAGATAGGAAGGATTATTGTTGTTCATTCGTTCAGTTGTTTCCGACTCCTTGTGACCTCATGGACCAGCCCAAGCCAGAGCTCCCTATTGGCTGTCACCACCCCCAGCTCCTTCAAGACCAATCCAGTCACTTCAAGGATGCCATCTATCCATCTTGCTCTTGGTCGGCCCCTCTTCCTTTTTCCTTCCATTTCCTCCAGCATTATTGTTTTCTCTAAGCTTTCCTTTCTTCTCATGATGTGGCCAAAGTACTTCATCTTTGTCTCTACTATCCTTCCCTCCAATGAGCAGTCGGGTTTTATTTCCTGAAGTATGGACTGGTTGGGCATCCTCAGACGTAGTGAGGTCTGTTGGAACTAGGAAAAAGAGTTTATATATCTGTGGAATGACCAGGGTGAGACAAAGGACTTTTGTCTGCTGGAGCTAGGTGTGAATGTTTCAGTTGACCACCTTGATTAGCATATAATGGCCTGAAAGTGCCTCAAGCAAACTTTTGTTGAGAGGTGATTAGATGTCCTTGTTTGTTACCATGCAGTAGTGAACAAGTCTACATAGGGGCCACCAAACGCAGCATTGCCCAAACATGAATCAAGGAACATGAAAGGCACTGCAGACTACTTCAACCAGAGAAATCAGCCATAGCAGACCACCTGATGAACCAGCCTGGACACAGCATATTATTTGAGAACACAGAAATGCTGGACCACACTCACAATCACCATGTCAGACTACACAGAGAAGCCATTGAAATACACAAGCATGTGGACAACTTCAACAGAAAGGAGGAAACCATGAATATGAACAAAATCTGGCTACCAGTATTAAAAAACTCTAAAATTACAAGAGCACAACAACAGAGAGGAAACAAACAAGGGCATCTAATCACCTCTCAACAAAAGTTTGCTCGAGGCACTGTCAGGCCATTATGTGCTAATCAAGGTGGTCAGTTGAAACATTCACACCTAGCTCCAGCAGACAATAGTCCTTTGTCTCACCCTGTTCATTCCACAGATATATAAACTCTTTTTCCTAGTTTCAACAGACCTCACTAGCTCTGAGGATGCTTGCCATAGATACAGGTGAAACGTCAGGAGAGAATGCCTCTAAACTAGGGATCCTCAAACGACGGGCAGGGGGCCGGATGCGGCCCTCTGAGGGCATTTATTCGGTCCCTGAGGAGGCGGCCCCTTTCTCAGGGGAATCAGTCTTGGCTCTGTTAATGCAGAGCTCCTTTCGTTCTTTCTGTCTCCCCCCTCACGCTCTCTCTCCCCCCTCATTTCAGTCTCTTCCCCTTTCCCCTCTCTTTTTCTTTCTCTTTGGCTCTTCTCTCTTCTTCCTCTTTTTTATTTCCTTTTTTTAAATATCCCTTTCTTCTTCTCCTCCTCCTCCTTCTTCTTTGTCCTCCTTCTCCTCAGGGGAAGAGGCGGCGGCTGGTCTTGGAGCACTGAGGCTGCTGCCTGGAAGAGCGAAGGCAGGGGAATTCCTTGTCTCTGCTCTTCCAGAAAAGACACAGAGCTATGCAGCTAATAGGCAGCCCCGAAGCCTCCCCTCGCCATCCAGCCCTCCTTCTTTTCTTCCATCCACCTCTACCGGGTCGCAGGGCTCAAGGCAGCTAGGAGCCCCTGCAACCCCCGCCCCCAAGTTAAAGAGGAAGGGGAGAGTGGGGGTAACAGAAACGCCAGCATCCCGGAGGAAAGACCAAAATATGGGCTTCCTTTTCTTCCCCTCTTTGCCCTGTTACTCTGGAAAATCCAGGCTCCTCCTGTGAAAACAGTTGGTAGGTGGCTGTTAGGAATTGTGAGAACTGAAGTCCAGCACACAAGGAGGGCCCCAATTGGCCCATGCCTACTTTAAGGAATACTGGTGATATTTACTTCTGTTGTAATATTTCATATATTTGTTGATTTGAAAATGTATTGAAATGTAAGCTGCTTTGGCCCTTTCCACACAGCTATATAAAATTCACACTGAACTGGTTTATATGGCAGTGTGGACTCTGATAATGCAGTACAAAGCAGGTATTGTGGATTATCTGCCTTGATATTCTGGGTTATATGGCTGTTTGTAATGGCCCTTTGAGTCCCCTTCCAGACAGGCCCTACATCCCAGGATCTGATCCTAGGTTTTCTGTTTATCCCGGGTTATTTGGCAGTGCAGACTCATACAATCCAGTTTAAAGCAGAAAACCTGGGATCAGATCCTGGTATATAGGACCTGATTGGAAAGTCCCTCAGTTTCCTTGTGGAAACAAAAAAGTGGTGTATAAACAAATATAATAATAATAAAGTCCTCCTCTTCTGATCTCCTGCTTGGAAAACAAAAATCTATTCCTGGTTTGAAAGTGTTATTTCCTGTTTAATTGTGCAGCCCTTACTTTGAAAGTAGTTGTCCTCCTTCAGAAACTTTGTGTGGCTGCCACAAACTATGATGAATCTATTGATGTGGGAGTTCTGTATGCCAAGTTTGGTTGAATTCAATTATTGGGGAATTCAGAATGCTCTTTGATTTCAGGAGCTACTGCAACTCCCTCATGTCTGAGTGTATTTTAACCAAAGCTCTCCAGTATTTTCTGTTGGTCATGGAAGTTCTGCATGTTATGTTTGGTTTGGTTTCATTGTTGGTGGGGCTCAGAATGCCCTTTGATGGCTGGTGAACTATAAATCCACACAATGAATGAAACATCTGAAATCTCCAACCAAATCTAGACTAACCGATGCACACTTGCAGCATTTGTTACGACTAGCAGTGACAAATATGGAACCGGACATTGACCATCTCATTATATTAGCCAAAAGATGACCCATAGTTCCCACTGAATTACTGATAAGTTTGTTGATTTAACTTTACTTGTTCTTCACTTTAAATATTGTATTTGTTCCCATTTTGTTTTGTTTTTTACTTCAAGATAAGACATGTGCAGTGGGCACAGGAATTTGATCATGGTTTTTAAAAAAACTATAGTCCGGCCCTCCAACGGTCTGAAGGACAGTGAACTGGCCCCCTGTTAAAAAAGTTTGAGGACCCCTGCTCTAGACCATGGCCTTATAGCTTGAGAAACCTACAACAACCCAGATAATATAATATAATATATTTTATATACATATAATACTTATAATATTATAATGTAATACAGTATAATACTACTACTAATAAGATATTATAATTATATATTTTATATTACATGTATTATTACTAATAATATTACAATATAATTGCATAGTACAATATAGTGATGTATAGTGCTGATATTGTATTGTGTTAATGTTATAATGTGTTGTATGTATATGTGTGTGTGTGTATATATATCTTGTAAGCCGCTCTGAGTCCCCTTTGGGGTGAGAAGGGCAGCATATAAATGTCACAAATAAATAAATAAATAAATAAAAAGCAAGCATCTCCTGATTTCCTGACTGCAGTCTGCATCTGCAGTAATTTTTGCACCTAGAAATAGTCTGTCACTGCCTCCATGTTTTCTCCCTTTATTTGCCAGTAATCAGTCAGTCCAATTGCCATTATCTTAAGTTTGTTTGATATTTAGCTGCAACCCAGCTTTTGCACTGTCTTCTTTCACCTTGATTAGAAAGCTCCTCGGCTCCTCGTCGCTTTCAGCCATTAAAGTGGTATCATCTGCATATCTAAGGTTGTTAATGTTTCTTCCAGCAATTTTTACCCCAGCCTTGCATTAATCAAACCCCACAAATTGTATGATGTGTTCTGTATACAAGTTGAATAGGTTGGGCGAGAGTATAAAACCCAGCCATACGCCTTTTCCAATCGTGAACTCTGTTGTTCCATGGTCAGTTCTTACTGTTGCTACTTGGTTCTTATACAGATTCTTCAGGAGAGAGACAAGGTGATTTGGTATGATAGGAAGGATAGATAGAAAGAAAGAAAAGAACTGAGAGAATGATAAAAAAGAAGAAAGGCATTTTAGAGAGAAGGGAGGGAATGATTAATCTAAGAAAGGGGTACGTAGGTAGGTAGACAAGAAGAAAGGGAGGGCAGGAAAGAAGGGGGCCTCCCCCTCCTCCCTTCCCGTCCTGCCGATAGATCACGTGACCCTCGGCGTGAACGAGCTCCTCGAGCTTCTGTTACCCTTCTCTGCCTGGGATGCGAGCACACACCTTTCCGTTTCTTCCCTGCCCCCCTCCCCACGAAGAAAGTATATTTAAATAAAGAAAAATAAAGGAGGAGCTGGGAAAGGAGGAAGAAGAGACGAAGAGAAGGAAGAATGGAGAGAAAAGAGGTAGGCGACCAATAGGAGGAAGAAGAGGAGAATGAAGAAGGCCTGGCTGCCTCCACTGATGCAAATCTGCATCAATCCATCAATCTCAGTTTCTATCTATATACCTGCACTGCATACATGCATTTACAGTGTATAGATCGGGTTTGCATTTGATATATAGAACCTTGCATTTTTATGCATTTATTTCTGTCATATCCATGCATTATTCGATAGATATATAGACATGCATTTTGTATCCCTATCTCCATGCATTATATACCATGTTTCATAGATAGAGGCTTGCATTTTGAAGATAGCTATGGAATATATAAAATTGTGTTTATTTATATTTATTCATTATGTGTGTGTGTGTGTGTATACATATGTGTGTGGCTATAGCATTATATATATGTATGCATTTTGTTATATATATATATATAGAGAGAGAGGATTTGCATGTATTGCATATACATTTGCATGCCTATTATATATATGTGCATAATAAAATAATATTGTATGTGTGTGTATAAATACATATACATGCATTTTGGAAAACTACATATATGTAGATACAGACACATACAATGTATTTTATTACAGACATACATTATATACACACACACACACACACACACACATTTACATATAAGTGTGTGTGATACGCACACACACACACAAATAAATTATATTCTATTAACATTTACATGCCTTTCTTCCCTGCTGCCCTGTTCTTTCCGGATTGATTTTTCCCTTTTTCAGGCACAGACTGGATGAATGGATAGGAAAGGAAGCACATCATTTAAATTAAACAATAATTTCAGGCCCTTGTAGCCTGTCCTTCTGGAGAGAGAGAGAAATACCACCTTTCTGGAAAGAGAAGTCTAGAATACAGACCTTTCTAGATAGGGCCTCGAATTGTACCGCTTTTCTGGATAGAACAAAAAAATGCATCCTTTTGGAGAGGGAAAAAATAGTCTTGGGGGAATCTTGATATGAATAAGGAAGGACTCTCTTTCTGGATAGGGTTTATTAAAATCCATATTTGGAAGGAATAGGCAGTTTATCTGGATAATAGAGTCTAGAAAACACCCCTCTTTCCCAAATAGGGATTTGGAAACCTTTTCTGTGTGAAGAAACCCCTTTCTGGATATGTTTTTTTTTTGGGGGGGGGGGGAATTAATTATTCTGGATAAGGTCTGCATTCATCTTTTCTAGAACAGTCTAGAAAAATTCTCTTTTCTGGTTAGGGCTTGATGAGGAAATATTTGGTATATATCTCAGTATTTCTCTCCCTTTTTGGGGGGCAAGGTCTGGGGATTAATCTTTTCTGAATCAGGAAGGAAACCTTTTTTGGGGGAACAATTAGATATGATTTTGAGAGAGAAACAATTTCCAGAGAGGTTCTGGAAATCATTTTTCTTGGGAAAGGATCAGTAATTTTTCTAGAAAGCTCCCTTTTCTAGATAGGATTTGGAGAGGATCCAAATAATTATCCTTTCTGAATAGTGTCTAGAAACCCAGAAAAGCTTTTTATCTGGATTCTTCTCCAGATATACTCCAGATAACGGAGTAGAGAAAACAGTGGCAAGAATATCATCATCATCGTATCTGGCTACTCTAAATGGATTCAGATAATGGAATAGGGAAAGACAGTATTAAACTCATGTAGAGGTATTATTATTACTGTTGTTGTTGTTATACCTGGCTACTTCACATGAATAATGAATATGGTGAAAGCATTATTATTATTATTATTATTATTATTATTATTTAATATTGGAGTAGGGGAAAAGTATCACAATACAGGCACTCCAAATGGATTCAAATTAAGGGACACAAAGTGTTACATAGGTACCGGGGGGGATTATTATTATTATTAATATCTGGGTTTCTCTCCCTTCATTTGATGGCCATGGACTACCTGAGGATGTGGATGTTTGGGTGCCAAAGCTCAATTTTTTAAAATAGAAAATCATTATTATTGGATATGGTTTTGGGGGGAAAGAACACTCTCCAGAAAAAGGCCCGGAAAACACCAAGTTTTTCTTAGGGAAGGAAGCATCTTTCCAGAAAGGAACCCTTTTCAGGATAGTCTGGCATATCTGTCTTTCTGGGTCTTTGAATTTAATTTTGTTAAAGATGGCATGAGAGGATCAAATCCCTTTCTATATATGATCTTAAAATGACTTGTCTTTTCCCAGAGAGAGCTTGAAAAATAATCAGTTATTTTAATAAGAATATAGAAAATTCCCATTCCAAATAAGGCCTAATTTTTTTGGATAGGATCAATTTTTCTGGATAGGGGTCTAGGATAGGATCCAATTTTCTGGCTAGAATTTGGAAAATCCCTGAGTTGTAATTTGTGTGTGTGTATGTGTGCGCGTGCACACACACACACATATATTGTACATACTAGAGTATAAACCGATCCAAATATAGTCTGAGGTACCTAATTTTACCACAAAAAAACCCCCAAACTTATTTACTCAAGTATAAACCAAGGATGAGAAATGCAGCAGTGACTGGTAAATTTCAAAATAAAAATAAAAATCAATAAAGTTACAGTACATTAATTGAGACATCAGTAGGTTAAATGTTTTTGAATATTTACCATATTTCAAAGAAAAACAGTAAACAAGTTCTGTAAGTGAAAAATGAGGGTCAACAAAAACAATATGATATTAAATTATATTTTGATTTTAACATGTTTTGGGGGATGTTGTTATAATTTTATGTGACATGTTTTATTCTTTTGTACTGTTTTTTACTGGTTGTATGTCATATATACACCTTAGGATGCTTTATAAGCTGTCTTGAGTTTCTTTGGGGAGATGGTGGCAGAATATAAATAAAGTTTTTTTTATTTATTCATAACAACAATAATACAACAACAATAATTTGTTGCTTGCCTGCCCTATCTTCCCATGAGTGGCTTCCAACATAGTAACAGGCAAACATTCAATGCCTATAAACAAAAATAAAACAATAATAATAATTTTTAAACAAAAGACAATATTAAATACTGTATAATAAGTTTAAAAACAAGTTGCATTAAATAATTATCATTAAAAGCAATTTAAAAACCAGCTGAGGTAAAGTGTCATATCAGTTCCCTTTCGCTTTCTCTCAGGCTTCTCCTATTGATGTAGCCTAGAATATTATTGCAGCATTAAACTGTTGTCTCTTGTTTGACTCGACTAAGTCTCCTTTAATAAAATTCGAGAGTTGGAAGGAACCTCTAAAGGCCATCTATTTCAACCTCCTTTATTCTGCCTTCATGGAGGGAAAGCCCAATCAACGCACCCCCAGCAGATGATGGCCATTCAGTCTTAATAATAATAATAATAATAATAATAATAATAATAAAAAATTATTATTATTATTATTATTATTATTATTATTATTACTCCTGACCTCACAATCGTGTTAAAAAACAAAGTATGGATTGTTGATGTTGCAATCCCAGGTGATAGCAGAATTGAAGAGAAACAATTGGAAAAGCTGATATGAAGATTTAAAGATTGAACTGCAAAGACTCTGGCACAAGCCAGTCAATGTGGTCCCAGTGGTGATTGGCACACTGGGTGCAGTGCCTAAAGACCTTGGCTTGCATGTAAACACAATCGGCGCTGACAAAATTACCATCTGCCAGCTGCAGAAGGCCACTTTACTGGGATCTGCATGCATTATTCACTGATACATCACATAGTCCTAGACACGTGGGAAGTGTCCGACATGTGATCCAATACAACAGCCAGCAGAGTGTCTGCTGTGGACTCATCTTGTGTTTCAAATAATAGTAATAATAATAATAATAGAGTTGGAAGGCATTTGTAAAGGCCATCTAGTCCAACCCCCTTCTGCCTTCATGCAGAAAAAGTACATTCAAAGCACCCCCAAAAGATAGCCATCTTGCTATAATAATAATAATAATAATAATAATAATAATAATAATAATTGTGGTCTCGCCGCTGACCTCACAATTGTGTTAAACAACAAAGTATGCATCATCAATATCGCAATCCCAGGTGACAGCAGGATAGCAGAGAAACAACTGGAAAAGCTGACATGATATGAGGATTTAAAAATCTAACTGCAAAGAATCTGGCACAAACCAGTAAACGTGGTCCCAGTAGTGATCAGCACACTGGGTGCAATGCCTAAAGACCTTGACCTGCACTTAAACACAATCGGCGCTGACAAAATTACCACCTGCCAGCTGCAGAAGGCCACGTTACTGGGATCTGCGCACAATATCTGAGGTTTGAGTGTGTCTACTTGAATGTGGGAACCCGAGACAGCGTGGGGATTCACGCTCAGCAGTTTCCTGACTGAGCTAGCGGAAATGGTCTCGAATTTGGCCTTGGCCTCCCAACGACTTTTAGTTTTGGGAGACTTTAATATCCGCGGCGAGACCACATTGACAGGCACAGCCATGACGTCCATGGGGCTGACTCAAGTAATATCTGATCCCATACATCAGATGGGACACACGTTGGACCTTGTTTTTATTGTGGACGGAAGAGCAAAACATTTTTCCATTATCATGGTGTGACCATCATCTGATCTGTTTAAGAGGGACCACCTCACCCCCTATCAACCCCAGAGATCCCTCCGCTCTGAGGACCAAGATTTATTGGAAGTCCCCAGTTTTAAAACTTTGCGTTTAACAGCAACCAGACGCAGAGCCTTCACAGTAGTGGCATCATTGCTATGGAACACTGCCACCAGAAGTCCGTACCTTGCGGGATTGATTGCCTTTCCGCAGGGCTTGTAAGACATACTGTTTCGACAGGCTTTTGATCTTTGATATGTTGTTTAATTTGTGTTAGATTTTAGTTTGTTCTTGTAAGCCGCTCCGAGCCCTAGGGGAGTGGCGGCATATAAGTTTGAAATATAAATAAATAAATAAGATTCGCCATGCCCTCTAACCTCCTCAGGGGTGGTGGACCCATTAAGATGGTCTGCCCCAGGAGGCTTATGGATCCAGGACTCCTGAGGTCTCTTGGGGATCTTCCTGTCTTGGAGATGTGTTGATGCCCTTATTGATCACTATAACAGAGATGGCCAGGGCGATTGACATGATCGCTCCCGAACATCCCCTCTCTTTGTGCAGAGTCACACCAACTCCTTGGTTCACTGAGGAGCTGGCTGTGATGAAGCACTGGAGGAGGGGTCTGGAGTGCACCTGGAGGAAATCTTAAGACATACCTGATAAAGCACGGGCTAAAGCCACTATTATGGCTTACTCTGCGGCTTTGTGAGCAGCTAGGAAAGCATTCTCGATTGCTCACATAGCATCTGCAGCGAATAGACCATCGGAATTGTTCCTGGTTGTTGGGGAGCTCTTCTGGCAACTCGCTGCAGCGATTTTGCGCACCATTTTGCACATAGTTGCCCAGATATGTCTTGATCTGGACTCCAGTTTAAAGGTAACTGAGGCACCTGTCTATTCAATCTAATGGGATTCTTTCCATCTTGTTCAACCTGATGACGTGGAGGGGATCCTTGGGACGGTGAGAGCGACCGCTTGTGCTCTGGATCCTTGCCCTTCCTGGCTAGTTAAACTGGCCAGAGAAGGGTTGTTGGAATGGTTTGTTGCAATAATAAATGCTTCATTGGGTCAGGGGAAATTCCTGTCCTGCCTTAAGCAGGCGGTGGCAAAACCTATTGAAAACAACTTCCATTGACACGACTGTATGTAACAACTACAGACCAATTTCCAACCTCCCTTTTTTCTGGATCGCTCACACTCTGGCTTTAGGCCTGGGCACAGTACCGAGACGGCTTTGGTTGCCTTGGTGGATGACCTCCACAGGGAACTGGACAGGAGGAATGTGTCCCTGCTGGTTCTCTTGGATATCTCAGCGGCTTTTGATACCATCGACTATGGTATCCTGCTGGGGAGACTCGCTAGGCTGGGACTCAGGGGCACGGTTTTACTGTGGCTCCAGTCCTTCCTGGAGGGTCATTCCCAGTCGGTGAAGATGGGGGACTCCTGCTCGGACCCCTGGCTGTTGACCTGTGGGGTCCCGCAAGGCTCTATTCTGTCCTCCATGCTATCCAGCATCTACATGAAACTGCTGGAAGAGGTCATCTGGAATTTTGGAGTATGGTGTCATCTATAAGCAAATGACACCCAACTCCACTACTCTTTTCCACCAGACTCCAAGAAAGCCCCGAGGATACTGGACCAGTGCCTGGCTGCTATGACGACTTGGATGAGGAAGAACAAGCTGGGGATCAACTCTGACAAGACAGTGATCCTTCAGGTCAGTTGCTCGTCTGACCTGAGTATTGGGTGGCAACCTGTGCTGGATGGTGTTGCACTCCCCCTGAAAGCACAAGTCTGCAGTTTGAGGTCCTCCTGGACTCAGCGCTTACCCTTGATGCGCAGGTGTTGGCGGTGGCCAGGAGGGCCTTCGCACAACCAAAATTCGTGTACTAACTGCGACCTTACCTCGTAAAGTCTGACTTGACCATGGTGGTCCATGCTTTACTTACCTCTAGACTGGACTACTGTAATGCACTCTACGTAGGGCTGCCCTTTAAGACAGCCTGGAAACTACAACTTGTCCAGTGTTCGGCAGCCAGATTAATAACTGGGGGTACTTATAGGGAGCGGTCTACCCCTTTGTTTAAGGAGCTCCACTGGTTGACGTTTATTATTATTATAATATATATATTATTATATTATTATAACTTTATTTGTACCCCGCTAGCATCTCCCAAGGGATTTGATGCGGCTTACACAGGCCGAAGCCCCAAAACACAATACAAACAATACAATACCTAAAGCAAATTAAAAACAGTTAAGCAGGAAAAACAATAACAGTAACAATACAACAAGACACTATTAAAACTGGGCCAGCCAGAGTAGGGGTACAGTATTAAAAGTGCTGATGTGGCAGGAGGAATGTAGGATTATAATATAAGTACAGTGTGCAGTGTGCAGTGATCTTGGTTCTACTAAAGTGCTTCTAGGATTTGGTGCTGGAGGTTCCTAATCTGGGAAGGCACATCGGAACAGCCAAGTTTTCAGATTCTTTCTGAAGACTGCCAATGTAGGGACTTGTCTGAGATCTTTCGGGAGGGCGTTCCAGATTCGGGGGGCCACCACAGAAAAGGCCCTGTCTCGCGTCCCCACCAAGAGCGCTTGCGATGCGGGCGGGATCACGAGCAGGGCCTCTCCAGATGACCGGAGTGAGCGTGTGGGTTCGTAGACAGTGATATGGTCACGCAGGCAGGGTGGTCCCAAACTGTTCAGGGCTTTGTAGGTAAGCACCTGCACCTTAAATTGGGCTCGGAAAATAAACGGCAGCCAGTGGAGCTACTTGAACAGGAGGGTTGACCTCTCTCTGTAATGAGCCCCGGTTAACATCCTGGCTGCTGCCCGTTGGATCAATTGGAACTTCCGAGCCATTTTTAAGGGCAGCCCCATGTAGAGCGCATTGCAGTAGTCCAATCTAGAGGTGACCAAGGAATGGACCACCCCGGCCAGATCAGCCTTCGCGAGGTACGGACGCAGCTGGCACAGAAGTCTCATTTGTGCAAAAGCCCTTCCGGACACTGCCAACGCCTGAGCCTCAAGCATGAGCGATGAATCTAAGAGGACTCCCAAGCTATGGACCTGTGGCTTCAGGGGGAGTGTAACCCCGTCCAACACAGGTAGCCACCCTATACCCCGATCCGGTTTACGATCGACCAGGAGGACCTCAGTCTTGTCAGGATTGATCTTCAGCTTGTTCGTCCTCATCCAGATAGACACAGCGGCCAGGCACTCGTCCAACACCCGAGAGGCCTCCTTGGAATTAGATGGAAAAGAGTAGTAGAGTTGTGTGTCATCTGCGTAGAGATGGCATCCAACTCCAAAACTCCGGATGACCTCTCCCAGCGGTTTCATGTAGATGTTAAAGAGCATGGGAGACAGAATAGAGCCTTGCGGGACCCCACAGGCAAAAGGCCAGGGGTCCGAGCAGGCGTCTCTCAGCTTCACCATCTGCGTTCGTCCCTCCAGGAAGGACCGGAGCCATGACAGGACCGTGCCCCCGAGACCCATCCCAGAGAGGCGACCCAGAAGGATACCATGATCGATGGTATCGAAAGCCACTGAGATGTCCAAGAGAACCAACAGGGTCACATTCCCCCTGTCCAGCTCTCTACGGAGGTCATCCACCAAGGCGACCAAGGCTGTCTCGGTGCCATGACCAGGCCTGAAACCAGACTGAGACTGATCTAGGTAATTGATGTCATCCAAGAAGCCCTGGAGCTGGGAGGCAACCACCCGCTCCAGCAGCTTATTTTCCGGTCCCAATTCAAGGTACAGGTTATGACCTATAAAGCCTTAAATGGTTTAGGGCCCGCCTACCTTTGTGACCGTATCAACCTCCATGAACCAACTCGGGCCCTCCAATCTTCTAGGGAGGCCCTTCTTTCACCCCTGCCAGTTTCACAAGCTTGGCTTATAAGCACAAGGGAGATAGCTTTTTCCTCTGTGGCCCCCCAACTCTGGAACTCATTACCTGGAGAGATTAAGAAAGCCCCTACCCCAGAAACCTTTAAAAAGAACCTTAAAACCTGGCTCTTCCACTGCGCCTTTGGTGAATAGGTATACACCCTCACACTACTACTTAGCCTCAACATTCTGTCATTGGAGTACACGTCGTCGTCCCCCTTGTGGGAAAGCTTGATTCCACAACTCCCGCTGTAATGAGCCCTCCTCCACAAATAACCTGCTTCTCCTTTATCTCACTCGAGTTTTAAATTAATTTTAAATTAGTTTTTCTTTTAATCATTACATGTAGCCCGCCCATTTCACTGCGATCATGTTTATTGTAATTTTATATCATTATGCATTCACATGTTTTATGTAATTATGATGTTGTTTATTGTCTGCATTTTCAGTTTGCGTTTTCCATTTTATTCTGCTGTAATTTGTTGTTTGGGCTTAGCCTCATGTAAGCCGCCCCGAGTCCCCATTGGGGAGATGGTGGCGGGGTATAAATAAAGATTATTATTATTATTCCCCAATACATCACACAGTCCTAGACACTTGGGAAGTATCCGACGTGGACTCATCTTGTGATTCAAATGATGATGATGAGACGGAAGGAACTCTAAAACCATCTAGTCCAACTCTGCCTTCATACAGGGAAAGCACAAAGCACCCTGCCTTAACAACAACAACAACAGAGTTGTAAGGGACCTCTGAAGACCTTCTAGACCAAGGACCTTCTGCCTTCCTCCTTAGCTTCTCCTTTCTTTCCCTTCCTCCTTCCTTCCTTCCTTTTTCCTTTCCTCCCTCCCTTCTTTCTTGCTTCCTTCCCTCCCTCTATCCCTCCATTCCTTCTCTTCCTAACTTCTTTTTTCTCCTGCCCTCCCTCTCTCCTTCTCTTCCTCAACCCCTTCCTGCCTTCTCCTTTCCCTCCTTCCATCTTTTCCTGTTTCTCCTCCCTCGCTTCCTCCTTCCCTTATTTCTTTCCTTTCCTGGCTGTGGTGAGGCAGCGGAGCCCCGGCTGCCTGCCTGCCTGACTTCCAGGGTTTCACAGAATCCCTGGAGGCTAGCGTTCACTCGCTTGCAGTTGAAGCCTGGCAGCAACTAGAGGGCGCT
This sequence comes from Anolis sagrei, assembly GCF_037176765.1. Taxonomy (NCBI): domain Eukaryota; kingdom Metazoa; phylum Chordata; class Lepidosauria; order Squamata; family Anolidae; genus Anolis; species Anolis sagrei. The sequence continues at coordinate 59,356,151 of NC_090035.1, read as the reverse complement.
CTGCAAGAGGCGGACAACGCCCGTGAGTGGTGGAGGGTTCCCCACAGGTGCAAGAGAGCATTGCGGAGGAGGAGGCTGCATAAGCAAAGGTAAGGCCTCCAGGCTCCACTGCTGCTGCTACTGTTACAACTCCTCCTCCAGCTCACTCCATCGAACTGATACTTTCATTCGAATATAAGCCGAGAGGGGATTTTTTCAGCCTCCCCAAAGGGCTGAAAAGACAGCTTATACGGTACATAAAGCTTAGTTATCAGGTGATGCCCAGGTTAGGTAACTTATAATGCCATTTATTAGAAAAAGTCAGTATTTCCTTTTGTGTTTCCATGGATGTTCCCATTAGAAAATGCATAAGGGGTGAAATACAATTACCCAAAACATGGCTCAATTCCCCCCCCCCCCTTCTCGTATTAGAAAGTTGGTCATATTGGATCTGTGTGTCATTTGTGGGGTTTGCAGAGCTCTGTGCAAGTTGGAGCCCCATCCATAAAATATATTGTTGCCCAAAAACATACTCCACCATATACACACATACATCAGGCCAATTAGATTAGACACAGATGATCAGGATAGTTTTAAATAAGATATTTTAATATTGAGGCAAATGCTTTAAATGTTTATGTATGCATATAATGGATTTTTGTCCCAGCATTGAATGTTTGCCATATATATGCTGTGCTCTTCCCTAAGTCCCCTTCGGGGTGAGAAGGGTGGAATATAAATGTTTTAAATTAATAAAATAAAATGAATACATCCTTTTACTTGATTAGTTTACTAACTTGGGTACCTGAGGAGTCCCAGGCTTTTTGAAAAGGGAATTGTGTATTTTGGGGTGTTAGGCAATATGAGTTTAGTAATCTGCAATGCTATTTATTAGAAAACTCAGTCTTTGCTTTTTTAAAAAATAAATGCTTACATTAAAAATGCATAACAGTGTGGGTGAATTCCCAAAAAATTGTGGGCCAATGTCAGCCATGTTGGGTCTATTTGCCAGGTTTGGTCCAGAACCATCATCTGCTGGTGTGCTGTCGTGGGCTGGGCCTATGACAATGTCTGTTTACAGGATGTGTTTCTATATGCCCAACGGGACGCCGGGGTGCCTTAGCTAAAGGGTCCCATAGGTTTCCCAACACAAAGTTCTGTAGAGGCTCAAAGTAAGTCCAACAAAGTTCTTTATTAAGGCTTAAATCTTCGAACAAACGAATTAAATGCTATATAATCTTTAAAAACTGGTAGCTTTCTCGATCTGCCGACAAGGGACAGGCAACTGCTTGATAAACTGTTCCTATCTTCTTTAGGGAAACCTTCTGACCCCTCCTTGGGCAATCTTTGTTTACCCTGCTGGCGTGAGACCCCAACTCCCGGCTCCAAGCTGCGTTATGGATAGCCCGAGTGGTCCCTTACCAGGCAATGGTTGCTGTAGATCTGCCAAGCTTCGTTTCTTCACGAAGGCTGTAGGAACTATTTCCTTTGCCCCAGCAAAGGCTGGCAGTATTCCTCCAGCAAAGGCTGTGGAACTGTAACTTTACTCCCCAGCAAAGCTGTAGAGGTTTTCCCTTTCCCCCAGAAAAAGCTGTAGACATTTTCCTATTTTCCCCATCAAAGCTGTAGAGGTGAAGCTTTTTACAGGTAGGACAGAGAAAGCCCACACGTCCTGCTGTAAGGCTCCAACTGTGAGACTGAACTAAAAGTCCAATATTCCCTCCAAACCTGGGGAAAGGGGCGGATCTAAAGGCTCTAATGATGATTGATAGGTTGTTGGCCCTATGACTGAAACCGGGGGAATGCTACCCAAATGCAAAATGCATGGCCCAAATAGATTCATGCAAACTAACAATGCAAGAAAAAGCATAAAATCTCCTGGCACAGCCGTGCCAGCACTCTCCTGGCCTAGATTTCTTAATGATGAGAAATCTACACCTTTAAATTAACAAATCTGGGTTGTCCGAATCTGTGGTGATGGGCACCAATGGACAGCTATTTAAAATTGTTGTCACCTCCGCCATCAGTGACCAAAACATCGTGGGTCAATTTTTTACAGTTCAAAAACATAGCATTCAATATATTTCTACGCAAACCAATCATACATTCCCACACAACCCTCCCCCATGTGAGATGCATGCGGTACATTAAATAGCCATGTAACCTTTTCTGAACTCAAATAACTGTTGACACCTGGGTCCTTGGCAAACATAACAACACAGTCTAACTCTTTGGTAATGTTCCTTAAATATCCTAACACTACCATACTATCTGTATGAAAGAAAGTGTCTGAAAAGAAATGTCCAGTTTTTCTCCTAATTATCTGAGCTACTTGGATGGCTAGCACGGCTGCACACAGTTCTAACCTAGGGATAGTGACATTAGATGGAGCAATTTTGGCCTTGGCCATAAGAAAACCTAAATTGCAAGAACTAGAGTCACTTTGTCTTGCATAAGCCACAGCTGCAATAGCCTTCTCTGAAGCATCACAAAAGACGTGGAGTTCTGTGTGCAAATTCAGTAAAGGGCTCCTGGCCATAAATTGGTGCGGGATGCTCAACTTGTGTAGATCTTGAGCTTGGGCGGCCCTAGTGGTCCAAGAGTTCTTGATGGACTGAGGCCAGTCTTGATCCCAGACCAGTTTGCCTTCTATGACCTCTCGAAAGAGGAGTTTGGCTGTTATCATGACAGGGGCAGCCATTCCCAATGGGTCGAAAACACTGTTAACTGCTGATAGCATCTGTCTTTTGGTGTTCACACTGGTGAACTTTGTGGCTCTGATCGATAAGAGGTCTAGATGGGTGTCCCAGAGTAAGCCTAAGCTTGATTGGGCACTCACATCCTGGAACAATTCTAACACATTGTCCTGCACTAGATCCTCTGCTGGAAAAGCCCTTAAAACATCTGTGCTATTAGAGTTGATCTTGTGAAGCTTGATCATAGAATCATAGAATCAAAGAATCAAAGAGTTGGAAGAGACCTCATGGGCCATCCAGTCCAACCCCCTGCCAAGAAGCAGGAATATTGCATTCAAATCACCCCTGACAGATGGCCATCCAGCCTCTGCTTAAAAGCTTCCAAAGAAGGAGCCTCCACCACACTCCGGGGCAGAGAGTTCCACTGCTGAACGGCTCTCACAGTCAGGAAGTTCTTCCTAATGTTCAGATGGAATCTCCTCTCTTGTAGTTTGAAGCCATTGTTCCGCGTCCTAGTCTCCAAGTAAGCAGAAAACAAGCTTGCTCCCTCCTCCCTGTGGCTTCCTCTCACATATTTATACATGGCTATCATATCTCCTCTCAGCCTTCTCTTCTTCAGGCTAAACATGCCCAGTTCCCCAAGCCGCTCCTCATAGGGCTTGTTCTCCAGACCCTTGATCATTTTAGTCGCCCTCCTCTGGACACATTCCAGCTTGTCAATATCTCTCTTGAATTGTGGTGCCCAGAATTGGACACAATATTCCAGATGTGGTCTAACTAAAGCAGAATAGAGGGGTAGCATTACTTCCTTAGATCTAGACACTATGCTCCTATTGATGCAGGCCAAAATCCCATTGGCTTTTTTTGCCGCCACTTCACATTGTTGGCTCATGTTTAACTTGTTGTCCACGAGGACTCCAAGATCTTTTTCACACATACTGCTCTCGAGCCAGGCGTCCCCCATTCTGTATCTTTGCATTTCATTTTTTCTGCCAAAGTGGAGTATCTTGCATTTGTCACTGTTGAACTTCATTTTGTTAGTTTTGGCCCATCTCTCTAATCTGTCAAGATCGTTTTGAATTCTGCTCCTGTCCTCTGGACTATTGGCTATCCCTCCCAATTTGGTGTCGTCTGCAAACTTGATGATCATGCCTTCTAGCCCTTCATCTAAGTCATTAATAAAGATGTTGAACAGGACTGGGCCCAGGACGGAACCCTGCGGCACTCCACTTGTCACTTCTTTCCAAGATGAGGAAGCATTAGTGAGCACTCTCTGTGTTCGTCCACTTAACAAATTACAGATCCACCTCACCGTAGTTTTGCCTAGCCCACATTGGACTAGTTTCCTTGCCAGAAGGTCATGGGGGACCTTGTTGAAGGCCTTACTGAAATCCAGGTACGCTACATCCACGGCATTCCCCGCATCTATCCAGCTTGTAACTCTATCGAAGAAAGAGATCAGATTAGTCTGGCATGACTTGTTTTTGATAAATCCATGTTGACTATTAGCGATGACTGCATTTGTTTCTAAGTGTTTGCAGACCGCTTCCTTAACAATCTTTTCCAGAATCTTGCCCAGTATCGACGTGAGGCTGACCGGACGGTAGTTGTTTGGGTCATCCTTTTTTCCCTTCTTGAAGATTGGGACCACATTGGCCCTCCTCCAATCTGCTGGAACTTCTCCCGTTCTCCAAGAACTCTCAAAGATGGTTGCCAATGGTTCCGAAATGACTTCCGCTAGTTCCTTCAATACTCTGGGGTGTAGTTGATCTGGCCCTGGGGACTTGAACTCATTAAGAGCGGCCAGGTATTCCTGGACGACTTCTTTCCCAATTTGGGGTTGGATGTCCTCCAATCCCTCATCCACTCCATCTTGCTGAGGTTGAAGACTCTCTTTTTGTGAGAAGACCGAGGCAAAGAAGGCATTAAGTAGTTCTGCCTTTTCCCTATCCCCTGTCAGCATTGCCCCATCTTCTCCGCGAAGAGGTCCTATCGCCTCCTTGTTTTTCCTTTTTCTACTGACATAAGAATAGAAGCTCTTTTTATTGTTTTTAATGTCCCTGGCAAGCCTGAGCTCATTTTGTGCTTTAGCCTTGCGGACCTTTTCCCTACAGGTGTTGGCTAATTGTTTGAATTCTTCTTTGGTGATTTCTCCCTTTTTCCACTTCTTGTGCATGTCTCTTTTGTGTCTTAGCACAGTTAGAAGTTCTTTGGACATCCATTCTGGTTTCTTTGCACTTGTCCTATTTTTTCTCTTTGTTGGCACGGTTTGCAATTGCGTCTTGAGTATTTCACTCTTGAGAAATTCCCATCCATCCGTAACTCCCTTGTCTTTTAGTATCTGTGTCCACGGAATGCTGCTCAGCGTTTCCTTCATTTTTTGGAAATCAGCTCTCCTAAAGTCCAAAATGCGGGTTTGACTTGTCTTAGTTTCGGCCTTCCTTTGTACCTCAAATTGCAGGAGCACATGGTCACTTGCCCCTAAGGATCCTACCACTTCGACCGCATCGATCAGGTCCTCCGCATTTGTTAGGATGAGATCAAGAGTAGCAAATCCCCTTGTTGCCTCTTCTACCTTCTGGACCATGAAATTGTCTGCAAGGCAAGCGAGGAATTTGTTGGACCTTGTACTCTTGGCCGAGTTTGTTTTCCAGCAAATATCGGGATAGTTGAAATCGCCCATGACTACTACATCTCTTCTCTGTGCCTGTTTGGTCAACTGTTGGCAGAAGACTTCATCAAGTTCTTCCTCCTGGCTTGGGGGTCTGTAGTAGACGCCTACAACGACATGTTTTTGAGTCCCAGTTCCCTTGATTCTTATCCAGATGATTTCAAGCTGGTTTCCCAGATTGCTGTCTTGAATCTCTTCTGCAGCATAAGAGTTTTTGACATATAAGGCTACTCCGCCTCCTCTCCCCTTTGTTCGGTTTCTGTGAAAGAGGTTATACCCCTCGATATCTACATTCCAGCGATAGGAGTAATCCCACCAGGTTTCAGTGATCCCTATGATATCATATTTGTGGTGTTGTGCTAAAAGTTGGAGTTCGTCTTGTTTATTTCCCATGCTCTGTGCATTAGTGTAAAGACATGTGAGCCCCTGGGATCTTCCCTTGAGCTGTTTAATTGGGATTATTGTGCTTTTGGTACTTGGTCCTTGTTGTGTTTGTGCAGCCCTCCGTTTAGCCTTCTGGCGATTCCCAGACGTTATGGGTAAAGTAGTGTTCGCAAGGCTGTTGTCCCCCTCCTCTGGTGGACCTAGTTTAAAGTGCGTCTAATGAGGTTTGCGAGTCTGTGAGCAAAAAGGTGTTTTCCTACTTGTGTGAGATACACCCCATCCCTTGCCAGTAGGCCATCCTCCTGGAAAAGCAGGCCATGGTCGAGGAAGCCAAAGCGTTCCTCCTGACACCATTTTCTAAGCCAGTCATTGACCTGTACTATTTTTCTGGCTCTTGTGGGTCCGTGTCTTACAACAGGGAGGAGGGATGAAAAGACCACCTGTACATTACATTCTTTTAGCTTTGCTCCTAGAGCTTGAAAATCATTTGTGATCTTTTGAAACGTATGCCTTGCAGTATCATTGGTTCCTACATGAATCAACATGAGGGGAGGACGGTGATAGGGCTTGAGGAGCCTGGTGAGCCTCTGAGTGATATGGTGTATTTTTGCCCCCGGTAGGCAGCATATTTCTCGAGCCATCCCATCCGGTCTGGAAATGACAGCTTCCGTTCCTCTAAGGAGGGAGTCGCCTACTACCAAGACCTGTTTACTTTCAGGAACGACAGGGCCCCTTTTGTGCAATGTAGTGTGTTGGTCTCCAGAAACGTGATCCTGTTGGTGTGAATTGTGTAGGTGAAAAGTGTTGTCCTCCTCCTCGACATCCCCGGTACATTCGTCAAGGACAATCCATTGAGATTCGTCCAAGAGCCTATGGTTCTCCTGTATGTGTTCCTGTTGCTCCTGGTCTATGGTTGGGGATGGTACACCTGCAGGATTGTGCAAGTGTGAATGTTGTGAAGTGTTGTCCCAGTCAGGGCTATCCCCCGCACACTGATCAAGGATGAGCCACTGATGTTGGCTTTCTTTAATAAGGACTGGACATCTTTCACTGTACTAATTGCAGACTCTGTGGAGTTGAACGAAACAAGAAGGTCATAAACATAAAAGTTTTGGGTGATGACTTGGGCGACCCGAGGGTCAAAGGAATGTAGGAACTTTTCAGCAGTTTTTCGCAGACAATAATTGGCAACGTGTTTGGAAATACCATTTCCATGTGTTTGGAAATACAATTATGTTGTATTTCCAAACACATGGACCCGCATTTGAAAGGTTTTAATACCTGCCAGAGCCTGGGTGTCTTCAAACCATAAAAACTTAAAAAACTTTCTGTGCTCCGGTGTGACCAGGAATGCATAAAACATTTAAAAGATGTCAGCAATGACAGCATACTTCAATTGCCTGAATCTTAGTATGACTCCGATGAGGCTGTTTAGAAGATCCGGACTCTTCAGGAGTAATTCATTGGCAGCAAACAGAAATGTGACTGAGGCAACTCTGCATGAGGGTTACTCTGCTACAGCTGAGGGTGTTACAGCTGTATGCAGGCTACAGAGGGTGCCTCCATGCCTGATGAAGGTTCAGCTGAATTCTCTGGCTGCTCTTCTGGAGTGCGTTGACTGGTAACTCCACTCTTAGCCTTCAGGGACACGAAATCCGTGGAGGCACCCTCTGTAGCCTGCATGCAGCTGTGTGGCAACTCAAATAAAACCAGAATTTGCCACCGCATCTGTTTGGCGGAAGTCTATCCAGCGGGTAAGCCATGGATGAACAATGTCTGACGGATTGGCACACCTCGCATTTTACCTTTTCTTTACAGGACTTTGACTGGTGGGGAGTTGCACTGCAGCACCTGAAGCAGATCCTGGATTTATTGAGGATCTCGACTTTGTCTGCGTGAGGTTTTTTTGGCAAACTCTGCAATCAGCCAAACTGTGGAGCTTTGTGTGCAGTGGGCACAGAACTTCTTTTGGCATTGTCTTGGCATCATCTGGAGATGGTTTGGTCTCCATAGCCTTGACAGCAATGTTTCTTTTAGTGCTGCTGTCTTTAGCAGGTTTTTTTGGCTTCCTTAATGGGCCTATGTTTCCCATAAAGAGTTGGAAATTCCGACTTCTGGTGGGGAAAGATGGCGACAGGACAGTCCCTTTGAGAGCTCCTCAAAGGGGATATCGCGTTGAGGGGTCAGGTAGAGCGATAGCTCCCCACCTTCTGACGGATCGAGCTTTGGAGGTGTGCTAAACCCAATCACCAGTTCCGTGGGTCCCAAAAAAACCTCTCATCCCTCAAGGGAGTGAAGTTGAGTGGATCCGGACAGTGCGAGGGTAGCAAACCCCTCTGCGAGAAGCAGCCAATAAGACTGCATAAACTGTCGCCCACCCCACCAAAATATAAAGAAGATCAGACAAAAGAAAACTCCATCTCCAGAGAAAGAGAAACGTAAGTTTCCAAAGAATTAAATTCTGTGGCAGAGTTACATAATATCCCTTCCACCAGAGGGGAAGGGAACTAAATAAACATTGAAAGGAAGAAGATTTAATATGAAATTTAATGATCAAAAAGTGACTGAATTTATTTTTTAATATTTTACCGATTCCTGGAAAATAAGAAGTATTTGAAAGATCGGGAATTTAAGAAATAATTTTATTATTGAAATAAGAAAGCTCAAATACTGTTAAAACGATGTGGTAAAATTAAGAACTAAATTAATTTGAAGATTATCCCACTCCTGTACAATCTATTTTTGTTTTACTAATGCATTCCGATGCTACAATATAATCGAATAATTAAATAATTAAACAAATGGTAAAGAAGAACTCAGACCTTGACGCCACATTATTTGGTCTATGGAGGCTTCTTCATAAACAATAGTGTTAGAGAGGTGGGTCTTGAAACGCGGCACGAAGAAGCAAGGGAAACAGGAAGCAGGAAGAACTGAGTGGACGTAGGAGACAAATAGAAAGAGGAAGAGCATTCGAATTAGAAGATTTGGTATGACTACGTCACCGGAAGTGACACAAGACGCCGGACGTAAGGGCAGAAGGCAAGAAGAAACCGGAAAGAAAAGGGCGGAAGTGAGGCCAGAAATTGGAAAATAATAAATAAATATATATCAGTGCAGGAGTGAGGAGGACTTATGATCCTATGGTACAAATAGTGTATCCAGCAAGGCAGTGTTAATACGGAGAAGTTAATTGTATATTATTGTATAATGTGTTATGATGTTAACTGTTTTTTATACCGTGTTGTTGTAGCATTGAATTTTTGCTGTCTTCTTGTGAACCGCTGTGAGTCGCCTAAGGGCTGAGAACAGCGGTATACAAATAAAGTAAATAATAAATAATAATAATAAATAAGAAGAAGGAGAAGGAGAAAGCAAAGCGGATAAGCGGCTGGAAAGTACTAGACGGCGGATCGTTGGGAGGCAAGAGGTGTGCGGAGAAAAGTCCAGGCGGGGGAACATCGGAACGACGGGAGGCAAGAGGTGTGCGGGAAAAGAAGAAGTTGGAAGAAGAAATTAAAGAAAGAGGAAAAGGGGGAATAAGGCCAGATAAAATTTGATTAGAGGAGAAAAAGAGAGAAATTGAGATTTGGGGCTTTAAATCAATTGGTTTAAATAAATTTAAGTTGAAATTTGATACTGATAAATTAAAAAGAGATTTAATCTAAGGAATTAATACAAACTAAATCAAATTCCAACTATTGGATGAAATTGAGGTGTGTTTAAAAGTATTGATTTGTTTAAAAATATTGATTTGATTAATTTTGAAGCTTGATTGATAAATACAACAATATAAATAATATACAATTTAAGTACACACACATACACATATACATAGTGATTTTAAGTCTGCGATGAAATAGAAATTGATCTCCCCTCCCTTCCTATAGATTTAAAAAATGACAACTCCCAAAGTCAAAATGGATAAAGAAATGAAATTGATTACAAATACAAATACTGATCAAGGATCAGAAGAAATAAATATGAAAGATATAATGAAGGAGATTCAGAGATTATTGAAAAAACAAGACTCGGTACAAGAAGTTCATGAGATGGCTGCGAAACAAGGTTCAAATTACAAATTAATGCAAGAGGAACTTAAAGAGATGAAATGAGAAATTAGAGAAGAATATGGAGCAATTAAGAAGGATATAAATCAACTACGCGATGAACGAATTAAAGAAAGATAAGGTGAAATTAGAGGAGAATCAGAGTAAGATGCAAAAGAAGATAAAAGAATTGGATAAGAAACAAGAGAAATTTGAGAGGGTACAGGAAAAGCTCCAAGAGACAGAATTTGATTTTCAATTAAGGTTAAAAAATGTGCATGAAGATTCGAAAGAAGACTTAAGACAAAATGTACTCAAAATTCTTGCATCATGTATGGATTCTACGGAAGATGATATGGGTAAAGAAGTAGAGAAAATCTTTAGGATTACTACTAATTACTCAAAAACACACAAAGCACCGAGAGATATAGTAGTCCAATTTATAAAAAGAAGAACTAGAGATGAAATTATCTACAACAATAATAGAAAACCAATATTTTACAAAGGAACAAAGATGGTGATGTTCAAAGAATATCTGCAATCTGTATTAAACAGAAGAAGATTTTTTTCTGATGGAAGAACTGAAGAAAAGACAAATCAGAGCGTTACAAAGGAATAATGACAACCTATAAAGAAGAAAAATACTGGTTGACGACAGAAGACAATGCTAAAGCCTTTTATGATAAATTGATGAAAGAAACAAAAAAGAATTCTCTCCAAAAAAAGGAAATAAGAAGAAAAGACAAAGACCCGGATCTCTAGAAAATGACAATGAGGAAGAAGCTCAGGCACAAGGAGCCTCAGCTTTAGGCAATTTGGATGAGGACATAGGTGGCACAGGGACTGATGATGAAAAAAAGATGATGATGAGTAAACAAATAAAATGTTATACAAATAATGTGAATGGCCTTAATTCCCCGCAAAAAAGAAAAAAAACTCTTTACTAAACTCAATCGTTGTAATTATGATATCATGGCCCTCCAAGAAACACATATCTCTCAGAGACATGCACCCTATTTAGCTAACAAAAATTAGGAAATGTATATTATTCATCTTATGAGAAGAAAAAAAGGGGAGTAGTAATTTATATTAAGGAATCTCTTGAATCAAAATTAGAATTTAAACGCTCTCTACGTGGGGCTGCCCTTGAAGACGGCCCGGAAGCTGCAGCTGGTTCAGCGCGCAGCAGCCATGTTACTAACTGGAGCGGGTAGCAGGGAGCACACAACGCCCTTGTTGTCCCAGCTCCACTGACTGCCGATTTGCTACCGGACCCAATTCAAGGTGCTGGTTTTGGCCTACAAAGCCCTAAACGGTTCCGGCCCAAAATACCTTTCGGACCGCATCTTGGCCTACGAGCCCACGAGGACCTTGAGATCGTCTGGGGAGGCCCTTCTCTCGATCCCGCCTGCCTCACAGGCACGGCTGGCGGGGACGAGGGAGAGGGCCTTCTCGGTGGTGGCCCCCCAGCTGTGGAACACTCTCCCTGCAGACATCAGACAGGCGCCCTCCCTCATGTCCTTCCGAAAAAGCCTTAAGACATGGCTGTTCGAGAGGGCATTTAATTAAGTGCAATAATGTGGTAAGAATATCGGAATGGAACAAGGAATATGAGACTGGTTATGATTCCACTAAGAGACGAAGCGGATTTTTAATGTTGTCTGTAATTGTTGTTTAGTCTATATGTTGTTATAATTGGCTTCTTTTGTAAATTGTCTTTATATGTATTTGTACACCGCCATGAGTCGCCCTAATGGGCTGAGAATGGCGGTTAATAAGTGCATCAAATAAATAAATAAATAAATAAATAAATAAAAGAATGACGAATTTTAGGAGTTAGCATATTAATTGGAGATTTAAAAATTTAGTTATGCAATATCTATCCACCAAATGGTCCCAAATGAATTTCTCAAAAATTTTGAAAGATAAACTGTCAAACACAGAATTCGATGAACTAATACTTTTGGGAGATTTTAACGAAGTCTTAAATAGTTCTTGGGGTAAAACCAAGAAATTGAAAAATAAAAATAAAAAAGATGGTCATATTACTCTTCCTCAGAATTTAATCCGATTGAAGGACAAGATGGAATTAGAAGACGTATGGGGAGTAAAAAATGGGGAGAAAAGGGACTACACATTTTATTCCAACAGGCATAAAGTATGGTCTCAGATAGATATGATATGATCTTCAAAAACTCTCCTCACCAGAGTAGATGAAATAAACATTCTACCCAGAGAGATATCTGATCACTGTCCAATAAAAATGGTGATTAATTGAGTATTCAAATTTTGGAAATGGAGACTGATAATCTGCTTAAAAAGGAGGATATTAAAAAATATGGAGAAATAACCAAAGACTACTTGAAATTAAATTATATGGCTGAAACCAAACCCCAAATTGTATGGGATGCATTTAAAGCGATTTTACGGGGACATTTGATACAACACAATGAAAGGAATAATAAAAGGAACAACAAAGAATTAAAAGAAATTGAGAAACAAATACAGTGAAAAGAGAGTGACTTAAAGAGAAATCCCTCAAACCGGCTAATAAATCACTACGTGAACTTAATCAGAAAAAGCACCACCTGGAACAAGATCAGCAAGCTAAGCAATTAAAATTCTTAAAATAATACCAATTTGAAAATGCAAATAAACCAGGAAAATGGTTAACGAGGCAGGTTTGGAAGAAGAAACAAACACATCAAATAATAAAATTAAGAAATGGTGAAAAAAATAATCACTAAGAATAAAGAAATCTTGGAAGAATTTCAAAAATTCTACAAACAGTTATATAAGAAAGATAAAATTCTGAAAGAAGATATAGTAGTTTATCTGAGTAAATTTAAATTGCAAAAAATAAGTGATGCACAAAGAGAGAGACTAAATAGAGAAATAACGATGGAAGAAATTGATATAGCTTTAAATAGAATGGACTCAAATAAGGCCCCAGGGCCTGATGGCTATACAGTAGGACTTTACAAAGTTCTGAAATAAGAACTAACTCCACTGCTGCAAAAGGTAATGAATGACGCTATGCAAAAACAAACAATACCCGAATCATGGAAATCAGCGGAGATAACATTGATTTATAAGGAAGGATCGCATCTAGCGGATGTAAGAAACTGTACACCGATATCATTACTAAATACAGACTATAAGATTTTTACAAATGTCTTAGCCTCTCTCTTAAAAGAATTCTTAAAGGACTGGATAGGAGAAGAACAAACGGGATTTCTCCCCAATAGGAACATGAAAAGAAATATTTGAACAATATTGGATTTAATAGAGTATTACGATCTAAATCATCAAAAAGAAGTAGCCTTTTTAGCGGTTGACGCCGAAAAAGCCTTTGATAATTTGAATTGGGATTTTTTTCAAAGTTTTAATTCAAGAATTGGATATGGGTTATGGCTTTGGCAACGCTATAAATTCGATTTATGAAAATCAAAAGGCAAAAATTTCAGTTAATGGTAATTTGGAAGAGGAATTTTATATAAATAAAGGAACATGTCAAGGTTGACCTCTCTCACCCTTGATTTTCATTATGGCCCTAGAATTATTAATGAAAGGTATAAAAGAAGACAAAGAAATAAAAGGAGCGAAAGTAGGAAAGTATTAGTTTAAAATGAGAGCTTTTGCTGATGATGTGATGGGTATTATTGAAGATCCATTGGAAAATCTTGGAGGTTGGCTAAGGAAAATCGATAAATTTGGAAAGATAGCTGGCTTTAAATTAAACAAAACAAAAACGATGATACTGACAAAGAATATGAACAAGAAGAAGCAAGAGCTAATCCAAAACTGACTGGTCTATGTATAACAACAAAAATGAAGTATCTAGGAATTTGGATCATGGCAAAAAATAACCAATTACTTAAAAACAATTATGAAAAACTATGGGAAGAAATTAAAAATGATTTAGAAAAATGGAAATTTTTAGGATATATCTCACTGGTGAAAATGAACGTTCTGCCTAAGCTACTTTTCTTGTTTCAGAACATCCCAATTATAAGGAATGCAGAAATATTTAAGAAATGGAATAAGGATTTATTTGGGGAGGTAAAAAAACCAAGATTCAAATACACTGTTCTTACAGATAAAAAGACAAGGGGAGGCCTTGACTTCCCAGATTTTAAATTATATCATGAGGCGAGTGCACTTGTATTGGCAGTGGAGTGGATGAAATTAAGTAATGAGAAGCTGTTTTCACTAGAAGGTTTCAATTTAAGGATGGGATGGCATGCCTATGTGTGGTACGAACAAGAAAAAAAGGAAAAAGGATTCGGCAACCATTTTATAAGATCTGCTTTGCTAAGAACATGGTTAAAATACAAAAGAAATTTTTACTCAAAAACTCCATCATGGGTTTCTTCCATGGAGGCGAATCAAAGAAGGTTATTGGGTTGGTTAAAATGGCCGACATATAAGGATCTACTTATAAAAAACATAGAATTATTAAAATCCCATGAGGATATAAAAAAAGAATTTGAAAATATTTCCTGGTTACATCATATGCAAATTCTGAACTATTATAATCAAGATAAAAAATAGAATTTAACTTAGAAGAAGCAGCGTGAGACAAAATTCTCCCAACCCAGAAAAAATTAATAACCAAAATCTATAATAAGTTATTGGACTGGGCAACAGAAACTATAAAAAAACTGTATGATTAGAGGGGCTCAAAATCTGAAGAGGCTAGTTCATTTAAGGGAATGGGAATTAATTTGGAATAAAAATAAAATAAAATATACCTATGCGATGGATCTAAAAGAAAATTTGCTAAAGATGTTTCACAGATGGTATATAACCCCCCCCCCCCAAAAAAAAATAGGTTTAATGTACAAGAATATGGATAACAAATGCTGGAAATGCCAGGAAGTTGAAGGTAGTTTTTTTCACATGTGGTGGACCTGTAAGAAAGCACAAGAATATTGGAGGAATATACATATAGAGACACAAAAAAATATTAAAAATCTCATTTCCTAGAAAACTGGATTACTACTTATTAAATAGCAGTTCGAAAATATGCAAATGTGAGTAGAGCAATAGGTACCGCTCCGGCGGGAAGGTAACGGCGCTCCATGCAGTGATGCCGGCCACATGACCTTGGAGGTGTCTACGGACAACGCTGGCTCTTCGGCTTAGAAATGGAGATGAGCACCATACCCCAGAGTCAGACATGACTGGACTTAATGTCAGGGGACTACCTTTACCTTTACTACTTATTAAATATCACAGATTCGGACATTACTTTAGGCTTAAATAAAGATATATTATTTACGTATATAGTAACAGCTGCAAGGATAATATTTGCGAAGTTGCGGAAAATAGACAATATACTGGGGGGGGGGTAGAGGATTGGTTAAATAAAATTCAAGAGAATAAAGATATGGATAAATTAACTTTTTGTTGAGAAAGAGCTCGGGAAATCCAATAAGAGAGACTGACTGGTCACTTTTTGGGAAAAAAATTAAAGGAAAAGAGGAAGGAAGATACCAACGGCTGAACAGACTCCTGTAAGTGTTTAAGGACAAAGCTGTCTGAATAGTAGATATTGGGGATGTTAAGGAAAGATGCATTGGAAACCTGTAAGACGAAGATAACGAAATAAGACTATATTTAATAAAGCGAAGCCACAGAAAGGAAGTCAACAACTTATTTTTTATTCTACTTTTTTTAAAAAAATGTGTTTTTTCTTTTTTTCTCTTTTTTTCTCTTTTCTTCCCCCCCCCCATTTTTTTGTGATTATTTTTGTGATTATCTTGAATCTGAAATTTCCTACTTTCCTATAACACAATGTTTTCCCATTTTCCCTGTAAATTTTTTATATATATAATTCAATAAAAATTCATTAAAAAAGAGTCAGAAATCCCATCTGTGGGTCATTGAGTGGCATAGCTGCGTTTGTAACGAAGTCCACAAGATGAGTGAAAGGTGGATAGACCTGATGATTGGCCTGTTTGAATATAAAGACTTCTCTGCCCCATTTTTCTTGCAAGGAAAACGGCAGTTTCTGAGTGATGGCAATTTGGAACAAGTGTTGGTCGAGGCAGGCAAACCCTGGAAGCCATGAGTTTCTCTTAGCTGACTGGAGCTCAACCAGTAAGTCTGACAGGTCCCAAAGCTATTTGAAGTCCTTAAGTTTAAGCACTGGGAACTTATGAAGTCTGTCCATCAGCGAAGCTTCAGTCTGGGTGCTGGACCCGTAGCGCTGATCAAGCCTTGCCCATGCTGTGTCTAGTGCTTTATCCGATTGGTCAATGAGGGCTAAGAAGATTCTTCTCACCTGGTGAGCTGATATTGGGACAAGCCAGGCGACCATGAGGGTCAGCTCTTCCTCTGAATTTAGCCTTGAGTTCCTTATGGCATGCTGAAAGGTCCTTTTCCAAAGAAGGAAATCTTCAAGATAGTCAGAGAATTTCTCCATGCCTTTATCCCTCAAATCCTTTGGGTTTCTAAAGAGAGATTCAAGCCGAGACTGAGGGTTCTGAAGAAACGGAAAGGGTGTTTGATCAGGAGTGAAGGTGAAGTTCTTCTCAAACCTGGAAGATCCTTTCAAAGAAATATCTGTGGCCTTAGGCATAGGTGAAACCCTGGTTTCTATGCTTGGCCTCGCATCCTGAGTTCATGGCTGTGGGCTCCTGGCCCTGATTTCTTCATCTTGCTTTCGTGGCACGATGTTGCTGTCCATCTGCACCAGCTTGTCATCTAGAAAGCCAACATGTGCTTGCAGAAGTGGTGTGGTTGGTGGTTTCGGTGGCGGCTAACGTTTTCCTGAGACAGTTCTCCTTGCAGTGCCTTTGCCAGAATCTTGGCACGGACCCTTTTCTGAGCTGCATCTTGTTGGATGCGCTTGAGCTTTAACTTTGGTTCTAATTTGGCTTGTTCTATTTGAGACCGCTCGAAGTCCAGACCTAGATCTGCTCCTGCTGCCTCAGCTTCAGCCTCGAGGATCTTCTCCTGCAGCTCCATACGCTTGGCTTCCTTGTTGTAAAAGGCCGCCCTCGATGAGGAGCTGCTCTTTGAAACGGAAGATCCAGGCGCAGAATCATGTCTGCTGCCAAACTTCCTGCTGTTGTGGCTGTGCTTCCTGTGGGCAGATGCATCTCCCTGACTATCCTTCAAACTTAAGGCCTGTGGGGAATGTTTAAGGAGCTCAGAGCTCACACTACAGGTGGTTGTAGCCTGACCATCTTTGTCCCTTCTGGGGGAGGGGCTGAAGTCAGCTACATGAAACAGGTGTGCGTAGCTTAATTCCCTATGCTGAACACTGCTTCAAAATTGTAGAGCTCTAAGATTTGCTTCCTGGCTGTTTATTTTTCTAAGCACCTGGGTAATATCATCCACTAGGGCTCTCCACTTGTTAATCAGAGCTTTGAGATTTGCTCTGATACATTGAGACTCCCTAGTGTCCTTAGAACTCTCTAGCTGACCATCAAGGTTAACAATAAAAAGCCAGATGCGTTCAGCCTTCTTTTTCAGCTGAGCCTCTTCTAGCAAAAGCAGCTCTAAAGCCTTTTGGGTAGGGTGAATTGAACCCTGAGATCTTAAACTATAAGCTTTGCCCTCAGATTTTGCAGAACCTAAGGTGTGAACAATAATCACAAATTAAGCAGACAATATAGCAGTACAATTGCAAATGCACATTCAATACCTATTACTTTAAAGCAGGAAATAAGGACACAGCAGCAAACAACTTAGTTGCAAAGTAAACTGCAGGCACCAAGGGGTTTACAAACCCTTTTGCAGGCACACGAAAGGTTAATGCACCAAACACTGTGCAGACTTGCTTCTGCAGCTGAAATCCTTGCAAATGTAGCAAACACCGTGCAGACTTGCTTTTGCAGCGGCTGGAATCCTTGCAAATGTAGCAAACGCTGTGCAGACTTGCTTCTGCAAAGGCTGGAACCCTTGCAAATGTAGCAAACTGTGCAGACTTGCTTCTACAGAGGCTAGAATAATATGTAACAACTTGCGAGAGCTATCTCTAGCAGAGCTGGCTGGAACCTGGAACAAAGGAGGGAAGCACTTGCTCCTCCCCTTCTGGTCATATGGAATGTCTTCCAAGATGGCCGAATCTTCAAAGACACGCTCACATCAAAGACACGCTTCAATTCATCCTACCCAAAAGGCTTTAGAGCTGCTTTTGCTAGAAGAGGCTCAGCTGAAAAATAAGGCTGAGGGCTGGGATAGGCCCTGCACTTGATCCCTGGACTGTCTGTAGACACAAATGCCTTCTCTTTCTACACCCGGGCGGCAGAAGACGCCAGCATTACTTCTTACTGTGCTGGGCCTATGACAATGTCTGTTTACAGGACGTGCTTTCTGTATAACCAACGGGATGCCGGGATGCCTCGGGTAACGGGTCCCATAGGTTTCCCAACACAAAGTTCTGTAGGGGCTCAAAATAAGTCCAACAAAGTTCTTTATTAAGGCTTAAATCTTCGAACAAATTAATTAAATGCTATATAATCTTTAAAAACTGGTAGCTTTCTCGATCTGCCAACAAGGGACAGGCAACTGTTTGATAAACTGTTCCTGTCTTCTTTAGGGAAACCTTCCGACCCCTCCTTGGGCAATCTTTCTTTACCCTGCTGGCGTGAGGCCCCAACTCCCGGCTCCAAGTTGCGTTATGGATAGCCCGAGTGGTCCCTTACCAGGCAATGGTTGCTGTAGATCTGCCAAGCTGGTGTCCTTTAGTTTCTCCACAAAGGCTGTAGGAACTATTTCTTTTGCCCTAGCAAAGGCTGGCTGTATTCCTCCAGCAAAGGCTGTGGAACTATAACTTTACTCCCCAGCAAAGCTGTAGACATTTTCCTATTTTCCCCATCAAAGCTGTAGAGGTGAAGCTTTTTACAGGTGGGACAGACAAAGCCTACACGTCCTGCTGTAAGGCTCCAAACTGTGAGACTGAACTAAAAGTTCCCCTTTCCCTCCAAACTTGGGTAAAGGGGCAGATCTAAAGGCTCTAATGATGAGTGATTGGTTGTTGGCCCTATGACTGCAACACTGGGGCAAGCGACCCAAATGCAAAATGCATGGCCCAAATAGATTCATGCAAACTAACTGTGCAAGAAAAAGCATCAAATCTCCTGGCACAGCCGTTCCAGCACATCTGGGTTCTGTGTTCCCTGAATACAGGTGAACTACTGTATAACTCCTGGATTTGAAGGCCAATCACCCCCAAACCCTGCCTGCATTCAAAGTTCATCATGTTGGGCCTGTGTGCCAAGTTTGATTCAGATCAAGCCCCATCGTCCAAGGTCTTCATCTCACAAACTGCACTAGGAAATCATAGAGGCTCTGTGTGCCAAGTCTGATCTTGATCAGTCATTGGCGTGGGTCATCCATGGTCCATCCTCCTACAAACAGCACCAGGATGTAGAGTGGGTCATGGGGGCCAAGACTGGCCCTTATCCATCATTGGTGGGAGTCACAGTGAGTGAAGATACTGCAAGTCCCATGATCTATGCTCCAT
The DNA here is from genome assembly GCF_037176765.1 of Anolis sagrei. Taxonomy (NCBI): domain Eukaryota; kingdom Metazoa; phylum Chordata; class Lepidosauria; order Squamata; family Anolidae; genus Anolis; species Anolis sagrei. Next base: position 59,336,891 of record NC_090035.1, on the reverse strand, counting down.
CCTCCGGTCTGTACCAGGATGTCGTGGGTCATGGGGACTGTGCCAAGTTTGAGCTTGATCAGTCATTGGCGTGGGTCTTTAGTGGTCTCAAGAAGGGAGTGAAGATACTGCAACTCCCATTATCCATGGTCCAAACTCTTGCAAACTGTACCAGGATATAAAATGGGTAATGGGGGAACTCTGTGCCAAATTTGCCTTAAATCCATCATTGGTGGAAGTTGCAATGGTCTCAGGAAGTGAGTGAAGGAACAGCATATCACATCATCCATGGTCTATTCTCCTTTAGACAACACCAGGATGTAGAGCGTGTCATGGGGTCTTCTGTGTGCCAAGTTTGATCATGATCCAACATAGGTTGGGTCTCAGGAAGTGAAAGTATTGCAAGACCCATCATCTATGGTCCATCCCCTAGCAAACTGCAACAGGATGCAGAGTGAGTTATAATGGCTCTGTGTGCCAATGTCAGTCTTGATCCATCATTGGTGGTAGTAGCAGGAGTCTCAGGAAATGAGTGAAGTTACTGTAAGTCCCATCATCCAAGGTCCATCTTTCTCAAAACTGCATTGGGATGTAGAGTGGGTCATGGGCTCTCTGTGTGCCAAGTTTGGTCCTGATCCATCATTGATGCGATCAAGGGTCTCAGGAATTGAGTAAAGGTACTGAATTTCCCTTCATCCATGGTCCATCCTCCTCCAAACCATACCAGGATATAGAGTGGGTCGTGGGGCCCCTGTGTGCCAAGTTTGGTCTTGATATGTCATTGGTGGGAGTCAAAATGGTCTTACAGTGGGTCATGGGGGATGTCTACATGCCAAGTGTAGGCCAGGTCTGTGATTTATGGAGCCACTATGTTTTTTGGGAGGCGAATTGGGTGAAGGTACTGCAAATCCCATCATCTGTGGTCCATCCTCCCACAAACTTTACCAGGGAGTGAAGTGTGTCATGGAGGGTTTGCGTTCCGAGTTTGGTACAGGTCCATCATTCATGGGGGTTGCAGTGGTCCATGAGAGCCGAAGAAACTGTAAGTACTGCAAATCCCATAATCTGTGGTCCATCCTCCCCCAAACTGCAACAGGATGTAAAGTGCATCATGGGGTTATGTATGCCAAGTTTTATCCAGGTTTGTCTTTTGTGGAGGTCACAGTGGCTTGTGGAAGTGGAAGCCAAACAGAAAGGTGCCACATACAGATACATAAGACACACACACACACATACATGCAATACTTGTATTATATACTAGCTTGGGGACCAGGCATTGCTCAGATTATTTGAGAAAAGCATTGCTTGCCTGTGGTCCCATATGGGGTGGGTCATGGGAGGGTTGTGAGCCAAGTTTGGTTTACGTCCCTCATTCATGGAGGTTGCAGTGGTCTCTGGAAGTGTGCTAAGATACTGCTTCTCCAATCATCCGTGGCCCATCCTCCCCCTAATTGCCCCAGTACGTAAAGTGGGTCATGGGCATATGTGTGCCAACTTTCGTCTTGATCCTTCATTGGTTTGGGTCAAAGTGGTCTGTGGTAGCTGAAGCAATTGAAAATACTGCAAATCCCATTATCTATGGTGCATCGTCCCCCAAAGCACACCAGGATGTAGAGTGCCTCATGGGGGCTCAGTGTGCCAAGTTTAGTCCTAATCTGTCATTATTAGGTGTTTCGGTGGTCTCAGGAAGTGAGTGAAGGTACTGCATCTCCTGAATGTCCCCTCTCGTTGCGCAGAGTCACACCAACTCCTTGGTTCACCGAGGAGCTGGCTGTGATGAAGCACTGGAGGAGGGGGCTAGAGTGCATCTGGAGGAAATCTCACGACCTGTCTGACCAAGCATGGGCTAAAGCTGCTATTAGGGCTTATTCCGAGGCTTTGTGAGCAGCCAAGAAAGCATTCTCATCTGCCCACATAGCGTCTGCAGCAAATAGACCCTTGGAGTTGTTTCAACTTGTTGAGGAGCTCCTCCGGCCTTCTGAAGTTTGGGAGGTTCCTGACGACTTGGCAACACGGTGCAGCGATTTTGCGCACCATTTTGCAGGCAAAGTTGCTCAGATATATCTTGAGCAGTTTAAACGCAGTGCCAGATGAGGTAACTGAGGCACCTGTCTGTCCGATTTTATGGTAGTCTTTTGGTCTTGTTTTGCTTGATGATGTGGGCAGGATCCTTGGGTCTGTGAGGGTGACTGCTTGTGCTATGGACCCTTGCTCCTCCTGGCTAGTCAAACTGGCCAGGGATAGGTTTTTGGATTGGTTTGTTTAATCATAAACGCATTATTGGGCCAGGGGGAATTCCCATCCTGCCTTTAGCAGACGGTAAAATCATTACTGAAAAAGACCACCCTTGACAGTGTTTAATAATTACAGACCAATTTCCAATCTTCCTTTTTTCTTTGTGGTCTCCGTGAATGCACACATATGGAGTTCTGCGCCTGCGCGGGCTCCAACGGAAAACTTCCCAAGTTTAAAAGTTTCAAAGTTTTGGTGGTAACCCTGCCCAGCCACCCGCAGGGCATAAAAGGCGCTCCTGCGCACACTCCCGGTAGTTCCTGTTTTTCCGCCGCACTGCTCGCTCGGAAAAGCTTTCCCATATTATGTCAACGACACGCTTCAAGCGTTGTACCGAATGCCCGAGAAAGATCCCTGACTCGGACAAACATTCGAAGTATCTCCGCTGCCTTGGAGAAGGCCACAACACTTCGACCTGCAAACATTGCTAGGCGCTGTCGGCCCAATCCAGAAGAAACAGGGTGGGGCACCTTAGGATCCTTCTTCTCGAAGAATCCCTAGCTCCTTCGACATCGACTGCCTCGATATCTCGAGCTTCCTCGATACCAACGCCCTCGACATCCGCGACAGCATCGGGTCCGTCGGCGTCGACTTTGATGATGCAGGCCTCAAAACCTGCATCGACTTCATCTAGGGCGTCCAAACGACCTCAAAAACAGCCATGCACGCTGACAACACAGACGGTGCCGGCAAGATGACCGTCCACCTCGAGCTCGGTGGCTTCGGTTCGTTCGACAAGGTCGACCACGGCTACACCGCCTTCGACGTCGGCGATGCGGATAGCTTTTAAAAGGTCGCATGAGGAATCTCGAAGGGCAAAGTCTACCTTGCCCGCGATCCCTCCAACGCCGGGAAAATCTCTCCAACAACCCCCGGCAAAAAAGAGGCCGCAACCGAGATCGTCCTCTTCATCCTCCTCCAAACATCCGGTTCAATCGTCGTCGGTGACCTCATCGTCTAGGTCATCTCCCATCCAGTCGGCTCAGAAACCCGGGCCCATGATAGACGAGACCCCGGATGTCGAGATTGAAGAAGAATTGCCTCTGTCACCGGTGCAATCGGTGTTGACCTTCGTCGAAAATCCTCCACCAGCAGGGAGGCAACAACTTTTCCCGCCCTCTACCCCAGAGAGAGGACGGCAGACCACACGGCTGGCAAGGGCCGCTCAGGCCTCGGCATCTAAACAAGCGCCTCCACCTTCCTCCCCAGTGGGAGTGGCCAGGCCTCTCCAGGTACCACTGAGACATCCCTCTTCCTCGTCTCAGCGCTCAGAGGAAGAGCTCGATAAGGACATTCAGGGCTCTGTACACTCAGAGTCTGTTATTTCCCTGGCCTTGAACAGATCTCCAACCCATGATGCCTATGATGCCGACCCATTGTCCCTCGCCTACGGACAATGTTCGGGCCTTTGCCGATCAGATGGCGAGGATGGCAGAAACACTGGGTCTTGAGGTTAAACAGACCTCGAAGGCAGTCACCGATCTGGTCTTTAAGAGGGTGCAATCTGAAGCCCCTCCGGCTCCACTGCTTCCTTTCCTGCCATACTTATTAGAGGTCATCCAAGCCTCCTGGAAGACCCCTTCCTCGATACCCCCTACCTCTAAGAGAATTGAGGCATGGTATCCTACCGATGATGGACTGGAGTGGCTCAAACACCATCCCGACCCAAATTCTGTGGTGGTCAAGGCAGCCCAGTCAGGGAGACAGTCCAACACCCCGTCGGATCGAGAGGGAAAGCGCTTCGATGCCGTCGGGAGAAAACTTTACTCGAGAGCCTTACTCCTCACCCGAATGGCCAACTATGGGGCTTGCATGGGTGCTTACCAGCAAATCATCTGGGAGAAGGCCCAACCATTCCTGGAGAAGCTCTTCGAGGAAGTTCGTGCAGTGATGTCCGTCCTCTCTCAAGAGGCCACCTCCTTGGCCCACCATCAAATGCAGATGGCAAAGCATACAGGTGATACTGCTAGGAAGATGATCGCACATGCGATAGCGATCCGAAGACACTCCTGGCTTCGGTCTTCCGGCCTCTCTACCTCTTCCTGTCAAGTCATCGAAGATCTCCCCTTCGATGCTCTCGGCCTTTTCAACGCAGGGACTGATGACAAGCTGAAGTCCAATCAGAACTACAAACCTTTGGCCACTAAATGTGGTTTCGACAATCCACCACAGGCCCAAAGAAACCGCTGGAATACTTACCGTCAGCGTCGTTTCTCCAACTACCCATATCGACAACAGTCGACGAGACAATCTCCACGGCCAACTCAGGCCGCCCAAAACCAACCCCAGCAACAACAGCGCCGGGGCCAGCAGAACCAGAGATCTCGCTCCCACCAACCTCTGAATAACAACTCCAGACGTCGGGTTTGACGCCGTCCTTGATGATACCATCTCCACATCAGATACTTCTGCCGACTCCACCTCAACCCTCCCAGTTCTGCCCCACCCCAGAGAACCCGTGATCTCCAACCACGATCTTCCACAGTTTGGAAACCGTCTCTCAAAATTCATCGAGGCATGGCGACGCATCACATCAGATGTGTGGGTGCTCCGTATTGTCAAAGACGGTTATGCCTTGCAGTTCAAAGAACTCCCTCCCACAGGCCGCATCATCCTGACGGACCCGTCACCGCCCATTCTCGCAAAAGTCGACTCCCTCCTCCACAAAGGAGCAACCCAAAGGTCGCCATCTCACTTGGATGGTCGAGCCTTTTTTTCAAGGTACTTTACAGTACCAAAGCCCGACGGCTCCCTGCGCCCTATGCTAGACCTCAGGGCACTAAACAAATTCATCCGTCTCACGAAGTTCAGAATGGTCACGGTATCGTGATAACTCCTATGTTGTATCGAGGTGACTTCTTTGCATCGATAGACTTAAGGGACGCGTATTTTCATTTGTCCATCAGACAGTCCCACAGACATTTCCTGTCCTTCAAGATCGGACAACAAACTTATTCCTTCTCCGTACTGCCATTCGGCCTCGGTACGGCCCCAAGGACATTCACGAAATGCATGTCGGTGGTGGCGGCATTCCTCAGAAGATGGAAAATCCAGGTTTTTCCATACCTGGACGACTGGCTTTTGGCCTCAACATCACCAAGGCTGCTGGAGTCGCAAATGTCCTTCACCCTCAGACTTCTAGAAGATCTCGGCCTTCAGTTGAACGCTGAAAAGTCTTGCCTACTTCCATCGACGTCGATAAAGTTCATTGGCGCCGACTTCGATTCCCTCTCAGAGACAGTGTCCTTGCCAAAAGTAAGATTCCAGGCCCTACAACGAGAAGTCAACCATGGCACTTCAATGTCAAAACTAAGGGCACGATGCATCCAAGTACTCCTCGGCCATATGGCCTCGACGGTGATGGTCACCCGATTGGCCAGGCTGAAGATGCGTCCTCTCCAGAGGTGGTTTCTCGACAATTTCAACCCCCAACGAGATTCCGACTCCAAACTGCTGAAAATGCCAGCGAGAGTCAAACACTCCTTGAGATGGTGGAAGGATCCCATCAATGTCTGCGTCGGCCTCCCATTCCACCCCTGACAACCGTCGACAGTCTTCATGACAGACTCGTCGACCTTCGCGTGGGGAGCCCACATCAACCACTTCTCGGTCCAAGATGTTTGGTCGGCACAAGAAAAGACTCACCACATAAATTACTTGGAGCTTCTTGCCATTTTCAAGGCACTCAAGTCATTCCTCCCTCTGTTACAGGACAAGATGGTCCAAATACAAACAGACAATATGGTAGCTATGTACTACCTAAACAAGGAGGAACAGGGTTGAGAAAACTCCTCAGACTTTCCATCGAGATGTGGGAATGGTGCTGCTGGTACTCGATAGTCCCAACAGCGCTTCATCTACCAGGCCGGCTGAACGACCAAGCAGACTTCTTGAGCCGCTCGATGTCGACGTCCCACGAATGGAGGCTCGATCTCGAGGTGATACAACTTATCTTTGACGTCTGGGGACGGCTGTCGATCGACCTCTTCGCCTCTCCAAACAATGCCCATCTCCGGCCCTTTGCGGCACGCCTTCCCCGGGACGATGCCAACGTCTGTCTCGGAGACGCCTTCCTCCTCGACTGGTCAACCAAGTTCCTCTACATGTTTTCCCCGATCCTGCTCTTGCTCCGTGTGATCGAGAGGATCGAACTGGCCCAGTCCAATTGCATCCTCATCGCCCCAGAGTGGCCGCGCCAGGTGTGGTTCCCGACTCTCTCTCGGCTGGCCAATGGTCGAGTGATACGCCTACATCCCAGGCCGAACCTCCTTTCCAGAGAGCAGGGCTTGCTCCTCCACCCGGACATCCCGTCCCTGCACTTGGCCGCGTGGAGGATTCTTCCTTGACATCCCTTCCTCCCGAGGTTCGATCGATCATGGAGGTGGCCCACAAGCCTTCGACTTCAAAGACTATGCTTACTGCATCGCACGGCTTCAGGCCTTCCTCCGAGAATGGTCGTGTACCGAGATGCCACCTTCGGTACCGATCATACTGGACTTTCTCTTCTCTTTGGCCGATCAGAAACTGGCCTTGTCGTCACTGAAATCTTACGTGGCGGCCTTTCCAAAAACTGGGGTCACTGTCCCTGTTCCAGAACCACTTCATCAAAACTTTTCTTCGGGGTTACAACAACCTGAACCCCCCAGTCCACCCCCCTACCGCAGGATGGAGCCTCGACCTCGTCCTAGCTCAACTGACTGGCCCTCCCTTTGAACCACTGGCCACAACTGACTTGAGGTTACTCTCCTGGAAGGTTGCCTTTTTGGTGGCAATCACATCTGCTCAAAGGCCCTCGGAATTGGCGGCCCTTCGAATCGACGAACCTTACCTTTTGTTCCACTCTGACTGAGTAGTCCTCAGAACTGACATTACCTTCTTGCCGAAGGTAGTATCTGCTTTTCACGTAAACGAGGACATTGTGTTGCCTTCCTTTTTTCAACACCCATCTTCGTCGACTGAGAAGAAACTCCATGCCCTTGATGTCCGAAGGGCTCTCATCTTCTATAGACAGAGAACGGCTTCTATCCGTAAGACGCCTAGGTTATTTGTGGCCTACACGCCGGATAAGGCCGGACTACCTATATCATCATAGCGACTTTCTCGCTGGATTGGGTCGACAATTGAACTATGTTACGAGTTGGCCCGTAAGGCTCCCCCGACCTCAGTTTGCCCGAGGTCGACAAGGGGCATGTCTGCCACGACAGCTTTCCTCAAAGGTGTCCCCATTGACTTGATTTGTAAAGCGGCCATTTGGTCCAACTCAATGACTTTTGTTTCACACTATCGTTTGGACACTCGTTCTCGAAGAGACACTCTATTTGGCAGGTCAATTTTGACCACTTGCCCACCCTAACCATGTCAAGGTTCTTGTTCACTTGTTGATCTACTTGCACTAATATGCAATGTTTATTCTGTGCCTTATCTTTTTCCTTTATGTAACAAGCTAAGCCTGGACCTGTGGATACCATACATACCCCACATGTAGATTGTAACTGCCTTTATTGCACTTATGTTTGTATGCTGCAATTTCCACTTGTTCTTTGTTGTCTTATTGACCTTGCACTTGTTCGTGTATTGCATTTGCACTCGTTTGGGTCTCATTCACCTTTATCCGTCTATCCCCTCGATAGACATGTTTTCCTCAGGTTATTTATCCAACTGAAGTTGGTATATTATGTTATTGAGCCATTTTTTACATGTATCGACCGTGCTTGTGTTGTATCGACCATGCTTGTGTTTACATATATATTTCTTCACAACATGCACTCTCAATGGTTTTATTGCATATATTTGCCGATCTTTCAATAAACACGTGTTTGGCCCTTAACTGGTGTCGGTTTGTTCCCACCTTCCGGGACCTTAGCTTGCTAGTTCTCCATATGTGTGCATTCACGGAGACCACGAAGAAAAATGGTAGGTTACTCACCTGTAACCATCTTTCTTCGAGTGGTCCTCCGTGAATCCACACAAACCCGCCTGGCCGTCCCCTCTTCAAACCTCCCCCTTTTTCCTCACTAATGCAGCGTAGGAACTACCGGGAGTGTGCGCAGGAGCGCCTTTTATGCCCTGCGGGCGGCTGGGCAGGGTTACCGCCAAAACTTTGAAACTTTTAAACTTGGGAAGGCGTAGAACTCCATATGTGTGGATTCACGGAGGACCACTCGAAGAAAGACGGTTACAGGTGAGTAACCTACCATTCTTGGGCAAGGTGCTGGAGTAGGTGATCGTCTCACAGCTCCAGGGGTTCCTCAATGACACCAATTTTCTAGCTCGATCGTAGTCTGGTTTCAGACCCGGGCACAATTCTGAGATTGTTTTGGTCGCCTTGGGGGATGACCTCCGCAGGGAACTGGACAGGGGGAGTGTGACCCTGCTGTTTCTCTTGGATATCTCAGCGGCTTTCGATACTAGTGGCAATGGTATCCTTCTGGGGATACTCACTGGAATGGGACTCGGGGGCATGGTTATACTGTGGCTCCAGTCCTTCTGGACGGAGGGCATTCCCAGTCGGTGAAGATGGGGGACTCCTGCTCGGACCCCTGGCCATTCACCTGTGGGGTCCTGCAAGGATCTATTCTGTCCCTCATGCTATTTAACATCTACATGAAATCGCTGGGAAAGGTCATCCGGAGTTTTGAAGTATGATGCCATCTCTACGCAGATGCCATCCAACTCCACTACTCATTTCCACCAGATTCTGAGGAAGCCCTGCGGATACTGGAGCAGTGCCTGGCCTCTGTGATGATCTGGATGAGGACGAAAAAGCTGAGGATCAATCCTGACAAGACAGAGGTCCTCCAGATCAGTCACCCCTCTGACTGGGGTATTGGGTGACAACCTGTGCTGGATGGGGTTCCACTCCTCCTGAAGTCACAGGTCTGCAGTTTGGGGGCCCTCCTGGACTCAGAGCTGATGCTTGATGCACAGATGTTGGCGGTAGCCGGGAAAGACTTCACACAATTAAAACTTGTGCACCAACTGCGACCATATCTCGTGAAGTCTGACTTGACCATGCCTTAGTTACCTCTAAACTGGACTACTGCAATGCACTCTATGTGGGGCTACCCTTGAAGTCGGCCTAGAAAATACAACTCGTACAGTGCTCGGCAGCCAGATTAATAACTCGGGCGACTTACAAGGAGCTGTCAACCCCCCTGTTTAAGGAGCTTCTTTGGCTGCCGTTTATCTTCCGATCCCAATTCAAGGTACAGGTTCTTACCTATAAAGCCCTATAGGTTTGGGACCTGCCTACCTTTGTGACCGTATCTACTGCCATGAACCAGCCCGAGGGGAGGCCCTCCTTTCGCCCCTGCCTGTTTCACAGGCTCATCTTGTGGATACAAGGGAGAGAGCCTTCTCCTCTGTGGCCCCCCGACTCTGTAACTCATTGCCTGGAGAGATGAGAAAAGCCCCTATCTTAGAAATCTTTAAAAAGAATCTCAAGACCTGGCTCTGCCATTGTGCTTTTGGAGAGTAGACACACTATCTTACGCTATTGCTCCTCTCAACATTTTTGTCCTAGGAGTACACTTTCCCCTTGTATGAAGGCCTGTTCACTACCCTGCTTCTGTATGAGCTCTCCCTTGCAAATAATCTGCCCCTTTACTCACCCTGAGTTTTTAATTATTTTACATAATTAATTATTTTACATAATACATGCGGCCTGCTCATTGTCATTATGATTGCTACTGCATTCTTATGTTTTGTGTATATTGCTTATTGTTTTTGTATTTTACTATGTTGTTTTTTGAGTTTTGGTTTTTATTTTATTGTATTTTATTTCATTGTAATTTGTTGTTTGGGCTTGGCCTCATGTAAACCGCCTGAAGTCTCCGTAGGGGGAGATGGGGGTGGGGTATATATAATGATTATTATATTATTATCTCCCATCATCCATTGTCGCTCCTCTCCCAAACTGCACCTGAATGTAAAGTACACCATCGGTGGGTGGGTAGGGGGTTTCTTTGTGGTAAGTTTGGTCCAGTTCTGTGATTTGTGGGAGCCAAAGAGGGAAGCGAATTAGGTGAAGGTACTGCATATACCATCATCCATGGTCCGTCCTCCCTAAACTTCACCAAGGTGTAAGGTGGGTCGTGAGGGTGGGGTGTGGTGTTTCAAGTTTGATTCACATTCCTCATTCAAGGGGGTTGTAGTGGCATCCAAACTCCACCAAGATGTAGAGTGGCTCATGGCGGCTCTGTATGCCATGTTTGGTTGTGATCTGTCATTGGGGTTCGCAGTGGTTTCAGGAAGTGAGTGAAGGTACTCCCATCATCCATTGTCCGTAGTCCTCCAAACCTCACCAGGATGTAAAGAGGGTCTATATCTATATCAATATTTACCACCAGGAATGATGGACCAAACTTGGGACACATAATCCCCATCATCCACTTTATGTCCTCGTGCAGTTTAGGGGAGGATTGATTACAAATGATGGGATTTGCAGTAATTTCTATTGCTTCTGCTTCTGCAAAGCACTGTGATGCCCATCAGTAACACATCAGGACCAAACTTGGCACACAGACCCCCCCCCCCATGACCCACTTTATGTCCAGCTGTGGTTTGGAGATGGATGGACCAAGGATGATGGGATTTGGGTACCTTCACTCACTCTGAGATTACTGCAGCTCCCATAAATGATGGACCTGGACCAAACTCGGCACACCTTCACCCGATTGCCTTACACAGACCAGTGTGATGCCCACAAATGGTGGAACTGGACCAAATTTGGAATACAGAACTCCCATGACCCACTTTACATCCTGCTGTGGTTTGGGGGAGGATGGGCAACAGATGATGGGATTTGCAGTACCTTCACTAACTTCCATAAATCACTAATACCCATGAATGACAGGCCTGAACCAGACTTGGCACATAGATGCAGTGTGGCCCATTTTATGTTCTGGTGCAGTGTGGGGGAGGATGGACTATGGATTATTGGATTTATAGTACTTTCACATGCTTCAGCTAACACAGACCACTGCGACACCTACCAATGATTGCACTGACCAAACTTGGCACACAGATGCTCCATAGCCCAATTTACTCCCTGGTGTGATTGGGGGTAAATGGATAATAGATGATGGGACTTTTTTTAACAGTGTGTTCACTTTATTGGACCTTGCGAAGAAGCAGGAGAGCCTAGGGATTATTATTGTTGCTATCAATTTGAAAGGAACCAAATTTACCATCAAGCTAGAAGGGAGGCTCTTCAATCGCACCTCTTCCTTTATTAAGATAGTAATAACTTAGTAGTAATTAAACTGTATGTATTGTAGCGTGACTGGAGATAAGAATATAGATCTATTTGGTCACTTTCCCCTGCATTTCTGCCACCACGTGAGGTAAGTTATAATATTGTGAGAAATGGCACACTGGACGCAGAATTGATGGAGATGAGGCAGTCTTCAAACAAAAGTTAACAAGTTTATTGAGCACAAAGCGTGTGGTTGCAAGTTGTAACTTTTCTTATAGAACTCAGAATAATGCTTGGTTACTTGAATGTTACACTCTTTCAGGTTATACAGTATCTTCCTGAGGTGAAGCACTTATTACAAAACAAAGTTTCAATACAGGGATGTCTCCCTTATCTGATCCTCCCGTGATCAGATACTTAATAAGCTTATTCTTTAGCCTTTCTTTAGAGTAACGGAATACTGGTTATGTTTCTCTTATCAGCCTCTCTAGCCTAAGAAACTTCCAGTAACTTAATTTGGCTTTCCAAAGCCTCGAAACTTTGCTTCACAATTCACTCTCTTACAGCTATAACCTCCTAATCTTTCCTCTATCAATTCCTCACCCTCAAATCTTAACTCATGACTGTTCACTCCTCTAAACCTAAACCCTAACTCATGACTGCTCACTCCTCTAAACCTAAACCCAACTGAACATTAACTGTCGTTTTTCAAACTCTCCCCTCTAAGCTCATCCCACTTCTCTCTCTAGCCTACATCGTCTCCATGGCAACGCACTCTTCTCAGGCCGCTCCAGCATTAGTGCAGCCAATCTAACCACAAATACAGTTAAAATCATACAATTTATAATCAACTTCTGTACAGACCTGAAGAATCCAGCAGCAAAATAGTCTCTGTATGATGTATGGCTCTCTCTCTTCAGAGTAGGACCTGGGTCCCCCATCCCCACCCCTCTTTATTTATTTTTTCTTGAAATGTTGGGAAGAGCAAACGAAGGGTCTCAGGCAGTCAAGCACCACTGTGCCGTGGACTTAGAAAGTCGTGGGAGGGCTTCTCAGCATATGCCGGCGGGAGTGGAGCTCGTCACTGCCATTGTCTCTGCCCACCACTTTCGACTTTATGGTTCCAACTCGGTCTTTGAAAGACTTGAAGGTTGCAGAGTTTCGCATGTCTCCCAGCTTTTGGCTGATCATGGAGCCCACATTAGAAAGGGCAGGTGAAGTTTTCTGTTCCGCCTGAGACAGCGTTTCTTGTGTCTTCTTGTAAAGATCCGACTGAGTCACTTTCTCATTCCACTCTCCAAGTTTCTCAGAGGTTTTCATATAAGCATTGGAAACCTGGACATCATTCCAACTTTTTGAGAGGTTTTGCTTCAGGCCATCTAAGGGGGTTAATCCCAGTTTTCTCTTCAGTTCTCCACAATGTCTCTCTTTGGCAGCCAACATCTGGTGCAAAGTGCCGATTTCCTTTTCCACCTTGGCCAGCTGAGATCTTAATTCTTCTTCCTCTGCCTCAGTGAGCCTGTTGTAGGCAGAGACCCTCAATGGAGGGGGTGCAGCAGCAGCAGCACTTGTGTTGTCAACAGGCATGTCCGTCATTGTATCAGCCACAGACCTTTTTGGGAGAGTTAAGGTTGATAATAGATGATGGAATCATGCCGGCCACATGACCTTGGAGATGTCTATGGACAATGCCAGCTCTTCGGCTTAGAAATGGAGATGAGCACCACACCCCAGAGTCAGACATGACTGGACTTAATGTCAGGGGACAACCTTTACCTTTACCTAAGGTTGATATCTAGGCTGGTCTCCATCTCACCCAGGCCCCACGAGAGAGAGAAACGAACACAGAACACAACCACAGGACACAGAGCCTGCTTAGTCAGCGCAACAACGTCACACGCCTCTCTCTCCTCCTTCCTCGATGATGGGGCTTGCAGTATCTCCACTCACTTCCTGAGAGCACTGCGACCCAAACCAATGATGGATCAATGCCCAACTTGGCGCTAAGAACCTCCATGACCACTTTATGTCCTGGTGTGGCTTAGGGAGGCTATAGATCATGGATGATGGGAATTGCAGCACCTTCACTCACTTCCAGAGACCACTGCGACCCACACTGATGAAGACCAAACTTGACACACAGAGCCCCCATGACCCACTCTGAAATCTCTTGTGGTTTGGAGGAGTTTTGGTCATGGATGATGGAGCTTACAGTATCTTCACTCGCTCCTTGAGACCACTATGACCCAAACTAATGACTGATCAAGAGCAGAGGTGACACAGAAAGCCCCCATGACCCACTCTACTTCTTAGTGCAGTTTGTGGGCTGACGGACCATGGATGATGGACTTGGGAGTACCTTCACTCACTTCCTGAGATTTTGCAACCCACACCAAAGACTGATCGAGATTTAACTTAGCACCCAGAACCCCCATGACCCATTCTACATCCTGGTGCAGTTTGGAGTAGGATGGACCATGGATGATGGGACTTGCATATGGGCGCTATAGTTCACCTGCACCCATTGAACCTAGCCTAGACTAAACTTGGAACACAAAAAAACAATGTCTTTTTCAAATAACCCGGGCACCGCTGTGTCCCCAAGCTAGTATCATATAAGAATAATAACATGTTTTTAATATAATATAATATAATATAATATAATATAATATAATACTAGCTATACCCGGCCACATGTTGCTGTGGCCTATTGTGGAGAAATGGGAAAGAAAGAAAAGAGGAAGAGCTGGTTTCTAAGCTATCAATACACAACTGGAGTGGCAAAGTATTGCTGTTGTTATTATAGACATTTAGACATTATTATAAGCATATAGATATTATTATTATTATTATAGACACAAATATTATTATTAAACACATGTAGATATTATTATTATTATAGATGTTATTTATTTATTTTGTATCAAAGCATTGCATAAATTAGTATAAAACTGATTAAAAAATAGAAGGTGCCCAGGGCTAAATATCTTTCAAGCAAAAATGGGCAACAGATCTATGGATATTATTACTGACCTATAGATATTATTATAGGCATATAGATATTATTATTGTTAGAAACATAGATATTATAAACATATAGGTATTATTATTATTATTATAGATGTATAGATATTATTGGCAGACAGATATTATTATTATAGGCATATAGATATTATTATAGACCTATAGATATTATAGGAATATAAACATTATTATAGACATACAGATATTATTATAAACATGTAGATATTGTTGTTATAGATATATATCTCATAGACACACACATATTATAGATTTATAGCTATTATTATGATAGATGTATAGATATTATTATTGTAGATATTATAACCCAGGGTTGCTATAGAGTAGAAATGGATGGCCATCTTTCAAGAGTGATTTGATTGTGCCTTCTTGGACAGCCTTTCCAGTGTGCATTTCTTGCTTTTGTCCTATCTTTGAATAATGGACTTCCTTTCCCAGAATTCCTTCCCATAACTCAGCATGGGCACACTTTCTGGGAGTTGAAGAATGTAGAGATGTGTCTGTGTGTGTGCATTTAGGTGTGTGTGCGCGTGCCTACACATACACACGTGCACACACACACACACACAGAATCCCTCCCCTGTGAGTTCCCAGCTGCCCAGTGAAGGTGCCTCCATCAGAGTAGCAGGCAGCTAAGAGGGAAGGGAAAGGAAAGGAAAGGAAAGGAAAGGAAAGGAAGGGGAGGGGTGGATCTGGAGGAGGATGTCTTCTCTCTCTCTCTTACTCACTCACTCATTCAATCCTTTGGGAAGAGAGAGGTAGGGGGTAGGGAGAAGGGTGTATGGGCCACCTTTTCCTCCCTCTCTCAAGCTGCCTCTCAGCTGTTGTTGTTTTTTCCCTTCTGCAGTAGTGAGGGGCAGCGAGGGTGGCGGTGTTGTTTTAACACACGCTCTGTATAGTCATTTAGTTTTGTGGAGGGTTTAAGTTCTTTCCAGTTAATTTATTTTGTGGGGGTTTTTTGAGTGAAGGGCATAGATTGCTTTGGTTGGTGTCTTGTGTCCAAATTTGGTGTCAATTCACCCAGTGGTTTTTGAGTTATGTTAATCCCACAAACGAACATTACATTATTATTTATATAGATAATATAATATAATATGATGGTAATAATGATGATATATACCAAAATAATAATGATGATTATTATTATATCTCGCTTTCCCCTCTTAAAGAAAGACTCAAAGCAGCTATATATAAATGTATACTGAGTTAAAATAGTGCTTTTAAGATGAGTGTGTCTATGTATGTGTTTGTGCTGGGTTTATTTTTGAGCTGATTTGTTGGTGTATGCTGAATTTAAATAAGTTTTATATGGAGTTTAATATATTCATTTCGGCTGAATTTACATGGCATTTATACATATGAGTTTATACACTGATTTAAGCCAAATTAATATATGTAGGCCTTGCCTGGGTTTGTGTTAGAGTTTATATATTTCAGTTTTCCCTTTTTTTCCAGCTTGCAATTTTTATCTGCTTTTCTCAGACAAATTAACCAGGAAAGAGGGCTTATGGCAGAGAAGGAAGGACTGAATGCGGTAATAATAATGAAGGGAGAGAGAAAGGAAGGAAGGAGGAAAAAGGAAAGGAGGAAAGATCGAGTCTGAGCAAAGCAGATAAAGAAAAAAGAGGAAAAAAGAAAAAAGAGGAAAGGAAGAAGAAAGCAAAGGAAAAAGTAGGGAAGAAAAGAAGAAAGGAAGGAAGGAAACGGAGGAAAGAAAGATCGAAGAAGAGGTAAGGATAAATGAAGAGGAGAGGGAGCAAAAAAAGAAGGGAAGAAAAAGAAAGGAAGAGACAGAGTAAAAGAAGGAGGGAAGAAGGAGTAGCAAAGGAAGAGAAGGAAAGGAGAAAAAGTGAAGCGGAAGAAAGAATGGGAGAAAAGAGAAGGAAGGAAGGAAGAAGGGAAGGGGAGGGGAGGGAAAGGGAGGAAAGCAAAGGATGGTAGGAAGAGAGAGAAGGAAATGTGGAAGAAAGGAAAATGATTGAGGAGGAGGGAAGACTGGATGGGTGAACGAAAGGAAGGATGAGAGAAGGAAAGAAGAAAAAAGAAGGAAGGAAAAACAGGAGGAAGGAAGAGAAGAAAATGAAGGAAGTATAGATTGGGCTGCGATGAGTTTTCCACATCTACTGTTTTAGTGTGGTGAGATGTGTTCCACACTGGGCATGCATACTCAGCAGTAGAGTAGCATAGTGCAAGGGCAGATGTCTTCACTGTGTCTGGTTGTGATCCCCAGGTTGTGCCTGTCAGTTTTCGTATGATATTGTTTCTAGCACCCACTTTTTGTTTGATGTTCAGGCAGTGCTTCTTGTAGGTAAGAGAATAGTCCAGAGTGACTCCCAGGTATTTGGGTGTGCTGCAGTGCTCCAGTGGGATTCCTTCCCAGGTGATCCTCAGAGCTCGGGATGCTTTGTTCTTGAGATGAAAAGCACATGTCTGTGCTTTAGACATTGCTCGGACCTTACCAGCTCTAGCCAAATTGAGACCATTGGAAATCATCAAAGGGAGATAGAAGGGGAGACAGAAGGGGAGGCCGAAAGGGGTGAGTGGCGGCGCTGGACGAGCTGCGCTTCCCCATCCACGCTGCTCCAACTCACAGTTGCGGCCAACGCCCCCTCCCAACCTGGCCTGGCGCTCCCTCCCAGCGCGATTGCTCAGACCTTACCAGCCCTAGCCAAATTGAGACCATTGGAGACCATCAAAGGGAGATAGAAGGAGAGACAGAAGGGGAGGCCGAAAGGGGCATGCGGCGGCGCTGGACGAGCTGCGCTTCCCCATCCACGCTGCTCCGACTCACAGTTGCGGCCGACGCTCCCTCCCAACTTGGCCTGACGCTCCCTCCCAGCGCGATTGCTCGGACCTTACCAGCCCTAGCCAGCCCTGTGCAGCGAGTCCTCTGCTCCCCTACTGGGCTCTGCCTTCGTGTTGCCAACCTGGCAGAGACCCGGATTGAGCTTTTCTGACTGAGCCCTTCTGTGCTTCCTGGGCCACGATCCCTCGGCTCCTCCATTGGCGCCACCTCCGTGTTCTTACTCCTGACGGAGCCTTCCATTGGGCGCCTCCTCCACATTTTCCATTCCTGGCAGAGGCCTCGGGAGCAGCCGGCTGGATCCCCCCCCCCCCCCGCTCCCTATATGCCCACTGCTGCCTGGCCACGCCGAGAGAGCCTGCTCAACGCCGGACAGCAGCAGAAGAGAGATCACTGGGGAATTGGTTAATTGGTCTGTGTAGAGTTGCTGGTTGTGTATAAGACTTTTTGTAACTGCGCCATCATTGTAACAATTGTAACAACAGTGTAATAACAGCGCAATAACAACAATTAACAACATATTGCGATCGTTGGGCTCAAAATAGGTTTTAACATCGCTTCATGGACAGTTGAGCCTAAACGAAAATCCGGAAGCTCTGTCCGCTCATGACTCAGGGTTTTTAATACAATCCTCAGAGCTCTATGACAAAGAACTAGACTCTCATTCCTTCCACACTGCCCTCTGTGGCCAAGATAAAAAATGCAAATAATATCCACCATATAAGGGACAATCTGCAAATTTGTGCTGTTAATCTACCAATAACTGCATACATTGTCTTCATCACGTAGATTACCACTTGTTCGGCTGAGATCATCTTCACCCAAGACGGCCAAGAAGAACCGGAGACCCGACCCTGGGTGCCGGCTTGTTTGCTCCATGGGCCCAGGGACCCAGGTTCTTTGGTGCAAACTGTCTGTCTTGACTGAGTAGTCGGAAGTGAATTTATTTATAGGAGACAAAATCTTTGCATTATTGTGCATTTTAGAACTACTTCAGTACGAAGTCACTTTAATCTAAGCACTTTAGATCCTGCTAGAATCCACATCATTATTCTAAGCACTCTAGATCTTGCTAGATCCTATACCTCTACTAAGTGGTCCAAAATCCCAGGTCAAGTGGTCATAGCCATTGCACTTTATGTTCTGTTCTTGGGTTCCTGTTAACTGTTAACATCAGCATACTACCCCTAGGTCAATGTTTACTTCACCTTTGCTGCTATTGATATCCCTCCAATTTCCAGCGCAAGTGCACTTTATAACAACTCTAGCACAAGTGCACTTTATAGCATTAACACTAGTGCACTTTACAGCTTGTTCAGCGCAAGTGCACTTTATAACAACTTTAACACAAGCGCACTTTATAGCATTAACACAAGTGCACTTTACAGCTTTTGCTACATTGGAAGGAATAGATAGCATTAAGAGGTGGGAATATTGGGACCCAGAGACGGATAATCAGCGCTATCAGAGTATGTGTCCACTATTGAGATTACAACTGCTGGAAATGGAGGGAACGTCCCCGGGGGGGTGGGGCTGCGGGTGGGGGGGGGCGCCATAGAGGTGGTGACTGGCAGAGGGAGATATGGGAAAGGGAGTATAAAACAACCATTTCGGCCCAAAATTTTAATAACAAATTGGCAACCACTAAAGATCCTAGAAATCAAAGACAAAAGCAAATTCGGCCCCAAATTCTCAATAGGACATTGACAACTCCAAAAATTAATGCTGCTATTCGGCCCGAAACTAATTATAACAATTTGACATCCCCAAAATCTACTCCTGACAAAATACAACTGAGGTGGCAGGATGGTGGCCCCTCCAAGCTAAAGGTGGTGCTGTTCAATGCCAGGTCGGTAAATGGAAAAACTTCTATCATTCAAGATCTAATCGAACAAGAACGAGCTGACCTGGCTTGTATAACGGAGACCTGGCTGGACGAGGGGGGAGGGGTTAATCTCTTCCAACTCTGTCCACCAGGTTATTCCGTTCAGCACCAGCCAAGGCTTGGAGGGCGGGGAGGCGGAGTCGCAGTGGTCTATAAGGACTTTATTCCACTGATCAGGTGTCCCATCCCACAATCATCTTCCTTTGAATGTGCCGGCTTCAGGATAGGTGACCGGGACAGGATAGGGATTCTGTTAGTGTACCAACCACCCCACTGCACTACAGTCTCCCTACCTGAGCTAGCGGGAGTGGTCTCGGACATGGCGTTGAGCTTCCAACAGCTCTTGGTCTTGGGAGATTTCAACGTCCATGCCAAGGCCCCTCCTTCTGGTGCAGCTCAGGACTTCATGGCCGCCATGGCAACCATGGGCCTGTCCCAACTAATATCTGGTCCCACCCATAGTGCCGGGCACACTTTAGATTTGGTTTTTGTCCAGGGATGGGATGAGGGTGACGGGATGGAGGAGCCGACCATCACCCCATTGCCATGGACCGATCACCACCTGATCAGTTTTAGACTAACTGGGCCTCCTAACCTCCGCAGGGGTGGTGGACCCATTTGAATGGTCCGCCCCAGGAGACTTATGGATCCAAATGGACTCCTGACGGCTCTTGGGGATCTTTCCACCTCCTTGGCTAGTGATACTGTCGATGCTCTGGTCTCTCGTTGGAATAATGAGTTGACCAGGGCAATTGACACTATCGCTCCGGAACGCCCCCTCTCGAGTAACCGAGCTAAACCAGCCTCTTGGTTCACCGAGGAGCTGGCAGCGATGAAGCGAAAGAAGAGGAGGTTAGAGTGCGTGTGGCGCCAGAATCCCACCAATCCAGCCCAAACACACCTGAATGCCTTTTTAAGGTCCTACGGTGTGGCAATAGCGGCAGCTCAGAAAACATTCATCACAGCCAATATTGCATCAGCGAAGAATCGTCCAGCGGAGCTTTTCCGAGTTGTCAGGGGCCTGTTAAATCCGCCAAAAAGCGAGGCCTCGGTGGCTGGCTGTGAAGCATTTGCTCGATCCTTCGCGGATAAAATTGAGCAGATTCGGTCGGGTTTTGACGTCATGTTAACGGCAGTCTCTGGGGATGTAACGAGAGCATCTGCTTGTCTAGTTTTGTTGGATTCGTTTCAATTGGTTCAGCTTGAGGATGTGGACAGGATCCTTGGAGAGGTGCGACCCACCACATGCATCCTAGACCCCTGCCCTTCCTGGCTGATCAAGGAAGCCAGAGGGGGTTTGGCAGAGTGGGTGAAGGTGATGGTTAATGCCTCCTTACAGGAAGGAAAATTTCCAGCGAGCTTAAAACAAGCTATTATAAAACCACTGTTGAAGAAACCATCACTGGATCCCACTCAATTCGACAACTATCGGCCTGTTTCCAATCTCCCCTATTTGGGCAAGGTCATGGAACGTGTGGTGGCAACACAACTCCAGTGGTTTCTGGTAGACACTGATTATCTAGACCCGGCACAGTCTGGCTTTAGGCCGGGACATGGAACTGAGACAGCCTTGGTCGCCTTGGTAGATGATCTACGCAGGGAGCTAGACAGGGGGAGTGTGTCCCTGTTAGTTCTGCTGGACCTCTCAGCGGCCTTCGATACCGTCAATCACGGTATCCTTCTGGGCCGCCTCATGGATATGGGGCTCCGAGGCACTGCTCTGCGGTGGCTTCGATCCTTCCTTGAGGGACGGACCCAGAAGGTGTTATTGGGTGACACCTGTTCAGCCCCACAACCGTTGTTGTGTGGAGTCCCACAGGGTTCAATCTTGTCCCCGATGTTATTTAACATCTACATGAAGCTGCTGGGAGAGATCATTCGGAGTTTCGGACTAAGATGCTATCTCTATGCAGATGACGTCCAAATCTGTCACTCCTTCTCACCTGTCACCAAGGAGGCTGTCCAGACCTTGAACCGGTGTTTAGCCGCTGTATCGGACTGGATGAGAGCTAACAAATTGAAATTGAATCCAGACAAGACAGAGGTCCTACTGGTCAGTCGTAAGGCCGAACAGGGAATAGGGTTACAGCCTGTGTTAGACGGGGTTACACTCCCCCTGAAGACGCAGGTTCGCAGCTTGGGAGTGATCCTGGACTCATCGCTGAGCCTGGAACCCCAGGTCTCAGCGGTGGCCGGGAGAGCTTTCGCACAATTAAAACTTGTGCGCCAGCTGCGCCCGTACCTTGGGAAGTCGGATCTGGCCATGGTGGTCCACGCTCTTGTCACATCCCGGTTGGATTACTGCAACGCACTCTACGTGGGGTTGCCTTTGAAGACTGCTCGGAAACTTCAACTAGTCCAGCGAGAAGCAGCCAGATTGCTCACCGGAGCGGCGTACAGGGAGCACACCACCCCCCTGTTGCGTCAGCTCCACTGGCTGCCGATCCAATTCCGAACACAATTCAAAGTGCTGGTTTTGACCTACAAAACCCTATACGGTTCCGGTCCAGTGTATTTGTCCGAACGGATCTCCCTCTACATCCCACCTCGAAGTTTAAGATCTTCTGGGGAGGCCCTGCTCTCGACCCCACCAGTGGCACAAGTGAGGCTGGCGGGGACGAGGAGCAGGGCCTTCTCAGTGGTGGCCCCTCACCTGTGGAACTCATTCCCCAGGGAGATCAGATCGACGACTTCCCTTCTAGCGTTTAGGAAAAAACTAAAGACCTGGATGTGGGACCAAGCTTTTGGCCATGCTGACAACTAACTAAAGGACCTGTCGATAGACAAGGACAATGGAATGGAATGGATATATGGACTCTGATATATGGACTCTGACATGAGATAGTTTTTATGATTTATTAGGTACTGATGTTTTATTTTAATTGTTGAATTGTTATATTTTCTATTGTTTGTTGTGTGATTTGGGCATCTAATTGTGCCTTTCCTGTAAGCCGCACTGAGTCCCCCCCGGGGTGAGAAAGGCGGGGTATAAGTAGATGAAATAATAAATCAGCTGGTTTTCCCTGTAATAGGCAATAAGAGCACCTAGAGCTTCAGAGAGCTTCTGTTCTACCATCTCAAAGCTCCCTGCTTGAGCAGTAATGGCACGATCATCAGAAGGGACACTCTCTGTCCCTTCTGGCAGTGGCTGGTCATTTGTGTAGATGTTGAACATGGATGGTGCAAGCACACTCCCCTGAGGCAGGCCATTCTTCTGTTTCCGCCATCTACTTCTCTGGCCCTGGAACTCAACAAAAATGCTCCTGTTTTGCAGCAGGTTTCCTATGAGGCAGGTGAGGTGGTAGTCCTTTGTGATATTATACATTTTTTTCAGGAGGAGGCGGTGGTTCACAATATCATAGGCTGCTGACAGGTCTATGAAGACAGCTCCTGTGATCTGCTGCCTTTCAAAGCCATCTTCTATGTGCTGAGTCAGGTTCAGCACTTGCGATGTGCAGCTTTTGCCTTTCCTGAAGCCAGCTTGCTGTGGAATCAGACACGGGTCTATTTTTTCTGTAATTCTATGCAAAATAAGTCTCTCCAGAACTTTGTAGAGATGGCACAACAGGGAGATTGGTTGGTAGCTTTTTGGATCATTACGGTCTTTGCCTGGCTTCAAGATGGCGATGACTCTTGCTTTCTTCCAGATTTTGGGCACCTGACAGGATGCAGTGCAGTTGTTCATCTGCTCCAGCAGCCAGCACCTTGCTTTTGGGCCAAAGTTCTTGATTTGTTCCATCCGTAGATCATCCAGGCCAGCTGCTTTGCCATTTTTACATTTATTGAGAGCCATGTCAAATTCAGTAGATGCAAAGGGTTCATGAAGGTTGTTCTCAGTCTCTGGTTGTCTGGCTATTGGTTTCTTTCCTACTTTGGTGGCAAGGTTGGGTTTCCCATTCTTCAAGAGTTGGTGTGCTATCTGATCTGCCTTTATGTTGGCATGGGTATTCGTTTGTGAGGGTTCATTGCTCAGCCGTCTTAGCAGCCTCCATGCCTTCTGGCTGCTCCTGCCCATGTCGACCTCTGTGATCAGCTTTATCCACTGTTCTTTCTTGGCTTCAGAGATGGAGGACAAAATGCTCTGCGCTGCCTGAAGGGGTTGCTCACTAAACGGGTCTTCGTTGTGGAGCCTGTAATAGTTTTCCAACAAGGCAGCTGTTTCAAGACTACTCCGCCTCCTCTCCCCTTTGTTCGGTTTCTGTGAAAGTGGTTATAGTCCTCGATGTCTACATTCCAGCGATAGGAGTCATCGAAGCGAGTGAAGGTACTGCAAGTCCCATCATCCATCATCCGTCCTCCTCCAAACAGCATCGGAATGTAGAGTGGGTCATGGGGGCTCTGTGTGCCAAGTTTGGTCTTCATCAGACATTATATGAGGGTTGCAGCTGTCTTGGGAGGGGAGTGGAGGTACTTGAAGTCCCATCATCCATGATCTGTCCTCCTCAAAAGTGCACCAGGAGAGTGGGTCATAGGGACTCTGTGTGCCAAGTTTGTATGTAGAGTGGGTCATGGGGACTCTGTGTGCCAAGTTTGGTTTTGATCAGTCATTGGCGAGGGTCTCGGTGGTCTCAGGAAGTGAGTGAAGTGACTGCAAGTCCCATCATCCATTGCCAAATTCTTCCAAACCGCACCAGGATGTAGAGTGGGTCATGCGGACTCTCTCTGTAATTTGTGGCCCTGATCCATCATTGTTGGCAGTTGTAATGGTCTTAGGAAGGGAGTGCAGGTATTGCAAGTCCCATCGTCCATGGTTCATCCTCCTCCAAACTGCACCAGGATGTAGAGTGCGTCATGGAGACTCAGTGTGCCAAGTTTGGTCTTTATCGGTAATTGGATGAGGGTTGCAGTGGTCTCAGGAATTGAGCAAAGGTACTGCAAGTCCCATAATCCATGGTCCATCCCCGGCCAAACCACACCAGGACATAAGGTGGGTCATGAGAGGTCTATGTGCCAAGTTTGGTCCTGATCAGTCATTGGATGAGGTTAACAGCAGTCTCAGAATGTGAGTGATGGTACTGCAAGTCCCATCATCCATGGTTGCAGTAGTAAACTGACAAATCACAACCAACCAGGATCCTTAGACCCACTTCTCAAAGTATATAAAGCAAAGGTTACTCCCATGCTCTTGTACGGAGCTGAAGTTTGGGGTCTAAACGAGGTATCATTATTAGAGCAATCACAATCACAGCACCTGCGAAGTTTCCTAGGAGTGGACATGACGACCCCAGCTGCTGCAGTAAGAGCGGAACTGGGAGTACACACAGTGGATGACATCCAAAATCAGGGCCTACAACTACTGGGCAAAACTGATGGCCATGGAAAATGATAGACTCCCCAAACTGTGCCTGTTAGAGCAGATAGAAAATCAACATCAGACCTCTTGGTTAGTTCTCCTGACAAAATACATTAGGAGCTGTGGACTTCCGACTCGGTATCCGAATCTCTTAGAAGAGTTAGACCCAAAAATAGTTGCTCAACGAGTATTGGATATAGAAGGCCAAAAAGATATCGCTACTCTCAGTAAAGCTGGCTCACTGAAATGGTTAGGCCGCTTTAAACATACTTTCCAAACAGCTCGATATCTAAAAACAGAAATGCCTAAACACCTTAGGAGGGTATTTACCAGAGCTCGTTTTGAACAGCGGGATACAATGGACAAGCACGGAAGGTTTAATCAAGTCCCATACAACGAACGATTTTGTATTTGTGGAGCACCAGAGGTGGAGGATATCACACATATATTGTTCAGCTGTGAGCTGTATAAGAAAGAGAGAGACCATTGCCTTGGACCATACATTATTCAAAAAACACACTGGGACCCATATATTAAAACCTCATTTTTGTTGGCCGGCCAGAACCCTAAAATAAAACACAAAACAGCCCTTTTTCTATTCAAAGCAACAAAGCTGAGAATTGCACATTTAGAATCAATTGGGGTAAACTGTGGAGGTGACGCAGACATTTGACCTGAACGAGATCTTGTTAACAGCTTGTTTATTTTAACTCCTTTTATACTGAGGGTTGTATGTTGTATGTATGACTATGTATGACTATGTGTTAATTGTGTTATGTGTTAAATGTTTTGATACGGCCAATCGGCTAATCAATAAAACGTATCTATCTATCTATCCATGGTTGCAGTAGGATGTCGAGTCAGTCTTGCAGGCTCTGTGTGCCAAGTGTGGTCTGTATTGGTAATTTTCTGACTCAGCCCCTAGCCTTTTCCTTTCCTCTCTTGGTCATCTCAGAATCTTGGAATTGAGGCTGGCCAGAGACCATATGCAAATGTCCTTCTCATGTCCCCGTTTCTGTCATGAACTCTTTTCTCCACCAGGGGCTCCTCTTGAAGCTGGCCAATCAGAGACCATATGCAAATAGCACCGCTGCCCAGCCAATCGGAATCTTGGAACTTTCAGGCTGGCCAATCAGAGACCACAGTGGCAGCCAATCAGAAAGCTAGCACATACACCTCCACACTTTTGTCTTCCACATACAAACTTTCACCTTTATTATATACTAGCTTGGGGACCCGGTGCTGCCCGGGTTATTGTAGAAAGTGGGTAATGGCGGTTCTGTATGCCAAGTTTGGTCTGTATTGGTCATTGGATGACGGTTGCATTGTTTTCAGGAAGTGAGTCAAGGTACTTGAAGTCCCATTGTCCATGGTCAACCTTCCTCCAAACAACAGCAGGATATAGAGTGAGTCATGGGGGCTCTGTGTGTCAAGTTTGGTCTTTATCAGTCATTGGTTCAGGGTCACAGTGGTTTCAGTAAGTGAGTAAAGGTACTGCAAGTCCCATCATCCATGGTCAACCCTCCTCCAAACAGCATCGGTATGTAGAATGGGTTATGGGGGCTCTGTGTGCCAAGTTTTGTCTTGATCGGACATTAGGTGAGGGTTGCAGCAGTCTTGGGAAGGGAGGGAGGTACTTGAAATCCCATCATCCATGGTTGTCCTCCTCGAAAGTGCACCAGGATGTAGAGTGGGTCATGGGGGCTCTGTGTGCCAAGTTTGGTCTTGATCAGTCATTGGCAAGGGTCTCAGTGGTCTCAGGAAGTGAGTGAAGTGACTTCAAGTCCGATCATCCATTTCCAAATGTTTCTAAACTGCACCAGGATGTAGAGTGGGTCATGCGGGCTCTCTGTGCGAATTGTGATCCTGATCCATCACTGTTGGCACTTGTAATGGTCTCAGGAAGGAAGTGCAGGTATTGCAAGTCCCATCGTCCATGTTGCATACTCCCCCAAACCGCACCAGGATGTAGAATGCATCATGGAGACTCAGTGTGCCACGTTTGGTCTTTATCGGTAATTGGTTGAGGGTTACAGTGGTCTCAGGAATTCAGCAAAGGTACTGCAAGTCCCATAACTCATGGTCCATCCCCAGCCAAAACACACCCGATTGTAAAGTGGGTCATGAGAGGTCTATGTGCCAAGTTTGGTCCTGATCAGTCATTGGATGAGGTTAACAGTGGTCTCAGAATGTGAGTGATGGTACTGCAAGTCCCATCATCCATGGTTCATCCTCCTCCAAACTGCAGTAGGATGTCGAGTAGGTCTTGCAGGCTCCGTGTGCCAAGTTTGGTCTGTATTGGTAATTTTCTGACAGAGCCACTGGCATTTTCCTTTCCTCTCTTTCTCATCTCGGAATCTTGGAATTGAGGTAGGGCAATCAGAGACCATATGCAAATTTCCTTTTCTCATGTCTCCGTTTCTTTCATGAACTCTTTTCTTTACAAGGGGCTCCTTTAAAGCTGGCCAATCAGAGACTATATGAAAATAGCACCACAGCGGCAGCCAATCAGAATCTTGGAATTTTGAGGCTGGCCATTCTGAATGCTGGCACATACACTGCCACACCTCTGTCTGTCGCGTACAAACTTTGACTTTTATTATAGACTAGCTTGAGGCCCTGGCGCTGCCCTGGTTATTAGAGAAAGTGAGTAATGGCGGTTCTGTATGCCAAGTTTGGTCTTTATTGGTCTTTGGATAATGGCAGCATTATTTTCAGGAAGTGAGTGAAGGTACTTGAAGTCCCATCATCCATGGGCCATCCTCCTACAAACAGCAGCAGGATATAGAGTGGGTCATGGGGGCTCTGTGTGCCAAGTTTGGTCTTTATCAGTCATTAGATGAGGGTGGCAGTGGTGTCAGTAAGTGAGTGAAGGTACTGCAAGTCCCATCATCCAAAGTCCATCCCCTTTTTAAACTGCAGCAGGATGTAGAGTGGATCATGGGGGCTCTGTGTGCCAAGTGTGGTCTTGATTGGTCATTAGAAGAGGGTTGCAGCAATCTTTGGAAGGGAGTGGAGGTACTTGAAGTCCCATCATCCATGGTCTGTCCTCCTCCAAACTGCAGCAGGATGTAGAGTGGGTCATTGGAGCTGCATGTGGCAAGTTTAGTCTTGATGAGTCATCGGCGAGGGTCTCAGTGGTCTCAGGAAGTGAGCAAAGGTACTGCAAGTCCCATCATCCATCTCCAAAGTTTTCCAAACAACACCAGGACGTAAAGTGGGTCATGAGAGGTCTATGTGCCAAGTTTGGTCTTGATCCATCATTGGATGAGGTATGCAGAGGTCTCAGAATGTGAGTGAAGGTACTGGAAGTTCCATCATCCATGGTCCACCCTTCTCCAAAACTGCAGCAGGATGTAGAGTGGGTCATGGGGGCTCTGTGTGCCAACGTTGGTCTTGATTGGTCATTAGATGAGTTTTGCAGCAGTCTTGGGTAGTGGAGGTACTTGAAGTCCCATCATCCATGCTCTGTCGTCCTCCAAAGTGCTCCAGGATGTAGAGTGGGTCATTGATGCTCCATGTGCCAAGTTTAGTCTTGATGAGTCATTGGCGAGGGTCTCAGTGGTCTCAGGAAGTGAGTGAAGTGACTGCAAGTCCCATCATCCATTGTCAAATTCTTCCAAACCGCACCAGGATGTAGAGTGAGTTATGCAGGCTCTCTGTGTAAATTGTGGTCCTGATCCATCATCGTTGGCAGTTGTAATGGTCTTAGGAAGGGAGTGCAGGTATTGCAAGTCCCATCGTCCATGGTGCATCCTCCTTCAAACTGCACCTGGATGTAGAGTGCGTCATGGAGACTCAGTGTGGCAAGTTTGGTATTTATTGGTAATTGGATGAGGGTTGCAGTGGTCTGAAGAATTGAGCAATGGTACTGCAAGTCCACAATTTACATGGTCCATCCCCAGCCAAACCACACCAGGACATACAGTGGGTCATGAGAAGTCTATGTGCGAAGTTTGGTCCTGATCAGTCATTGGATAAGGTTAACAGCGGTCTCAGAATGTGAGTGGTGGTACTACAAGTCCCATCATCCATGGTTCATAGTCCTCCAAACTGCAGTAGGATGTCGAGTGGGTGATGGGGGCTCTGTGTGCCTATTTTGGTCTGTATTGGAAGTGTTCTGATCCAGCCCCCTTTGGCCTTTCCTTTGCTCTCTTTGTCATCTCGGAATGTTGGAAATGAGGCTGGCCAATCAGAGACCATATGCAAATTTCCTTCTGTCATGCCCCGTTTCTGCCATGAACCCTCTTCTCCACCAGGGGCTCCTATTGAAGCTGGCCAATCAGAGACCATATGCAAATAGCACCACAGCGGCAGCCAATCAGAACGCTGGCACATACACCTTCCGCCCTCCGCACCTCTGTCCTTCCCATACAAACAAACACTCTTCTTTATTATATACTAGCTTGGGGACCCGGCGTTGCCCGGGTTATTAGAGAAAGTGGGTAATGGCAGTTCTGTATGCCAAGTTTGGTCTTTATTGGTCTTTGGATAACGGCTGCATTATTTTCAGGAAGTGAGTGAAGGTACTTGAAGTCCCATCATCCATGGGCCATCCTCCTACAAACAGCAGCAGGATATAGAGTGGGTCATGGGGGCTCTGTGTGCCAAGTTTGGTCTTTATCAGTCATTAGATGAGGGTGTCAGTGGTGTCAGTAAGTGAGTGAAGGTACTGCAAGTCCCATCATCCAAAGTCCATCCCCTTTCAAACTGCAGCAGGATGTAAAGTGGATCATGGGGGCTCTGTGTGCCAAGTGTGGTCTTGATTGGTCATTAGAAGAGGGTTGCAGCAATCTTCGGAAGGGAGTGGAGGTACTTGAAGTCCGATCATCCATGGTCTGTCCTCCTCCAAACTGCACCAGGACGTAGAGTGGGTCATTGGAACTCCATGTGCCAAGTGTAGTCTTGATGAGTCATTGGCGAGGGTCTCAGTGGTCTCAGGAAGTGAGCAAAGGTACTGCAAGTCCCATCATCCATCTCCAAAGTTTTCCAAACAACACCAGGACGTAACGTGGGTCATGAGAGGTCTATGTGCCAAGTTTGGTCTTGATCCGTCATTGGATGAGGTTTGCAGAGGTCTCAGAATGTGAGTGAAGGTACTGGAAGTTCCATCATCCATGGTCCACCCTTCTCCAAAACTGCAGCAGGATGTAGAGTGGGTCATGGGGGCTCTGTGTGCCAACTTTGGTCTTGATTGGTCATTAGATGAATTTTGCAGCAGTCTTGGGTAGTGTAGGTACTTGAAGTCCCATCATCCATGGTCTGTCGTCCTCCAAACTGCTCCAGGATGTAGAGTGGGTCATTGAAGCTCCATGTGCCAAGTTTAGTCTTGATGAGTCATTGGCGAGGGTCTCAGTGGTCTCAGGAAGTGAGTGAAATGACTGCAAGTCCCATCATCCATTGTTAAATTCTTCCAAACCGCACCAGGATGTAGAGTGGGTCATGCTGGGTCTCTGTGTAAATTGTGGTCCTGATCCATCATCGTTGGCAGTTGTAATGGTCTTAGGAAGGGAGTGCAGGTATTGCAAGGCCCATCATCCATGGTGCATCCTCCTTCAAACTGCACCTGGATGTAGAGTGCGTCATGGAGACTCAGTGTGCCAAGTTTGGTATTTATTGGTAATTGGATGAGGGTTGCAGTGGTCTGAAGAATTGAGCAATGGTACTGCAAGTCCCATAACCCACGGTCCATCCCCGGCCAAACCACACCAGGACATAAAGTGGGTCATGAGAGGTCTATGTGTGAAGTGTGGTCCTGATCAGTCATTGGATAAGGTTAACAGCGGTCTCAGAATGTGAGTGGTGGTACTGCTAGTCCCATCATCCATGGTTCATCCTCCTCCAAACTGCAGTAGGATGTAGAGTGGGTGATGGGGGCTCTGTGTGCCTATTTCGGTCTGTATTGGGAGTGTTCTGACCCCGCCCCCTTTGGCCTTTCCTTTCCTCTCTTTCTCATCTTGGAATCTTGCATTTGAGGCTGGCCAATCAGAGACCATATGCAAATTTCTTTCTGTCATGCCCCGTTTCTGCCATGAACCCTCTTCTCCACCAGGGGCTCCTATTGAAGCTGGCCAATCAGAGACCATATGCAAATAGCACCACAGCGGCAGCCAATCAGAACGCTGGCACATACACCTTCCGCCCTCCACACTTCCTCTGTCCTTCCCATACAAACACTCTTCTTTATTATATATACAGATACAGATATAGATATAGATATAGATATAGACATAGAAGATATGTGGATATAGATATATAGATATAGACTAGCTTTATAATAATATAATTATTATTAATTATTATTATTAAACTTTATTTGTACCCCGCTAGCATCTCCCGAAGGACTCGATGCGGCTTAAAAAGGCCGAGGCTTCAACACAATAAGAACAGACAATAGCAATGCAGCAAATTAAAACATAAACAATAACACAACAAAACATTACACTATTACATAATAAAATCAGGGCCGGGCCAATGATGGGTACAGATTAAAAAGTGCTGGGTGTGTGAGGTGGTATGTTGGAGTTCTGGGCAAGTGCAATGTGCAGAGAGTATTAAACTCTAATAAAGTGCTTCTGGGACAGAGTGCTGGAG
This sequence comes from Anolis sagrei, assembly GCF_037176765.1. Taxonomy (NCBI): domain Eukaryota; kingdom Metazoa; phylum Chordata; class Lepidosauria; order Squamata; family Anolidae; genus Anolis; species Anolis sagrei. Next base: position 59,305,807 of record NC_090035.1, on the reverse strand, counting down.
ATTATCCTATTCTGGGAAGGCACATCGGAATAACCAAGTCTTCAGGTTCTTCCTAAAGACTGCCAACGTGGGTGCTAGTCTAATGTCTTTGGGGAGGGTGTTCCAAAGTCGTGGGGCAACCACAGAGAAGGCCCTGTCTCTCATCCCCACCAAACGCGCCTGCGACGCAGGTGGGATCGTGAGCAGGGCCTCTCCGGATGAACGAAGTGAGCGTGTGGGTTCGTAGATGGAGATGCAGTCATGCAGGTAGGCAAGTCCCAAACAGTTTAGGGCTTTGTAGGTAAGCACATGCACCTTGATTGGGCTCGGTAGGTAAATGGCAGCCAGTGGAGCTCCGTAAACAGAAGGATTGACCTCTCTCTGTAAGGAGCGCCAGTTAACATCCTGGCCGCCGCCCATTGAACCAGTTGGAATTTCTGAGCCGTTTTCAAGGGCAGCCCCACGTAGAGCGCATTACAGTAATCCAATCGAGAGGTGACCAAAGCATGGACCACCCCGGCCAAATCATTTGAGAAAAGCATTGGTTGTCTGTGCTCCAGTTTTAGTCTAGATCTAATGTCAGGTGGGTTCAGTGAGTTTGGGTGAACTACAACTCCTACATGGAAGTCCCATTGTCCATGGAATCCATTCTCATCAAAATTGCACCAGGATGTAAAGTGGGTCATGGGGGCTGTGGGTGCCAACTTTGGTCTTGATCAGTCATTGGTGTGTGTCGCAATGGTCTCAGAAAGTGATTGAAGGAACTGGAAGTCCCATTGTCCATGGTCTGCTGGCCCACTAACCCGACCCACACAAAGAGTGGATCATTGGGGCTCTGTATGCCAAGTTTCATATTCATCAGTCATTGATATGGGTGGCAGTGGTCTCTGAATATGAGTACAGATACTGCAAGTCCCATCGGACCATGGATGATGGGACTTGCAGTACCTTCTCTCACTTCCTCAGATGACTTCAACCCGCATCCAATGACCAATCAAGACCAAACTTGGCACACAGAAACATCATCACCTACTCTACATCCTGTTGCTGCTTGAATGAGGATTGATCATGGATGATGAGACTTGCAGTACTTTCACTCACTTCCTGAGATCACTGCGAACCTCATCAATGGCTGATCAAGGTCGAACTTGGCAAACGGAGCCCACATGACCAGCTCTACATTCTGGTCGGCTTTGTGGGATGATAGATTTATGTATGCGGAGGGCAGACGTAGGGAGGTGTATGTGGCAGCTTTCTAATTGACTCCCAATTTCACAGGCCACTGCGACCCGCACAAATGACCGACCTGGCCAAACTTGGCACACATAACCCCATGGCCCCATTTGCATCCGGTTGAGGATTGGGGGAGGGCAGGTAACAGATGATGGCATTTGTAGTACTTTCAAAACCTTTGGTACCCACAGACCATTATGGCCCCCAACAAAGACCAATAAAGACCAAACATGGCACACAGAGCCCCCATGACCCACTCTACATCCTACAGCAGTTTGGAGGAGGGTGGACCATGGATGTTGGGACTTGAAGTACCTCCACTCACTTCCTGAGACTTCTGCGACCGTCACTCAATGACCGACCAAGACCAAACTTGGCAGACATAACCCCTATTACCCCCTTTACATCCTGGTGAGGTTTTTTTTTTGGGGGGGGGGGGGGATGGACCATGAACTATGGGATTTGTTGTACTTTCCAACCCTTTGGTTCCCACAAACCCCTGGGGCCACAAATAATGTCAGAACAGGACCAAACTTGGCAAACAGACCCATTTGGCAAAGAGACCCTCATGACCCACTTTAAGCCCTGTGGCATATTGGGGGAGGATGAAACATGGATGATGGGACTTGCAGTTCCTTCACTCACTTCCTTAGAGCACTGCAACCCTCACCAGTGACTTATCTAGACCAAACTTGGCACAGAGAGCCGGCATGACCCCTGGGGCCACAAATAATGTCAGAACAGGACCAAACTTGGCAAACAGACCCACTTGGCAAAGAGACCCTCATTACCCACTTTAAGCCCTGTGGCGTATTGGGTGAGGATGAAATATGGATGATGGGACCTGCAGTACCTTCACACACTTCATGAGGCCACTGTGACCCTAACCAATGTCAGAGCAAGATCGAACTTGGCACACAGAGCCCCCGTAAACCACTCTAAATCCTGGTGCGGTGTGAAAGACTTTACACCATGGATGATTGGAATTACATTATCGACACTTATTTCTTCAGACTATTCCAATCTAAACCAATGACTGAACAAGATCGAACTTGGCATAGAGAGATTCCATTACCCACTCTACATCCTGGTGTGGTTTGTGGGAAAATGCACCATGGATGATTGGATTTGCAGTACCTTCATTCACTTCCTGAGACCACTGCAACCCACACCAATGACAGATTAAGAAGAAACTTGACTTCCGGTGGACGAAAATGATGGCAGGAGCGGCTTGCTGAGGGCTCTCAGCTAAGCCACCCGTTATCGACGGATCGAGAGGGGGAAATCCTCTCCCCAGCCCGTGAATCGAAAGGGGCTGGGTCGCGGAGCCAGCGGACCACCTCACAGACCCCAAGGTTGCCCCCACCCTCAAGGAGGGGGTGACAAGTGGTCGTGAGGAGAACGGTCGGGCAAGCGGATCGCGAAAGGGAAGCGGGGGAAACCCCGCAGTTACTGCACCTTCGTCCGTTTTTATAATCCGAAAAGCGGAACGAACAAAGGGCCAGACAAGCTGGCACAGAGCAACGTAAGTGCTCAAAAAGAAAATTCTCTTACTTTGAACTATTTCTACTCTCCGACCCCTGAGGGGGAGGGATGGACTGAGAAAGCTAGATTTCTGGGATTGCTACGGACCGTGTTAGACTGAAAACCCTCTGCCAGAAGCAGAGGGCAAAATTACACTGAAAAAATTATCAGAGCTAATCTCCATTAAAGGAGAAGAAGAGTGGAGAAAAAATAAAATACCAAAACTCCAAAGGAGGAGAAGGGTAGAAGGAAATTTGTGCTATACTACTATAGCCACCACAAATCGATTGGCTGGAAGTGTTTTTTCTACCCCCCTCCCCGCCGCTTATTTCTGCTTTAAAAGAATTTTAATTAGATCTTCAACCAAAGGCATTATTTCTTATGAAACTTTGAAACTTTTGGGGAGAGAAAATATGGCGGAAAGAAATAAAAGACAGAAGCAGTACTGAATTACTGACCTTGAAGAACTTTTGTTTAGTCTACGGAGGAGCTTCTTGTAAACAACCCAGCACGCTCTCCGCAATCGACTGGTCACCTCCGGGGAGAGCTAAAGAACAGGTAATTACGAAACAAAGAGTATAGACTATAGAAATACTAAAAGTCTAGAGAGAAGAGGCGGAGGCAGTTGCAAGGCTGGGAGACAGAACTGGATAAATAAATAGAGCTAGTAAAACACAGACATCGGACTTGGATAAGAAGCAGACGACGGCGGACCAGGAAGAGAAGTTGACGGGCTGCGGACCAGGAAGAGAAGTAGACGGCTGCGGACCAGGACGAGAAGCAGACGGCTGCGGACCAGGACGAGAAGAAGAGGTCTTTTCGAATTGATTAAGGAGCAGGAGAAGAACGAGGAGAGCTTAATTGAACCCAAATAGAGAAGACACATTCATTACAAAGATTGATAATAATAATAATAAAAAATAATAACACAACAATAATAATATTAATCAAAATAAATAAATAAATAAATAAAAAATAAAAAATATAATAAAAAATAATAAAAAATAAAAAATAAAATAAAATAAAATAAAATAATATAAATAATAATAAAAATAAAATAATAATAATAATAATAAATAAATAAATAAATAAAAGAGATATATACACATACTTTTTTAGAACATATTTCTGAAACTAAGATTATTATAATCCAACTCCTCAAAATTAACAACAAGTTTATTATTAATTTTACTCCTGGCCATAATGACAACTCCGAAATTTAAGGCAGAAAAAGAGTTGAAGGACCCTAAAACCGCAGCCAGACGAGGCTCAGGTCAAGAAGAGCTACTAGCGAATATGTCAGCATCTACAACTACCGGAACGTCGACAGTAGGCTGGAAAGAAATACTAAAAGAAATACAAAAACTTTCTGAAAAACAAGATGCACTACAAAAGGACTTTGAGAAGAGGTCAATCAGACATGAGGAACAACAAAAATTGATTAGAGAAGAGATGATAGGAATTAAAAAGGATTTAAAAGCAGACTTAGAAAAGATGAGTAAAGACATAACTGATCTAAAAAAGATAAAACAAAAATAGAAAAATCCCAAATAAAGCTGCAGAAAAAAATAGAATATCTGGACAATAAGAACACCAAATTAGAAAAACTTCAAGAAAGACTGGAACAAAATGAATCTGAATATCAGTTAAGATATCGAAATATAGCTGAGTCAGAAAATGAGGATATCAGAGAGACAATAATTAAACTAACCGCGAAAATATTAGAATGTACAGAACAGGAATTAGACACAGGTATAGACCGTGTCTTCAGAATTCAAACTAATTACGCGAAGAAAAATAAAACTCCGAAAGACACAATAGTTAAGTTTGTCAGAAAAACTATACGGGATGATGTGCTAAAACAAAGCAGTTCAAAACCAATCTTTCACAGTGACAATAGGATTTTGATACTAAAAGAATATCCGATCTCAACTCTAAATAGAAGACGTAAATACTTCTTTCTGACTGATGAACTTAAACGACTTAACATTAGATTCAGGTGGGAGAAGTATGAAGGTATTATGACGACCTATAAGGATGAGAAGTTTTGGCTCACCTCAGAAGAGAAGGCCAGAGAATTTTACAAAAGACTTGAACGAGACAAAATGATAAAAACATTCCCAAAGTCAGCGGAAAAAGGGAAAAAGCCAAAAAGGAAGAGATCTAAATCCCCAGAACCACGTGGCGCCACATCTAGCATGCAATCGACGAATGAGGATGGAGATGATGAAGAGGATATAGAAGAATCGGAAGATGCACAAACTACAGAATAAAAATGGCTGACTTCACATACCAACTAAACTGCTTTTCAAATAATATCAACGGTTTAAATTCACCCAACAAAAGAAAGAAACTCTACAATCAATTAAGACGCGGCAGGTACAACATCATTGCGCTCCAAGAGACACATATCAAAAAACAACACATTTCCCATCTAGAACAAAAGCAATTTGGAAAAATGTACTATTCCTCGGCAGAAGAGAAAAAAGGGGGGGTTGTTTTGTACATAGATGAAAAAATTCCTTCAGAACTATTATTCAGAGACCAGGAGGGACGGATGGTGGTGGTTAAAATATCTTTGGGAACAGAAACTATTGTGATAGCCAATATCTATGCCCCGAATGGTCCGAAATCAAAATTTGCCAAAATCCTTAAGGATTACTTACTAGACATACAAGCAAATCATATGATCATTTTTGGAGATTTTAATGGTATAATGGACAAAAAAATAGATTCGACGAAAAACCAGCGGAAACATAATAAAGAAACCCAAAGTACCCTCCCAAACTCCTTCCACTTGCTGAAACAAGAATTTGATATGGATGATACTTGGAGAATGCATCATCCATGCGAGAAAGATTTTACCTTTTATTCAAACCGTCATGCAAGTTGGTCTAGGATAGACATGATTTGGACTACAAAATTATTAACATCTAAAGTAGACGAAATTAAAATTTTACCAAGAGACCTATCAGATCATAGCCCAATTACAATGCTTATAAATTATAAGAGACCAACAAGGAGATGGCGGCTAAATGAAAACTTGATAAAAACACAAGAGGACATTAATAAATATAAGAAAAGATCACAAGAATTTTTTGAAACAAATGATACAAAGGAAGTCAAAATACAATCGGTTTGGGATGCATATAAAGCGGTGATGAGAGGCCTACTAATCCAACATAATGCAATAAGAAATAAACTCAAAAATCAAAAAATATCCAAGGTTGAGATTGAGATCTATAAAAAAGAAACGGAACTAAAGAAGAACCCAAAAAAACAAGAACTTGTTAACGAACTGATCCTGCTTAAGAAAGAAAAACACAGTCTGGAGATAGAAAAGATGGCAAAACATTTAAAATATCTCAAGCAAACCTCCTTTGAAAATGCTAATAAAATAGGACGATGGTTAGCAAGAAAACTGAGAAAAAAGAAGAATAAATTAGGCATAAATAAAATCAATGTTAATGGGCAGGTAATAACAAAAGAAGGAGAAATTTTGGTAGCATTTCAAAAATTCTACCAGAAACTGTTCAAAGAAGATAATGTGGATAAAGAAAAAATTATGAAATACCTAAATGACCAGAAATTGGAGAAAATATCAGAAACACAGAGAGAAAAACTAAATAAACCAATTACTCAGACAGAAATCAAAAAAGCAATTAATAATTTGAAAAACAATAAAGCTCCAGGACCGGATGGCTTCTCTGCCGCCTATTATAAAACACTGCAAGAGGAAATCATACCCATTTTACACAAAATCATGAACAGAGTCCTTACTGACCGGGAAATCCCGGAATCATGGAAATCGGCGGATATCACAATGATTCATAAAGAAGGAACAGATATAGAAGAAATTAAAAACTATCGCCCCATAGCATTATTAAACACGGACTACAAAATTTTTGCGAGCATTATGGCAGACAGATTTAAAGAATTCTTAGCAGATTGGATTGGCGAGGACCAAAACGGCTTTTTACCAAGGAGAAATATTAAAGATAATGTTAGAGTAATTATTGACACTTTAGAATACTACGAACTCCATCATCAAAAAGAATTAGCGCTCCTAGCAGTAGACGCTGAGAAAGCGTTTGATAATATGAAGTGGGACTTTGTCAAACTGCTTTGTCAAGAACTAGATATGGGATTCCAGTTCCAAAATGCTCTTGCGACGATCTTGAACGATCAGAAAGCCAAACTATGGATTAATGGAACCAATACGGAAGAAATTAAGATAGAAAAAGGTACGAGGCAGGGATGCCCACTATCCCCCCTGATATTTATTTTTGCGCTAGAAATCCTGCTGAGAAACATCAGAGAAGACAAAACTGTGAGAGGATTAAAAATAGATAAACAAGAGTATAAAATCAGGGCCTATGCGGACGATTTGATAGCTATAATTGAGAACCCACGGGACAATATTGACACATGGATTAATAAACTGGAAAGGTTTGGGGAAGTGGCGGGTTTTAAATTAAACAAGGCAAAAACAATGATGCTGACTAAAAACATGTCCTCAGAGAAACAAAAAGACCTACAATACAAATCGGGAATCAAAATAGCAACTAAGATTAAATATCTAGGAGTGTGGATAGCAGCAAGGAACCTCCACCTCCTGGAAAATAATTATTTAAGTAAATGGAAAGAAATAAAAAAAAGAACTGGAAAGTTGGGAAAGACTAAATCTGTCCTTGTTAGGAAGGATAGCGGCAGTGAAGACGAATATACTTCCTAGGATGTTATTTCTTTTTCAAAATTTGCCCATAATTAGATGTTACAAATATTTCAAAATTTGGAGTAAAGATATTTCGAAATTTGTCTGGAAGAATAAACACCCAAGAATTAAATTCGTAACAATGATTACCCCAAAGAATAAAGGCGGTTTTGGACTCCCAGATTTGAAACTATATTATGAAGCAGCTGCTTTAACTTGGATTAAGGATTGGACTACATTAACAAAACCTAAGATACTAACTTTAGAAGGATTTGATCTGAGAAAAGGGTGGCATAATTACCTTTGGTATGAAGGCGCCCACAAGGAAAAAAACTTTGGGAACCACTTTGTCCGCTCAGCATTATTAAAGGTATGGACAAAATATAAAAATCACTTTTATCAGAAAACTCCTCTGTGGGTATCACCTTTGGAGGCAAGACAAAGGAGATTACTGGGATGGTCTCACTGGCCGAAATATAGTGACATACTCTACAAAAAAGGGGATACATATGAACTAAAAAGACAAGAAGACATTACCCCCCATTTCAAAAATATATCATGGTTTCAATACGCACAAATCAAGGAATCATATAACATTGATAAGAAAAAAGATTTTGCTGACAAGGGAAACTTCTGGGATAAGATACAACAGTCAGAAAGAAAAATGATTACAAAAATTTATAATCAACTATTGGATTGGGCTACTGAAAAAGAGATAATAAAAGAATCAATGATTAATTGGGCTAGGAATATCGGAAGATCTATTGCACTAAAGGAATGGGAAATAATATGGGAAAAAAGATTAAAATATACATATGCCACCGACTTACAAGAAAACTGGTTAAAAATGATGCATAGGTGGTATATAACTCCAAAAAAATTAGGCTTAATGTATAAAAAATTGAACACAAATTGTTGGAAATGTAAAAATCATGAGGGATCCTTTTACCACATGTGGTGGTCTTGTGAAAAAGCCAAAAGTTATTGGAAAATGATCCACCAAGAATGCAAAAAAATATTGAAAATAGAACTCCCCTTTCAACCAGAACTGTACTTATTAGGGATGTTTGATACAGATCTCCTTAAAGACACAAACAAAGAAAAGCTCCTCACTTTTTTTATTACTGCAGCCAGAATGGTATACGCCAAGATATGGAAGCAGGAAAATATACCGGAAAAAATAGACTGGATTGGAAAAATAAAGGACATTAAAGACATGGACGAATTAACATATTGGCTTAGGTATCATAAAGGCCAAGCAACAAGTCTAACAGACTGGTCGGTTTTGCAAGAATATTTAGAGATTAAAGAAAATTTGATTTGAAGTAGCGAAAGAAGGAGAGTCAGAATTCCCACAATGATAGATCTTATATGAGACATTTATAGATACTATGACTTATGATATATAGATTTTGTGAGATCAGAAGTTTAATGTTTAACACAAAGTAAGAAGAATGGAGGTCACGATAGGGTGTCGGGTCTTTCGGGGGGGGGGGGAATCTTTTTATCTGTTCTCCTTTTTTTTTTGTTTCTTTCTCTTGTCTGTTTATATTCTTCTTTGATGTTTATTGCTATTTCTTTTATTGTATATTGCTTGAAAACTTGAATAAAAATTTAATTAAAAAAAAGAAGAAGAAGAAAATTGACCCACCCACCATCCTGGTGCAGTGTGGAGGAGGATGGAGGATGGACGATGGCACTACCATATGAGAATTGTACCTCACCTGCCCCCACTGAACCACCTGACATTGGATCTAGACTAAAACTACAGAACAGACAAACAATGCCTATCTCAAATAACTTGGGCAGCACTGGGTCCCCAAGCTAGTAATATATAAAGAGTGAATGTACATAGATTAATTTGTACTATCAAGGCTCCGACATTGTATGACGGATCAGGGCCAAACATGGCACCAGAAATTACCGTATATTCCGGGGTAGAAGATGACTTTCTAAGCCAGGAAAATCATCTCAAAAGTGGGGAGTCGTCTCGTACCCTGGTATAAATTTTTTGGGATCATTTTTCCCTCGTCTCCCTCCCCTAGGCATGCCCGCGTGGTGGAGCCTGCGGAGGGGGGAGGGAGGGAGGGAGGGGGCGAGGAGGAGGAGCGGCAGGCTTCGCTGCCAAGCTGGCAGCGTGGTAGCCTACTGGGCTGTCTTCACCCTCGCCGGCATGGAGTTGGCTCCGCCACCGCCCTCGATCCCAGCTGCTGCAGGAACCAAAGCCAGAGGGGCAGGGGCGGGGCCGGGAGAGCTCGCCTCTAGCTGCTGAGGCCCCGCCCCCACGGAGCACCCCGCACCCCCCGCTCCATCTTCAGCTCCTGCTGCTTTACCAGGCCGGTGGGGATGTTTGCATGCTGTGCTGTCCCCTCCGCCACTGGTCTGCTGCAAGCTCCGCCTCTGGCCTCAAAGACTCTTCTCCCACTGCCTCCCCGCTCCAGTTTTGGTTCCCTTGGCAGTTGCTCTGGCTTTGAGGCCAGAGGCGGAGCCAGCAGCAGACCAGTGGCGGAGGGGACAGCACAGCATACAAATACCCTCGCCGGCCTGGTAAAGCAGGAGGAGCTGAAACCGGAGCGGGGGGGAGGAACTGGAGGGCGGGGCCTTCTGCGGGGGCAGGGCGGACCAGCCAGAGGCCCCGCCCCTCTGGCTTTGGCTCCCTCCTGCAGCAGCTGTTCTGAGATGGAGTGCGGAGGCGGAACCAACTCCATGCCTGTGAGGGTGAAGACAGCCCAGTAGGCTACCACTCTGCCTGCCGCTCCTCCTCCTAGCCCCCTCCCTCCCCCCCCCTATGACTTCATTTCACATATTTATACATGGCTCTCATCATCTCTCCTCTCAGCCCTCTCTTCTTCAGACTAAACATACCCAGCTCTTTAAGCCACTCCTCATAGGGCTTGTTCTCCAGACCCTTGATCTGCTCTCTCCTCCCTATGACTTCTTTTCACATATTTATACATGGCTCTCATCATCTCTCTTCTCAGCCCTCTATTCTTCAGACTAAACATACCCAGCTCTTTAAGCCACCCCTCATAGGGCTTGTTCTCCAGACCCTTCATATGCTTTCTCCTCCCTATGACTTCTTCTCACATATTTATACATGGCTCTCAACATCTCGCCTCTCAGCCCTCTCTTCTTCAGACTAAACATACCCAGCTCTTTAAGCCACTCCTCATAGGGCTTGTTCTCCAGATCCTTGATCTGTTCTCTCCTCCCTATGACTTCTTCTCACATATTTATACATGGCTCTCATCATCTCTCCTCTCAGCCCTCTCTTCTTCAGACTAAACATACACAGCTCTTTAAGCCACTCCACATAGGGCTTGTTCTCCAGGCCATTGATCTGCTTTATCCTCCCTATGACTTCCTCTCACATATTTATACATGGATCTCATCATGTCTCCTCCCAGCCTTCTCTTCTTCAGACTAAACATACCCAGCTCTTTAAGCCACTCCTCATAGGACTTGTTTTCCAGACCCTTGATCTGCTCTCTCCTCCCTATGACTTCTTCACACATATTTATACAAGGCTCTCATCATCTCTCCTCTCAGCCCTCTCTTCTTCAGACTAAACATACCCAGCTCTTTAAGCCACTCCTCATAGGACTTGTTTTCCAGACCCTTGATCTGCTCTCTCCTCCCTATGACTTCTTCTCACATATTTATACATGGCTCTCATCATCTCTCCTGTCAGCCCTCTCTTCTTCAGACTAAACATACCCAGCTCTTTAAGCCACTCCACATAGGGCTTGTTCTCCAGACCCTTGATCTGCTCTCTCCTCCATATGACTTCTTCTCACATATTTATATATGGCTCTCATCATCTCTCTTCTCAGCCCTCTATTCTTCAGACTAAACATACCCAGCTCTTTAAGCCACTCCTCATAGGGCTTGTTCTCCAGACCCTTGATCTGCTCTCTCCTCCCTATGACTTCTTTTCACATATTTATACATGGCTCTCATCATCTCTCTTCTCAGCCCTCTATTCTTCAGACTAAACATACCCAGCTCTTTAAGCCACCCCTCATAGGGCTTGTTCTCCAGACCCTTCATATGCTTTCTCCTCCCTATGACTTCTTCTCACATATTTATACATGGCTCTCATCATCTCGCCTCTCAGCCCTCTCTTCTTCAGACTAAACATACCCAGCTCTTTAAGCCACTCCTCATAGGGCTTGTTCTCCAGATCCTTGATCTGTTCTCTCCTCCCTATGACTTCTTCTCACATATTTATACATGGCTCTCATCATCTCTCCTCTCAGCCCTCTCTTCTTCAGACTAAACATACACAGCTCTTTAAGCCACTCCACATAGGGCTTGTTCTCCAGGCCATTGACCTGCTTTATCCTCCCTATGACTTCCTCTCACATATTTATACATGGATCTCATCATGTCTCCTCCCAGCCTTCTCTTCTTCAGACTAAACATACCCAGCTCTTTAAGCCACTCCTCATAGGACTTGTTTTCCAGACCCTTGATCTGCTCTCTCCTCCCTATGACTTCTTCACACATATTTATACAAGGCTCTCATCATCTCTCCTCTCAGCCCTCTCTTCTTCAGACTAAACATACCCAGCTCTTTAAGCCACTCCTCATAGGGCTTGTTCTCCAGATCCTTGATCTGTTCTCTCCTCCCTATGACTTCTTCTCACATATTTATACATGGCTCTCATCATCTCTCCTCTCAGCCCTCTCTTCTTCAGACTAAACATACCCAGCTCTTTAAGCCACTCCACATAGGGCTTGTTCTCCAGACCCTTGATCTGCTCTCTCCTCCATATGACTTCTTCTCACATATTTATACATGGCTCTCATCATCTCTCTTCTCAGCCCTCTATTCTTCAGACTAAACATACCCAGCTCTTTAAGCCACTCCTCATAGGGCTTGTTTTCCAGACCCTTCATATGCTTTCTCCTCCCTATGACTTCTTCTCACATATTTATACATGGCTCTCATCATCTCTCCTCTCAGCCCTCTCTTCTTCAGACTAAACATACACAGCTCTTTAAGCCACTCCACATAGGGCTTGTTCTCCAGGCCATTGACCTGCTTTATCCTCCCTATGACTTCCTCTCACATATTTATACATGGATCTCATCATGTCTCCTCCCAGCCTTCTCTTCTTCAGACTAAACATACCCAGCTCTTTAAGCCACTCCTCATAGGAATTGTTTTCCAGACCCTTGATCTGCTCTCTCCTCCCTATGACTTCTTCACACATATTTATACAAGGCTCTCATAATCTCTCCTCTCAGCCCTCTCTTCTTCAGACTAAACATACCCAGCTCTTTAAGCCACTCCTCATAGGGCTTGTTCTCCAGATCCTTGATCTGTTCTCTCCTCCCTATGACTTCTTCTCACATATTTATACATGGCTCTCATCATCTCTCCTCTCAGCCCTCTCTTCTTCAGACTAAACATACACAGCTCTTTAAGCCACTCCACATAGGGCTTGTTCTCCAGGCCATTGATCTGCTTTATCCTCCCTATGACTTCCTCTCACATATTTATACATGGATCTCATCATGTCTCCTCCCAGCCTTCTCTTCTTCAGACTAAACATACCCAGCTCTTTAAGCCACTCCTCATAGGACTTGTTTTCCAGACCCTTGATCTGCTCTCTCCTCCCTATGACTTCCTCTCACATATTTATACAAGGCTCTCATCATCTCTCCTCTCAGCCCTCTCTTCTTCAGACTAAACATACCCAGCTCTTTAAGCCACTCCTCATAGGACTTGTTTTCCAGACCCTTGATCTGCTCTCTCCTCCCTATGACTTCTTCTCACATATTTATACATGGCTCTCATCATTTCTCCTGTCAGCCCTCTCTTCTTCAGACTAAACATACCCAGCTCTTTAAGCCACTCCACATAGGGCTTGTTCTCCAGACCCTTGATCTGCTCTCTCCTCCATATGACTTCTTCTCACATATTTATACATGGCTCTCATCATCTCTCTTCTCAGCCCTCTATTCTTCAGACTAAACATACCCAGCTCTTTAAGCCACTCCTCATAGGGCTTGTTCTCCAGACCCTTCATATGCTTTCTCCTCCCTATGACTTCTTCTCACATATTTATACATGGCTCTCATCATCTCGCCTCTCAGCCCTCTCTTCTTCAGACTAAACATACCCAGCTCTTTAAGCCACTCCTCATAGGGCTTGTTCTCCAGATCCTTGATCTGTTCTCTCCTCCCTATGACTTCTTCTCACATATTTATACATGGCTCTCATCATCTCTCCTCTCAGCCCTCTCTTCTTCAGACTAAACATACCCAGCTCTTTAAGCCACTCCACATAGGGCTTGTTCTGCAGACCATTGATCTGCTTTATCCTCCCTATGACTTCCTCTCACATATTTATACATGGATCTCATCATGTCTCCTCTCAGCCTTCTCTTCTTCAGACTAAACATACCCAGCTCTATAAGCCACTCCTCATAGGACCTGTTCTCCAGACCATTGATCTGCTCTCTCCTCCCTATGACTTCTTCTCACATATTTATACATGGCTCTCATCATCTCTCCTCTCAGCCCTCTCTTCTTCAGACTAAACATACACAGCTCTTTAAGCCACTCCACATAGGGCTTGTTCTCCAGACCATTGATCTGCTTTATCCTCCCTATGACTTCCTCTCACATATTTATACATGGATCTCATCATGTCTCCTCTCAGCCTTCTCTTCTTCACACTAAACATACCCAGCTCTATAAGCCACTCCTCATAGGACTTGTTCTCCAGACCCTTGATCTGCTCTCTCCTCCCTATCACTTCTTCACACATATTTATACAAGGCTCTCATCATCTCTCCTCTCAGCCCTCTCTTCTTCAGACTAAACATACCCAGCTCTCTAAGCCACTTCTCATAGGTCTTGTTCTCCGGAATCTTGATCTGCTCTCTCCTCCCTATCACTTCTTCACACATATTTATACATGGCTCTCATCATCTCTCCTGTCAGCCCTCTCTTCTTCAGACTAAACATACCCAGCTCTTCAAGCCACTCCACATAGGGCTTGTTCTCCAGACCCTTGATCTGCTCTCTCCTCCATATGACTTCTTCTCACATATTTATACATGGCTCTCATCATCTCTCTTCTCAGCCCTCTATTCTTCAGACTAAACATACCCAGCTCGTTCAGCCACTCCTCATAGGCCTTGTTCTCCAGACCCTTCATATGCTTTCTCCTCCCTATGACTTCTTCTCACATATTTATACATGGCTCTCATCATCTCGCCTCTCAGCCCTCTCTTCTTCAGACTAAACATACCCAGCTCTTTAAGCCACTCCTCATAGGGCTTGTTCTCCAGATCCTTGATCTGTTCTCTCCTCCCTATGACTTCTTCTCACATATTTATACATGGCTCTCATCATCTCTCCTCTCAGCCCTCTCTTCTTCAGGCTAAACATACCCAGCTCTTTAAGCCACTCCTCATAGGACTTGTTCTCCAGACCCTTGATCTGCTCTCTCCTCCCTATGACTTCTTCACACATATTTATACAAGGCTCTCATCATCTCTCCTCTCAGCCCTCTCTTCTTCAGACTAAACATACCCAGCTCTCTAAGCCACTTCTCATAGGTCTTGTTCTCCGGAATCTTGATCTGCTCTCTCCTCCCTATGACTTCTTCTCACATTTTTATACATGACTCTCATCATGTCTCCTCTCAGCCTTCTCTTCTTCAGACTAAACATACCCAGCTCTTTAAGCCACTCCACATAGGGCTTGTTCTCCAGACCCTTGATCTGCTCTCTCCTCCCTATGACTTCTTCTCACATATTAATACAAGGCTCTTATCGTCTCTCCTCTCAGCCCTCTCTAGTTCAGACTAAACATGCCCAGCTCTTTAAGCCACTGCTCATAGAATTGTTCTCCAGAACCTTGATCTGCTCTCTCCTCCCTATGACTTCCTCTCACATATTTATACAAGGCTCTCATCATCTCTCCTCTCAGCCCTCTCTTCTTCAGACCAAACATACCCAGCTGTTTAAGCCACTCTTGATAGGGCTTGTTCTCCAGACCCTTGATCTGCTCTTTCCTCCCTATGACTTCCTCTCACATACTTATACATGGCTCTCATCATGTCTCCTCTCAGCCCTCTCTTCTTCAGACTAAACATACCCAGCTCTTTAAGCCACTCCTCATAGGGCTTGTTCTCCGGAACCTTGGTCTGCTCTCTCCTCCCTATGACTTCTTCTCACATATTTATACAAGGCTCTCATCACTTCTCCTCTCAGCCCTCTCTTCTTCAGACTAAACATACCCAGCTCTCTAAGCCACTTCTCATAGGTCTTGTTCTCCAGAACCTTGATCTGCTCTCTCCTCCCTATGACTTCTTCTCACATATTTATACATGGCTCTCATCATCTCTCCTCTCAGCCCTCTCTTCTTCAGACTAAACATACCCAGCTCTTTAAGCCACTCCTCATAGGGCATGTTCTCCAGACTCTTGATCTGCTCTCTCCTCCCTATGACTTCTTCTCATATATTAATACAAGGCTCTCATCATCTCTCCTCTCAGCCCTCTCTTCTTCAGACCAAACATACCCAGGTCTTTAAGCCACTCCTCATAGGGCTTGTTCTCCAGACCCTTGATCTGCTTTCTCCTCCCTATGACTTCTTCTCACATATATATACATGGCTCTCATCATCTCTCCACTCAGCCCTCTCTTCTTCAGACTAAACATACCCAGCTCTTTAAGCCACCCCTCATAGGGCTTGTTCTCCAGACCCTTCATATGCTTTCTCCTCCCTATGACTTCTTCTCACATATTTATACATGGCTCTCATCATCTCGCCTCTCAGCCCTCTCTTCTTCAGACTAAACATACCCAGCTCTTTAAGACACTCCTCATAGGGCTTGTTCTCCAGATCCTTGATCTGTTCTCTCCTCCCTATGACTTCTTCTCACATATTTATACATGGCTCTCATCATCTCTCCTCTCAGCCCTCTCTTCTTCAGACTAAACATACACAGCTCTTTAAGCCACTCCACATAGGGCTTGTTCTCCAGGCCATTGACCTGCTTTATCCTCCCTATGACTTCCTCTCACATATTTATACATGGATCTCATCATGTCTCCTCCCAGCCTTCTCTTCTTCAGACTAAACATACCCAGCTCTTTAAGCCACTCCTCATAGGACTTGTTTTCCAGACCCTTGATCTGCTCTCTCCTCCCTATGACTTCTTCACACATATTTATACAAGGCTCTCATCATCTCTCCTCTCAGCCCTCTCTTCTTCAGACTAAACATACCCAGCTCTTTAAGCCACTCCTCATAGGACTTGTTTTCCAGACCCTTGATCTGCTCTCTCCTCCCTATGACTTCTTCTCACATATTTATACATGGCTCTCATCATTTCTCCTGTCAGCCCTCTCTTCTTCAGACTAAACATACCCAGCTCTTTAAGCCACTCCACATAGGGCTTGTTCTCCAGACCCTTGATCTGCTCTCTCCTCCATATGACTTCTTCTCACATATTTATACATGGCTCTCATCATCTCTCTTCTCAGCCCTCTATTCTTCAGACTAAACATACCCAGCTCTTTAAGCCACTCCTCATAGGGCTTGTTCTCCAGACCCTTCATATGCTTTCTCCTCCCTATGACTTCTTCTCACATATTTATACATGGCTCTCATCATCTCGCCTCTCAGCCCTCTCTTCTTCAGACTAAACATACCCAGCTCTTTAAGCCACTCCTCATAGGGCTTGTTCTCCAGATCCTTGATCTGTTCTCTCCTCCCTATGACTTCTTCTCACATATTTATACATGGCTCTCATCATCTCTCCTCTCAGCCCTCTCTTCTTCAGACTAAACATACCCAGCTCTTTAAGCCACTCCTCATAGGGCATGTTCTCCAGACTCTTGATCTGCTCTCTCCTCCCTATGACTTCTTCTCATATATTAATACAAGGCTCTCATCATCTCTCCTCTCAGCCCTCTCTTCTTCAGACTAAACATACCCAGCTCTCTAAGCCACTTCTCATAGGTCTTGTTCTCCAGAACCTTGATCTGCTCTCTCCTCCCTATGACTTCTTCTCACATATTTATACATGGCTCTCATCATCTCTCCTCTCAGCCCTCTCTTCTTCAGACTAAACATACCCAGCTCTTTAAGCCACTCCTCATAGGGCATGTTCTCCAGACTCTTGATCTGCTCTCTCCTCCCTATGACTTCTTCTCATATATTAATACAAGGCTCTCATCATCTCTCCTCTCAGCCCTCTCTTCTTCAGACCAAACATACCCAGGTCTTTAAGCCACTCCTCATAGGGCTTGTTCTCCAGACCCTTGATCTGCTTTCTCCTCCCTATGACTTCTTCTCACATATATATACATGGCTCTCATCATCTCTCCACTCAGCCCTCTCTTCTTCAGACTAAACATACCCAGCTCTTTAAGCCACCCCTCATAGGGCTTGTTCTCCAGACCCTTCATATGCTTTCTCCTCCCTATGACTTCTTCTCACATATTTATACATGGCTCTCATCATCTCGCCTCTCAGCCCTCTCTTCTTCAGACTAAACATACCCAGCTCTTTAAGACACTCCTCATAGGGCTTGTTCTCCAGATCCTTGATCTGTTCTCTCCTCCCTATGACTTCTTCTCACATATTTATACATGGCTCTCATCATCTCTCCTCTCAGCCCTCTCTTCTTCAGACTAAACATACACAGCTCTTTAAGCCACTCCACATAGGGCTTGTTCTCCAGGCCATTGACCTGCTTTATCCTCCCTATGACTTCCTCTCACATATTTATACATGGATCTCATCATGTCTCCTCCCAGCCTTCTCTTCTTCAGACTAAACATACCCAGCTCTTTAAGCCACTCCTCATAGGACTTGTTTTCCAGACCCTTGATCTGCTCTCTCCTCCCTATGACTTCTTCACACATATTTATACAAGGCTCTCATCATCTCTCCTCTCAGCCCTCTCTTCTTCAGACTAAACATACCCAGCTCTTTAAGCCACTCCTCATAGGACTTGTTTTCCAGACCCTTGATCTGCTCTCTCCTCCCTATGACTTCTTCTCACATATTTATACATGGCTCTCATCATTTCTCCTGTCAGCCCTCTCTTCTTCAGACTAAACATACCCAGCTCTTTAAGCCACTCCACATAGGGCTTGTTCTCCAGACCCTTGATCTGCTCTCTCCTCCATATGACTTCTTCTCACATATTTATACATGGCTCTCATCATCTCTCTTCTCAGCCCTCTATTCTTCAGACTAAACATACCCAGCTCTTTAAGCCACTCCTCATAGGGCTTGTTCTCCAGACCCTTCATATGCTTTCTCCTCCCTATGACTTCTTCTCACATATTTATACATGGCTCTCATCATCTCGCCTCTCAGCCCTCTCTTCTTCAGACTAAACATACCCAGCTCTTTAAGCCACTCCTCATAGGGCTTGTTCTCCAGATCCTTGATCTGTTCTCTCCTCCCTATGACTTCTTATCACATATTTATACATGGCTCTCATCATCTCTCCACTCAGCCCTCTCTTCTTCAGACTAAACATACCCAGCTCTTTAAGCCACTCCACATAGGGCTTGTTCTCCAGACCCTTGATCTGCTCTCTCCTCCATATGACTTCTTCTCACATATTTATACATGGCTCTCATCATCTCTCTTCTCAGCCCTCTATTCTTCAGACTAAACATACCCAGCTCTTTAAGCCACTCCTCATAGGGCTTGTTCTCCAGACCCTTGATCTGCTCTCTCCTCCCTATGACTTCTTTTCACATATTTATACATGGCTCTCATCATCTCTCTTCTCAGCCCTCTATTCTTCAGACTAAACATACCCAGCTCTTTAAGCCACCCCTCATAGGGCTTGTTCTCCAGACCCTTCATATGCTTTCTCCTCCCTATGACTTCTTCTCACATATTTATACATGGCTCTCATCATCTCGCCTCTCAGCCCTCTCTTCTTCAGACTAAACATACCCAGCTCTTTAAGCCACTCCTCATAGGGCTTGTTCTCCAGATCCTTGATCTGTTCTCTCCTCCCTATGACTTCTTCTCACATATTTATACATGGCTCTCATCATCTCTCCTCTCAGCCCTCTCTTCTTCAGACTAAACATACACAGCTCTTTAAGCCACTCCACATAGGGCTTGTTCTCCAGGCCATTGACCTGCTTTATCCTCCCTATGACTTCCTCTCACATATTTATACATGGATCTCATCATGTCTCCTCCCAGCCTTCTCTTCTTCAGACTAAACATACCCAGCTCTTTAAGCCACTCCTCATAGGACTTGTTTTCCAGACCCTTGATCTGCTCTCTCCTCCCTATGACTTCTTCTCACATATTTATACATGGCTCTCATCATTTCTCCTGTCAGCCCTCTCTTCTTCAGACTAAACATACCCAGCTCTTTAAGCCACTCCTCATAGGACTTGTTTTCCAGACCCTTGATCTGCTCTCTCCTCCCTATGACTTCTTCTCACATATTTATACATGGCTCTCATCATTTCTCCTGTCAGCCCTCTCTTCTTCAGACTAAACATACCCAGCTCTTTAAGCCACACCACATAGGGCTTGTTCTCCAGACCCTTGATCTGCTCTCTCCTCCATATGACTTCTTCTCACATATTTATACATGGCTCTCATCATCTCTCTTCTCAGCCCTCTATTCTTCAGACTAAACATACCCAGCTCTTTAAGCCACTCCTCATAGGGCTTGTTCTCCAGACCCTTCATATGCTTTCTCCTCCCTATGACTTCTTCTCACATATTTATACATGGCTCTCATCATCTCGCCTCTCAGCCCTCTCTTCTTCAGACTAAACATACCCAGCTCTTTAAGCCACTCCTCATAGGGCTTGTTCTCCAGACCCTTCATATGCTTTCTCCTCCCTATGACTTCTTCTCACATATTTATACATGGCTCTCATCATCTCGCCTCTCAGCCCTCTCTTCTTCAGACTAAACATACCCAGCTCTTTAAGCCACTCCTCATAGGGCTTGTTCTCCAGATCCTTGATCTGTTCTCTCCTCCCTATGACTTCTTCTCACATATTTATACATGGCTCTCATCATCTCTCCACTCAGCCCTCTCTTCTTCAGACTAAACATACCCAGCTCTTTAAGCCACTCCACATAGGGCTTGTTCTCCAGACCCTTGATCTGCTCTCTCCTCCATATGACTTCTTCTCACATATTTATACATGGCTCTCATCATCTCTCTTCTCAGCCCTCTATTCTTCAGACTAAACATACCCAGCTCTTTAAGCCACTCCTCATAGGGCTTGTTCTCCAGACCCTTGATCTGCTCTCTCCTCCCTATGACTTCTTTTCACATATTTATACATGGCTCTCATCATCTCTCTTCTCAGCCCTCTATTCTTCAGACTAAACATACCCAGCTCTTTAAGCCACCCCTCATAGGGCTTGTTCTCCAGACCCTTCATATGCTTTCTCCTCCCTATGACTTCTTCTCACATATTTATACATGGCTCTCATCATCTCGCCTCTCAGCCCTCTCTTCTTCAGACTAAACATACCCAGCTCTTTAAGCCACTCCTCATAGGGCTTGTTCTCCAGATCCTTGATCTGTTCTCTCCTCCCTATGACTTCTTCTCACATATTTATACATGGCTCTCATCATCTCTCCTCTCAGCCCTCTCTTCTTCAGACTAAACATACACAGCTCTTTAAGCCACTCCACATAGGGCTTGTTCTCCAGGCCATTGACCTGCTTTATCCTCCCTATGACTTCCTCTCACATATTTATACATGGATCTCATCATGTCTCCTCCCAGCCTTCTCTTCTTCAGACTAAACATACCCAGCTCTTTAAGCCACTCCTCATAGGACTTGTTTTCCAGACCCTTGATCTGCTCTCTCCTCCCTATGACTTCTTCTCACATATTTATACATGGCTCTCATCATTTCTCCTGTCAGCCCTCTCTTCTTCAGACTAAACATACCCAGCTCTTTAAGCCACTCCTCATAGGACTTGTTTTCCAGACCCTTGATCTGCTCTCTCCTCCCTATGACTTCTTCTCACATATTTATACATGGCTCTCATCATTTCTCCTGTCAGCCCTCTCTTCTTCAGACTAAACATACCCAGCTCTTTAAGCCACTCCACATAGGGCTTGTTCTCCAGACCCTTGATCTGCTCTCTCCTCCATATGACTTCTTCTCACATATTTATACATGGCTCTCATCCTCTCTCTTCTCAGCCCTCTATTCTTCAGACTAAACATACCCAGCTCTTTAAGCCACTCCTCATAGGGCTTGTTCTCCAGACCCTTCATATGCTTTCTCCTCCCTATGACTTCTTCTCACATATTTATACATGGCTCTCATCATCTCGCCTCTCAGCCCTCTCTTCTTCAGACTAAACATACCCAGCTCTTTAAGCCACTCCCCATAGGGCTTGTTCTCCAGATCCTTGATCTGTTCTCTCCTCCCTATGACTTCTTCTCACATATTTATACATGGCTCTCATCATCTCTCCTCTCAGCCCTCTCTTCTTCAGACTAAACATACCCAGCTCTTTAAGCCACTCCACATAGGGCTTGTTCTGCAGACCATTGATCTGCTTTATCCTCCCTATGACTTCCTCTCACATATTTATACATGGATCTCATCATGTCTCCTCTCAGCCTTCTCTTCTTCAGACTAAACATACCCAGCTCTATAAGCCACTCCTCATAGGACCTGTTCTCCAGACCATTGATCTGCTCTCTCCTCCCTATGACTTCTTCTCACATATTTATACATGGCTATCATCTCTCCTCTCAGCCCTCTCTTCTTCAGACTAAACATACACAGCTCTTTAAGCCACTCCACATAGGGCTTGTTCTCCAGACCATTGATCTGCTTTATCCTCCCTATGACTTCCTCTCACATATTTATACATGGATCTCATCATGTCTCCTCTCAGCCTTCTCTTCTTCACACTAAACATACCCAGCTCTATAAGCCACTCCTCATAGGACTTGTTCTCCAGACCCTTGATCTGCTCTCTCCTCCCTATCACTTCTTCACACATATTTATACAAGGCTCTCATCATCTCTCCTCTCAGCCCTCTCTTCTTCAGACTAAACATACCCAGCTCTCTAAGCCACTTCTCATAGGTCTTGTTCTCCGGAATCTTGATCTGCTCTCTCCTCCCTATGACTTCTTCTCACATATTTATACATGGCTCTCATCATCTCTCCTGTCAGCCCTCTCTTCTTCAGACTAAACATACCCAGCTCTTTAAGCCACTCCACATAGGGCTTGTTCTCCAGACCCTTGATCTGCTCTCTCCTCCATATGACTTCTTCTCACATATTTATACATGGCTCTCATCATCTCTCTTCTCAGCCCTCTATTCTTCAGACTAAACATACCCAGCTCGTTCAGCCACTCCTCATAGGCCTTGTTCTCCAGACCCTTCATATGCTTTCTCCTCCCTATGACTTCTTCTCACATATTTATACATGGCTCTCATCATCTCGCCTCTCAGCCCTCTCTTCTTCAGACTAAACATACCCAGCTCTTTAAGCCACTCCTCATAGGGCTTGTTCTCCAGATCCTTGATCTGTTCTCTCCTCCCTATGACTTCTTCTCACATATTTATACATGGCTCTCATCATCTCTCCTCTCAGCTCTCTCTTCTTCAGGCTAAACATACACAGCTCTTTAAGCCACTCCACATAGGGCTTGTTCTCCAGACCATTGATCTGCTTTATCCTCCCTATGACTTCCTCTCACATATTTATACATGGATCTCATCATGTCTCCTCTCAGCCTTCTCTTCTTCAGACTAAACATACCCAGCTCTTTAAGCCACTCCTCATAGGACTTGTTCTCCAGACCCTTGATCTGCTCTCTCCTCCCTATGACTTCTTCACACATATTTATACAAGGCTCTCATCATCTCTCCTCTCAGCCCTCTCTTCTTCAGACTAAACATACCCAGCTCTCTAAGCCACTTCTCATAGGTCTTGTTCTCCGGAATCTTGATCTGCTCTCTCCTCCCTATGACTTCTTCTCACATTTTTATACATGACTCTCATCATGTCTCCTCTCAGCCTTCTCTTCTTCAGACTAAACATACCCAGCTCTTTAAGCCACTCCACATAGGGCTTGTTCTCCAGACCCTTGATCTGCTCTCTCCTCCCTATGACTTCTTCTCACATATTAATACAAGGCTCTTATCGTCTCTCCTCTCAGCCCTCTCTAGTTCAGACTAAACATGCCCAGCTCTTTAAGCCACTCCTCATAGAATTGTTCTCCAGAACCTTGATCTGCTCTCTCCTCCCTATGACTTCCTCTCACATATTTATACAAGGCTCTCATCATCTCTCCTCTCAGCCCTCTCTTCTTCAGACCAAACATACCCAGCTGTTTAAGCCACTCTTGATAGGGCTTGTTCTCCAGACCCTTGATCTGCTCTTTCCTCCCTATGACTTCCTCTCACATATTTATACATGGCTCTCATCATGTCTCCTCTCAGCCCTCTCTTCTTCAGACTAAACATACCCAGCTCTCTAAGCCACTTCTCATAGGTCTTGTTCTCCAGAACCTTGATCTGCTCTCTCCTCCCTATGACTTCTTCTCACATATTTATACATGGCTCTCATCATCCCTCCTCTCAGCCCTCTCTTCTTCAGACTAAACATACCCAGCTCTTTAAGCCACTCCTCATAGGGCATGTTCTCCAGACTCTTGATCTGCTCTCTCCTCCCTATGACTTCTTCTCATATATTAATACAAGGCTCTCATCATCTCTCCTCTCAGCCCTCTCTTCTTCAGACCAAACATACCCAGGTCTTTAAGCCACTCCTCATAGGGCTTGTTCTCCAGACCCTTGATCTGCTTTCTCCTCCCTATGACTTCTTCTCACATATATATACATGGCTCTCATCATCTCTCCACTCAGCCCTCTCTTCTTCAGACTAAACATACCCAGCTCTTTAAGCCACTCCTCATAGGGCTTGTTCTCCAGAACCTTGATCTGCTCTCTCCTCCCTATGACTTCTTCTCACATATTTATACATGGCTCTCATCATCTCTCCTCTCAGCCCTCTCTTCTTCAGACTAAACATACCCAGCTCTTTAAGCCACTCCACATAGGGCTTGTTCTCCAGACCCTTGATCTGCTCTCTCCTCCATATTACTTCTTCTCACATATTTATACATGGCTCTCATCATCTCTCTTCTCAGCCCTCTATTCTTCAGACTAAACATACCCAGCTCTTTAAGCCACTCCTCATAGGGCTTGTTCTCCAGACCCTTGATCTGCTCTCTCCTCCCTATGACTTCTTTTCACATATTTATACATGGCTCTCATCATCTCTCTTCTCAGCCCTCTATTCTTCAGACTAAACATACCCAGCTCTTTAAGCCACCCCTCATAGGGCTTGTTCTCCAGACCCTTCATATGCTTTCTCCTCCCTATGACTTCTTCTCACATATTTATACATGGCTCTCATCATCTCGCCTCTCAGCCCTCTCTTCTTCAGACTAAACATACCCAGCTCTTTAAGCCACTCCTCATAGGGCTTGTTCTCCAGATCCTTGATCTGTTCTCTCCTCCCTATGACTTCTTCTCACATATTTATACATGGCTCTCATCATCTCTCCTCTCAGCCCTCTCTTCTTCAGACTAAACATACACAGCTCTTTAAGCCACTCCACATAGGGCTTGTTCTCCAGGCAATTGACCTGCTTTATCCTCCCTATGACTTCCTCTCACATATTTATACATGGATCTCATCATGTCTCCTCCCAGCCTTCTCTTCTTCAGACTAAACATACCCAGCTCTTTAAGCCACTCCTCATAGGACTTGTTTTCCAGACCCTTGATCTGCTCTCTCCTCCCTATGACTTCTTCACACATATTTATACAAGGCTCTCATCATCTCTCCTCTCAGCCCTCTCTTCTTCAGACTAAACATACCCAGCTCTTTAAGCCACTCCTCATAGGACTTGTTTTCCAGAACCTTGATCTGCTCTCTCCTCCCTATGACTTCTTCTCACATATTTATACATGGCTCTCATCATCTCTCCTCTCAGCCCTCTCTTCTTCAGACTAAACATACCCAGCTCTTTAAGCCACTCCACATAGGGCTTGTTCTCCAGACCCTTGATCTGCTCTCTCCTCCATATTACTTCTTCTCACATATTTATACATGGCTCTCATCATCTCTCTTCTCAGCCCTCTATTCTTCAGACTAAACATACCCAGCTCTTTAAGCCACTCCTCATAGGGCTTGTTCTCCAGACCCTTGATCTGCTCTCTCCTCCCTATGACTTCTTTTCACATATTTATACATGGCTCTCATCATCTCTCTTCTCAGCCCTCTATTCTTCAGACTAAACATACCCAGCTCTTTAAGCCACCCCTCATAGGGCTTGTTCTCCAGACCCTTCATATGCTTTCTCCTCCCTATGACTTCTTCTCACATATTTATACATGGCTCTCATCATCTCGCCTCTCAGCCCTCTCTTCTTCAGACTAAACATACCCAGCTCTTTAAGCCACTCCTCATAGGGCTTGTTCTCCAGATCCTTGATCTGTTCTCTCCTCCCTATGACTTCTTCTCACATATTTATACATGGCTCTCATCATCTCTCCTCTCAGCCCTCTCTTCTTCAGACTAAACATACACAGCTCTTTAAGCCACTCCACATAGGGCTTGTTCTCCAGGCCATTGACCTGCTTTATCCTCCCTATGACTTCCTCTCACATATTTATACATGGATCTCATCATGTCTCCTCCCAGCCTTCTCTTCTTCAGACTAAACATACCCAGCTCTTTAAGCCACTCCTCATAGGACTTGTTTTCCAGACCCTTGATCTGCTCTCTCCTCCCTATGACTTCTTCACACATATTTATACAAGGCTCTCATCATCTCTCCTCTCAGCCCTCTCTTCTTCAGACTAAACATACCCAGCTCTTTAAGCCACTCCTCATAGGACTTGTTTTCCAGACCCTTGATCTGCTCTCTCCTCCCTATGACTTCTTCTCACATATTTATACATGGCTCTCATCATTTCTCCTGTCAGCCCTCTCTTCTTCAGACTAAACATACCCAGCTCTTTAAGCCACTCCACATAGGGCTTGTTCTCCAGACCCTTGATCTGCTCTCTCCTCCATATGACTTCTTCTCACATATTTATACATGGCTCTCATCATCTCTCTTCTCAGCCCTCTATTCTTCAGACTAAACATACCCAGCTCTTTAAGCCACTCCTCATAGGGCTTGTTCTCCAGACCCTTCATATGCTTTCTCCTCCCTATGACTTCTTCTCACATATTTATACATGGCTCTCATCATCTCGCCTCTCAGCCCTCTCTTCTTCAGACTAAACATACCCAGCTCTTTAAGCCACTCCTCATAGGGCTTGTTCTCCAGATCCTTGATCTGTTCTCTCCTCCATATGACTTCTTCTCACATATTTATACATGGCTCTCATCATCTCTCCTCTCAGCCCTCTCTTCTTCAGACTAAACATACCCAGCTCTTTAAGCCACTCCACATAGGGCTTGTTCTGCAGACCATTGATCTGCTTTATCCTCCCTATGACTTCCTCTCACATATTTATACATGGATCTCATCATGTCTCCTCTCAGCCTTCTCTTCTTCAGACTAAACATACCCAGCTCTATAAGCCACTCCTCATAGGACCTGTTCTCCAGACCATTGATCTGCTCTCTCCTCCCTATGACTTCTTCTCACATATTTATACATGGCTATCATCTCTCCTCTCAGCCCTCTCTTCTTCAGACTAAACATACACAGCTCTTTAAGCCACTCCACATAGGGCTTGTTCTCCAGACCATTGATCTGCTTTATCCTCCCTATGACTTCCTCTCACATATTTATACATGGATCTCATCATGTCTCCTCTCAGCCTTCTCTTCTTCACACTAAACATACCCAGCTCTATAAGCCACTCCTCATAGGACTTGTTTTCCAGACCCTTGATCTGCTCTCTCCTCCCTATGACTTCTTCACACATATTTATACAAGGCTCTCATCATCTCTCCTCTCAGCCCTCTCTTCTTCAGACTAAACATACCCAGCTCTTTAAGCCACTCCTCATAGGACTTGTTTTCCAGACCCTTGATCTGCTCTCTCCTCCCTATGACTTCTTCTCACATATTTATACATGGCTCTCATCATTTCTCCTGTCAGCCCTCTCTTCTTCAGACTAAACATACCCAGCTCTTTAAGCCACTCCACATAGGGCTTGTTCTCCAGACCCTTGATCTGCTCTCTCCTCCATATGACTTCTTCTCACATATTTATACATGGCTCTCATCATCTCTCTTCTCAGCCCTCTATTCTTCAGACTAAACATACCCAGCTCTTTAAGCCACTCCTCATAGGGCTTGTTCTCCAGACCCTTCATATGCTTTCTCCTCCCTATGACTTCTTCTCACATATTTATACATGGCTCTCATCATCTCGCCTCTCAGCCCTCTCTTCTTCAGACTAAACATACCCAGCTCTTTAAGCCACTCCTCATAGGGCTTGTTCTCCAGATCCTTGATCTGTTCTCTCCTCCATATGACTTCTTCTCACATATTTATACATGGCTCTCATCATCTCTCCTCTCAGCCCTCTCTTCTTCAGACTAAACATACCCAGCTCTTTAAGCCACTCCACATAGGGCTTGTTCTGCAGACCATTGATCTGCTTTATCCTCCCTATGACTTCCTCTCACATATTTATACATGGATCTCATCATGTCTCCTCTCAGCCTTCTCTTCTTCAGACTAAACATACCCAGCTCTATAAGCCACTCCTCATAGGACCTGTTCTCCAGACCATTGATCTGCTCTCTCCTCCCTATGACTTCTTCTCACATATTTATACATGGCTATCATCTCTCCTCTCAGCCCTCTCTTCTTCAGACTAAACATACACAGCTCTTTAAGCCACTCCACATAGGGCTTGTTCTCCAGACCATTGATCTGCTTTATCCTCCCTATGACTTCCTCTCACATATTTATACATGGATCTCATCTTGTCTCCTCTCAGCCTTCTCTTCTTCACACTAAACATACCCAGCTCTATAAGCCACTCCTCATAGGACTTGTTCTCCAGACCCTTGATCTGCTCTCTCCTCCCTATGACTTCTTCTCACATATTTATACATGGCTCTCATCATCTCTCTTCTCAGCCCTCTCTTCTTCAGACTAAACATACCCAGCTCTCTAAGCCACTTCTCATAGGTCTTGTTCTCCGGAATCTTGATCTGCTCTCTCCTCCCTATGACTTCTTCTCACATATTTATACATGGCTCTCATCATCTCTCTTCTCAGCCCTCTATTCTTCAGACTAAACATACCCAGCTCTCTAAGCCACTTCTCATAGGTCTTGTTCTCCAGACTCTTGATCTGCTCTCTCCTCCCTATGACTTCTTCTCATATATTAATACAAGGCTCTCATCATCTCTCCTCTCAGCCCTCTCTTCTTCAGACCAAACATACCCAGGTCTTTAAGCCACTCCTCATAGGGCTTGTTCTCCAGACCCTTGATCTGCTTTCTCCTCCCTATGACTTCTTCTCACATATATATACATGGCTCTCATCATCTCTCCACTCAGCCCTCTCTTCTTCAGACTAAACATACCCAGCTCTTTAAGCCACCCCTCATAGGGCTTGTTCTCCAGACCCTTCATATGCTTTCTCCTCCCTATGACTTCTTCTCACATATTTATACATGGCTCTCATCATCTCGCCTCTCAGCCCTCTCTTCTTCAGACTAAACATACCCAGCTCTTTAAGCCACTCCTCATAGGGCTTGTTCTCCAGATCCTTGATCTGTTCTCTCCTCCCTATGACTTCTTCTCACATATTTATACATGGCTCTCATCATCTCTCCTCTCAGCCCTCTCTTCTTCAGACTAAACATACACAGCTCTTTAAGCCACTCCACATAGGGCTTGTTCTCCAGGCCATTGACCTGCTTTATCCTCCCTATGACTTCCTCTCACATATTTATACATGGATCTCATCATGTCTCCTCCCAGCCTTCTCTTCTTCAGACTAAACATACCCAGCTCTTTAAGCCACTCCTCATAGGACTTGTTTTCCAGACCCTTGATCTGCTCTCTCCTCCCTATGACTTCTTCACACATATTTATACAAGGCTCTCATCATCTCTCCTCTCAGCCCTCTCTTCTTCAGACTAAACATACCCAGCTCTTTAAGCCACTCCTCATAGGACTTGTTTTCCAGACCCTTGATCTGCTCTCTCCTCCCTATGACTTCTTCTCACATATTTATACATGGCTCTCATCATTTCTCCTGTCAGCCCTCTCTTCTTCAGACTAAACATACCCAGCTCTTTAAGCCACTCCACATAGGGCTTGTTCTCCAGACCCTTGATCTGCTCTCTCCTCCATATGACTTCTTCTCACATATTTATACATGGCTCTCATCATCTCTCTTCTCAGCCCTCTATTCTTCAGACTAAACATACCCAGCTCTTTAAGCCACTCCTCATAGGGCTTGTTCTCCAGACCCTTCATATGCTTTCTCCTCCCTATGACTTCTTCTCACATATTTATACATGGCTCTCATCATCTCGCCTCTCAGCCCTCTCTTCTTCAGACTAAACATACCCAGCTCTTTAAGCCACTCCTCATAGGGCTTGTTCTCCAGATCCTTGATCTGTTCTCTTCTCCATATGACTTCTTCTCACATATTTATACATGGCTCTCATCATCTCTCCTCTCAGCCCTCTCTTCTTCAGACTAAACATACCCAGCTCTTTAAGCCACTCCACATAGGGCTTGTTCTGCAGACCATTGATCTGCTTTATCCTCCCTATGACTTCCTCTCACATATTTATACATGGATCTCATCATGTCTCCTCTCAGCCTTCTCTTCTTCAGACTAAACATACCCAGCTCTATAAGCCACTCCTCATAGGACCTGTTCTCCAGACCATTGATCTGCTCTCTCCTCCCTATGACTTCTTCTCACATATTTATACATGGCTATCATCTCTCCTCTCAGCCCTCTCTTCTTCAGACTAAACATACACAGCTCTTTAAGCCACTCCACATAGGGCTTGTTCTCCAGACCATTGATCTGCTTTATCCTCCCTATGACTTCCTCTCACATATTTATACATGGATCTCATCATGTCTCCTCTCAGCCTTCTCTTCTTCACACTAAACATACCCAGCTCTATAAGCCACTCCTCATAGGACTTGTTCTCCAGACCCTTGATCTGCTCTCTCCTCCCTATCACTTCTTCACACATATTTATACAAGGCTCTCATCATCTCTCCTGTCAGCCCTCTCTTCTTCAGACTAAACATACCCAGCTCTTTAAGCCACTCCACATAGGGCTTGTTCTCC
Source organism: Anolis sagrei (assembly GCF_037176765.1). Taxonomy (NCBI): domain Eukaryota; kingdom Metazoa; phylum Chordata; class Lepidosauria; order Squamata; family Anolidae; genus Anolis; species Anolis sagrei. Next base: position 59,275,020 of record NC_090035.1, on the reverse strand, counting down.
AGACCCTTGATCTGCTCTCTCCTCCATATGACTTCTTCTCACATATTTATACATGGGTCTCATCATCTCTCTTCTCAGCCCTCTATTCTTCAGACTAAACATACCCAGCTCGTTCAGCCACTCCTCATAGGCCTTGTTCTCCAGACCCTTCATATGCTTTCTCCTCCCTATGACTTCTTCTCACATATTTATACATGGCTCTCATCATCTCGCCTCTCAGCCCTCTCTTCTTCAGACTAAACATACCCAGCTCTTTAAGCCACTCCTCATAGGGCTTGTTCTCCAGATCCTTGATCTGTTCTCTCCTCCCTATGACTTCTTCTCCCATATTTATACATGGCTCTCATCATCTCTCCTCTCAGCCCTCTCTTCTTCAGGCTAAACATACACAGCTCTTTAAGCCACTCCACATAGGGCTTGTTCTCCAGACCATTGATCTGCTTTATCCTCCCTATGACTTCCTCTCACATATTTATACATGGATCTCATCATGTCTCCTCTCAGCCTTCTCTTCTTCAGACTAAACATACCCAGCTCTTTAAGCCACTCCTCATAGGACTTGTTCTCCAGACCCTTGATCTGCTCTCTCCTCCCTATGACTTCTTCACACATATTTATACAAGGCTCTCATCATCTCTCCTCTCAGCCCTCTCTTCTTCAGACTAAACATACCCAGCTCTCTAAGCCACTTCTCATAGGTCTTGTTCTCCGGAATCTTGATCTGCTCTCTCCTCCCTATGACTTCTTCTCACATTTTTATACATGACTCTCATCATGTCTCCTCTCAGCCTTCTCTTCTTCAGACTAAACATACCCAGCTCTTTAAGCCACTCCACATAGGGCTTGTTCTCCAGACCCTTGATCTGCTCTCTCCTCCCTATGACTTCTTCTCACATATTAATACAAGGCTCTTATCGTCTCTCCTCTCAGCCCTCTCTAGTTCAGACTAAACATGCCCAGCTCTTTAAGCCACTCCTCATAGAATTGTTCTCCAGAACCTTGATCTGCTCTCTCCTCCCTATGACTTCCTCTCACATATTTATACAAGGCTCTCATCATCTCTCCTCTCAGCCCTCTCTTCTTCAGACCAAACATATCCAGCTGTTTAAGCCACTCTTGATAGGGCTTGTTCTCCAGACCCTTGATCTGCTCTTTCCTCCCTATGACTTCCTCTCACATATTTATACATGGCTCTCATCATGTCTCCTCTCAGCCCTCTCTTCTTCAGACTAAACATACCCAGCTCTTTAAGCCACTCCTCATAGGGCTTGTTCTCCGGAACCTTGGTCTGCTCTCTCCTCCCTATGACTTCCCCTCACATATTTATACATGGCTCTCATCATGTCTCCTCTCAGCCTTCTCTTCTTCAGACTAAACATACCCAGCTCTTTAAGCCACTCCTCATAGGACTTGTTCTCCAGACCCTTGATCTGCTCTCTCCTCCCTATGACTTCTTCTCACATATTTATACAAGGCTCTCATCACTTCTCCTCTCAGCCCTCTCTTCTTCAGACTAAACATACCCAGCTCTTTAAGCCACTCCTCATAGGGCATGTTCTCCAGACTCTTGATCTGCTCTCTCCTCCCTATGACTTCTTCTCATATATTAATACAAGGCTCTCATCATCTCTCCTCTCAGCCCTCTCTTCTTCAGACCAAACATACCCAGGTCTTTAAGCCACTCCTCATAGGGCTTGTTCTCCAGACCCTTGATCTGCTTTCTCCTCCCTATGACTTCTTCTCACATATATATACATGGCTCTCATCATCTCTCCACTCAGCCCTCTCTTCTTCAGACTAAACATACCCAGCTCTTTAAGCCACCCCTCATAGGGCTTGTTCTCCAGACCCTTCATATGCTTTCTCCTCCCTATGACTTCTTCTCACATATTTATACATGGCTCTCATCATCTCGCCTCTCAGCCCTCTCTTCTTCAGACTAAACATACCCAGCTCTTTAAGCCACTCCTCATAGGGCTTGTTCTCCAGATCCTTGATCTGTTCTCTCCTCCCTATGACTTCTTCTCACATATTTATACATGGCTCTCATCATCTCTCCTCTCAGCCCTCTCTTCTTCAGACTAAACATACACAGCTCTTTAAGCCACTCCACATAGGGCTTGTTCTCCAGGCCATTGACCTGCTTTATCCTCCCTATGACTTCCTCTCACATATTTATACATGGATCTCATCATGTCTCCTCCCAGCCTTCTCTTCTTCAGACTAAACATACCCAGCTCTTTAAGCCACTCCTCATAGGACTTGTTTTCCAGACCCTTGATCTGCTCTCTCCTCCCTATGACTTCATTTCACATATTTATACATGGCTCTCATCATCTCTCTTCTCAGCCCTCTATTCTTCAGACTAAACATACCCAGCTCTTTAAGCCACCCCTCATAGGGCTTGTTCTCCAGACCCTTCATATGCTTTCTCCTCCCTATGACTTCTTCTCACATATTTATACATGGCTCTCATCATCTCGCCTCTCAGCCCTCTCTTCTTCAGACTAAACATACCCAGCTCTTTAAGCCACTCCTCATAGGGCTTGTTCTCCAGATCCTTGATCTGTTCTCTCCTCCCTATGACTTCTTCTCACATATTTATACATGGCTCTCATCATCTCTCCTCTCAGCCCTCTCTTCTTCAGACTAAACATACACAGCTCTTTAAGCCACTCCACATAGGGCTTGTTCTCCAGGCCATTGACCTGCTTTATCCTCCCTATGACTTCCTCTCACATATTTATACATGGATCTCATCATGTCTCCTCCCAGCCTTCTCTTCTTCAGACTAAACATACCCAGCTCTTTAAGCCACTCCTCATAGGACTTGTTTTCCAGACCCTTGATCTGCTCTCTCCTCCCTATGACTTCTTCACACATATTTATACAAGGCTCTCATCATCTCTCCTCTCAGCCCTCTCTTCTTCAGACTAAACATACCCAGCTCTTTAAGCTACTCCTCATAGGACTTGTTTTCCAGACCCTTGATCTGCTCTCTCCTCCCTATGACTTCTTCTCACATATTTATACATGGCTCTCATCATTTCTCCTGTCAGCCCTCTCTTCTTCAGACTAAACATACCCAGCTCTTTAAGCCACTCCACATAGGGCTTGTTCTCCAGACCCTTGATCTGCTCTCTCCTCCATATGACTTCTTCTCACATATTTATACATGGCTCTCATCATCTCTCTTCTCAGCCCTCTATTCTTCAGACTAAACATACCCAGCTCTTTAAGCCACTCCTCATAGGGCTTGTTCTCCAGACCCTTCATATGCTTTCTCCTCCCTATGACTTCTTCTCACATATTTATACATGGCTCTCATCATCTCGCCTCTCAGCCCTCTCTTCTTCAGACTAAACATACCCAGCTCTTTAAGCCACTCCTCATAGGGCTTGTTCTCCAGATCCTTGATCTGTTCTCTCCTCCATATGACTTCTTCTCACATATTTATACATGGCTCTCATCATCTCTCCTCTCAGCCCTCTCTTCTTCAGACTAAACATACCCAGCTCTTTAAGCCACTCCACATAGGGCTTGTTCTGCAGACCATTGATCTGCTTTATCCTCCCTATGACTTCCTCTCACATATTTATACATGGATCTCATCATGTCTCCTCTCAGCCTTCTCTTCTTCAGACTAAACATACCCAGCTCTATAAGCCACTCCTCATAGGACCTGTTCTCCAGACCATTGATCTGCTCTCTCCTCCCTATGACTTCTTCTCACATATTTATACATGGCTATCATCTCTCCTCTCAGCCCTCTCTTCTTCAGACTAAACATACACAGCTCTTTAAGCCACTCCACATAGGGCTTGTTCTCCAGACCATTGATCTGCTTTATCCTCCCTATGACTTCCTCTCACATATTTATACATGGATCTCATCATGTCTCCTCTCAGCCTTCTCTTCTTCACACTAAACATACCCAGCTCTATAAGCCACTCCTCATAGGACTTGTTCTCCAGACCCTTGATCTGCTCTCTCCTCCCTATCACTTCTTCACACATATTTATACAAGGCTCTCATCATCTCTCCTGTCAGCCCTCTCTTCTTCAGACTAAACATACCCAGCTCTTTAAGCCACTCCACATAGGGCTTGTTCTCCAGACCCTTGATCTGCTCTCTCCTCCATATGACTTCTTCTCACATATTTATACATGGGTCTCATCATCTCTCTTCTCAGCCCTCTATTCTTCAGACTAAACATACCCAGCTCGTTCAGCCACTCCTCATAGGCCTTGTTCTCCAGACCCTTCATATGCTTTCTCCTCCCTATGACTTCTTCTCACATATTTATACATGGCTCTCATCATCTCGCCTCTCAGCCCTCTCTTCTTCAGACTAAACATACCCAGCTCTTTAAGACACTCCTCATAGGGCTTGTTCTCCAGATCCTTGATCTGTTCTCTCCTCCCTATGACTTCTTCTCCCATATTTATACATGGCTCTCATCATCTCTCCTCTCAGCCCTCTCTTCTTCAGGCTAAACATACACAGCTCTTTAAGCCACTCCACATAGGGCTTGTTCTCCAGACCATTGATCTGCTTTATCCTCCCTATGACTTCCTCTCACATATTTATACATGGATCTCATCATGTCTCCTCTCAGCCTTCTCTTCTTCAGACTAAACATACCCAGCTCTTTAAGCCACTCCTCATAGGACTTGTTCTCCAGACCCTTGATCTGCTCTCTCCTCCCTATGACTTCTTCACACATATTTATACAAGGCTCTCATCATCTCTCCTCTCAGCCCTCTCTTCTTCAGACTAAACATACCCAGCTCTCTAAGCCACTTCTCATAGGTCTTGTTCTCCGGAATCTTGATCTGCTCTCTCCTCCCTATGACTTCTTCTCACATTTTTATACATGACTCTCATCATGTCTCCTCTCAGCCTTCTCTTCTTCAGACTAAACATACCCAGCTCTTTAAGCCACTCCACATAGGGCTTGTTCTCCAGACCCTTGATCTGCTCTCTCCTCCCTATGACTTCTTCTCACATATTAATACAAGGCTCTTATCGTCTCTCCTCTCAGCCCTCTCTAGTTCAGACTAAACATGCCCAGCTCTTTAAGCCACTCCTCATAGAATTGTTCTCCAGAACCTTGATCTGCTCTCTCCTCCCTATGACTTCCTCTCACATATTTATACAAGGCTCTCATCATCTCTCCTCTCAGCCCTCTCTTCTTCAGACCAAACATATCCAGCTGTTTAAGCCACTCTTGATAGGGCTTGTTCTCCAGACCCTTGATCTGCTCTTTCCTCCCTATGACTTCCTCTCACATATTTATACATGGCTCTCATCATGTCTCCTCTCAGCCCTCTCTTCTTCAGACTAAACATACCCAGCTCTTTAAGCCACTCCTCATAGGGCTTGTTCTCCGGAACCTTGGTCTGCTCTCTCCTCCCTATGACTTCCCCTCACATATTTATACATGGCTCTCATCATGTCTCCTCTCAGCCTTCTCTTCTTCAGACTAAACATACCCAGCTCTTTAAGCCACTCCTCATAGGACTTGTTCTCCAGACCCTTGATCTGCTCTCTCCTCCCTATGACTTCTTCTCACATATTTATACAAGGCTCTCATCACTTCTCCTCTCAGCCCTCTCTTCTTCAGACTAAACATACCCAGCTCTTTAAGCCACTCCTCATAGGGCATGTTCTCCAGACTCTTGATCTGCTCTCTCCTCCCTATGACTTCTTCTCATATATTAATACAAGGCTCTCATCATCTCTCCTCTCAGCCCTCTCTTCTTCAGACCAAACATACCCAGGTCTTTAAGCCACTCCTCATAGGGCTTGTTCTCCAGACCCTTGATCTGCTTTCTCCTCCCTATGACTTCTTCTCACATATATATACATGGCTCTCATCATCTCTCCACTCAGCCCTCTCTTCTTCAGACTAAACATACCCAGCTCTTTAAGCCACCCCTCATAGGGCTTGTTCTCCAGACCCTTCATATGCTTTCTCCTCCCTATGACTTCTTCTCACATATTTATACATGGCTCTCATCATCTCGCCTCTCAGCCCTCTCTTCTTCAGACTAAACATACCCAGCTCTTTAAGCCACTCCTCATAGGGCTTGTTCTCCAGATCCTTGATCTGTTCTCTCCTCCCTATGACTTCTTCTCACATATTTATACATGGCTCTCATCATCTCTCCTCTCAGCCCTCTCTTCTTCAGACTAAACATACACAGCTCTTTAAGCCACTCCACATAGGGCTTGTTCTCCAGGCCATTGACCTGCTTTATCCTCCCTATGACTTCCTCTCACATATTTATACATGGATCTCATCATGTCTCCTCCCAGCCTTCTCTTCTTCAGACTAAACATACCCAGCTCTTTAAGCCACTCCTCATAGGACTTGTTTTCCAGACCCTTGATCTGCTCTCTTCTCCCTATGACTTCTTCACACATATTTATACAAGGCTCTCATCATCTCTCCTCTCAGCCCTCTCTTCTTCAGACTAAACATACCCAGCTCTTTAAGCCACTCCTCATAGGACTTGTTTTCCAGACCCTTGATCTGCTCTCTCCTCCCTATGACTTCTTCTCACATATTTATACATGGCTCTCATCATTTCTCCTGTCAGCCCTCTCTTCTTCAGACTAAACATACCCAGCTCTTTAAGCCACTCCACATAGGGCTTGTTCTCCAGACCCTTGATCTGCTCTCTCCTCCATATGACTTCTTCTCACATATTTATACATGGCTCTCATCATCTCTCTTCTCAGCCCTCTATTCTTCAGACTAAACATACCCAGCTCTTTAAGCCACTCCTCATAGGGCTTGTTCTCCAGACCCTTCATATGCTTTCTCCTCCCTATGACTTCTTCTCACATATTTATACATGGCTCTCATCATCTCGCCTCTCAGCCCTCTCTTCTTCAGACTAAACATACCCAGCTCTTTAAGCCACTCCTCATAGGGCTTGTTCTCCAGATCCTTGTTCTGTTCTCTCCTCCCTATGACTTCTTCTCACATATTTATACATGGCTCTCATCATCTCTCCTCTCAGCCCTCTCTTCTTCAGACTAAACATACCCAGCTCTTTAAGCCACTCCACATAGGGCTTGTTCTGCAGACCATTGATCTGCTTTATCCTCCCTATGACTTCCTCTCACATATTTATACATGGATCTCATCATGTCTCCTCTCAGCCTTCTCTTCTTCAGACTAAACATACCCAGCTCTTTAAGCCACTCCTCATAGGGCTTGTTCTCCAGATCCTTGATCTGTTCTCTCCTCCCTATGACTTCTTCTCACATATTTATACATGGCTCTCATCATCTCTCCTCTCAGCCCTCTCTTCTTCAGACTAAACATACCCAGCTCTCTAAGCCACTTCTCATAGGTCTTGTTCTCCGGAATCTTGATCTGCTCTCTCCTCCCTATGACTTCTTCTCACATTTTTATACATGACTCTCATCATGTCTCCTCTCAGCCTTCTCTTCTTCAGACTAAACATACCCAGCTCTTTAAGCCACTCCACATAGGGCTTGTTCTCCAGACCCTTGATCTGCTCTCTCCTCCCTATGACTTCTTCTCACATATTAATACAAGGCTCTTATCGTCTCTCCTCTCAGCCCTCTCTAGTTCAGACTAAACATGCCCAGCTCTTTAAGCCACTCCTCATAGAATTGTTCTCCAGAACCTTGATCTGCTCTCTCCTCCCTATGACTTCCTCTCACATATTTATACAAGGCTCTCATCATCTCTCCTCTCAGCCCTCTCTTCTTCAGACCAAACATACCCAGCTCTTTAAGCCACTCCTCATAGGGCTTGTTCTCCGGAACCTTGGTCTGCTCTCTCCTCCCTATGACTTCCCCTCACATATTTATACATGGCTCTCATCATGTCTCCTCTCAGCCTTCTCTTCTTCAGACTAAACATACCCAGCTCTTTAAGCCACTCCTCATAGGACTTGTTCTCCAGACCCTTGATCTGCTCTCTCCTCCCTATGACTTCTTCTCACATATTTATACAAGGCTCTCATCACTTCTCCTCTCAGCCCTCTCTTCTTCAGACTAAACATACCCAGCTCTCTAAGCCACTTCTCATAGGTCTTGTTCTCCAGAACCTTGATCTGCTCTCTCCTCCCTATGACTTCTTCTCACATATTTATACATGGCTCTCATCATCTCTCCTCTCAGCCCTCTCTTCTTCAGACTAAACATACCCAGCTCTTTAAGCCACTCCTCATAGGGCATGTTCTCCAGACTCTTGATCTGCTCTCTCCTCCCTATGACTTCTTCTCATATATTAATACAAGGCTCTCATCATCTCTCCTCTCAGCCCTCTCTTCTTCAGACCAAACATACCCAGGTCTTTAAGCCACTCCTCATAGGGCTTGTTCTCCAGACCCTTGATCTGCTTTCTCCTCCCTATGACTTCTTCTCACATATATATACATGGCTCTCATCATCTCTCCACTCAGCCCTCTCTTCTTCAGACTAAACATACCCAGCTCTTTAAGCCACTCCTCATAGGGCTTGTTCTCCAGAACCTTGATCTGCTCTCTCCTCCCTATGACTTCTTCTCACATATTTATACATGGCTCTCATCATCTCTCCTCTCAGCCCTCTCTTCTTCAGACTAAACATACCCAGCTCTTTAAGCCACTCCTCATAGGGCATGTTCTCCAGACTCTTGATCTGCTCTCTCCTCCCTATGACTTCTTCTCATATATTAATACAAGGCTCTCATCATCTCTCCTCTCAGCCCTCTCTTCTTCAGACCAAACATACCCAGGTCTTTAAGCCACTCCTCATAGGGCTTGTTCTCCAGACCCTTGATCTGCTTTCTCCTCCCTATGACTTCTTCTCACATATATATACATGGCTCTCATCATCTCTCCACTCAGCCCTCTCTTCTTCAGACTAAACATACCCAGCTCTTTAAGCCAGCCCTCATAGGGCTTGTTCTCCAGACCCTTCATATGCTTTCTCCTCCCTATGACTTCTTCTCACATATTTATACATGGCTCTCATCATCTCGCCTCTCAGCCCTCTCTTCTTCAGACTAAACATACCCAGCTCTTTAAGCCACTCCTCATAGGGCTTGGTCTCCAGATCCTTGATCTGTTCTCTCCTCCCTATGACTTCTTCTCACATATTTATACATGGCTCTCATCATCTCTCCTCTCAGCCCTCTCTTCTTCAGACTAAACATACACAGCTCTTTAAGCCACTCCACATAGGGCTTGTTCTCCAGGCCATTGACCTGCTTTATCCTCCCTATGACTTCCTCTCACATATTTATACATGGATCTCATCATGTCTCCTCCCAGCCTTCTCTTCTTCAGACTAAACATACCCAGCTCTTTAAGCCACTCCTCATAGGACCTGTTCTCCAGACCATTGATCTGCTCTCTCCTCCCTATGACTTCTTCTCACATATTTATACATGGCTATCATCTCTCCTCTCAGCCCTCTCTTCTTCAGACTAAACATACACAGCTCTTTAAGCCACTCCACATAGGGCTTGTTCTCCAGACCATTGATCTGCTTTATCCTCCCTATGACTTCCTCTCACATATTTATACATGGATCTCATCATGTCTCCTCTCAGCCTTCTCTTCTTCACACTAAACATACCCAGCTCTATAAGCCACTCCTCATAGGACTTGTTCTCCAGACCTTTGATCTGCTCTCTCCTCCCTATGACTTCTTCACACATATTTATACAAGGCTCTCATCATCTCTCCTCTCAGCCCTCTCTTCTTCAGACTAAACATACCCAGCTCTCTAAGCCACTTCTCATAGGTCTTGTTCTCCGGAATCTTGATATGCTCTCTCCTCCCTATGACTTCTTCTCACATATTTATACATGGCTCTCATCATCTCTCCTGTCAGCCCTCTCTTCTTCAGACTAAACATACCCAGCTCTTTAAGCCACTCCACATAGGGCTTGTTCTCCAGACCCTTGATCTGCTCTCTCCTCCATATGACTTCTTCTCACATATTTATACATGGCTCTCATCATCTCTCTTCTCAGCCCTCTATTCTTCAGACTAAACATACCCAGCTCGTCCAGCCACTCCTCATAGGCCTTGTTCTCCAGACCCTTCATATGCTTTCTCCTCCCTATGACTTCTTCTCACATATTTATACATGGCTCTCATCATCTCGCCTCTCAGCCCTCTCTTCTTCAGACTAAACATACCCAGCTCTTTAAGCCACTCCTCATAGGGCTTGTTCTCCAGATCCTTGATCTGTTCTCTCCTCCCTATGACTTCTTCTCACATATTTATACATGGCTCTCATCATCTCTCCTCTCAGCCCTCTCTTCTTCAGGCTAAACATACACAGCTCTTTAAGCCACTCCACATAGGGCTTGTTCTCCAGACCATTGATCTGCTTTATCCTCCCTATGACTTCCTCTCACATATTTATACATGGATCTCATCATGTCTCCTCTCAGCCTTCTCTTCTTCAGACTAAACATACCCAGCTCTTTAAGCCACTCCTCATAGGACTTGTTCTCCAGACCCTTGATCTGCTCTCTCCTCCCTATGACTTCTTCACACATATTTATACAAGGCTCTCATCATCTCTCCTCTCAGCCCTCTCTTCTTCAGACTAAACATACCCAGCTCTCCAAGCCACTTCTCATAGGTCTTGTTCTCCGGAATCTTGATCTGCTCTCTCCTCCCTATGACTTCTTCTCACATTTTTATACATGACTCTCATCATGTCTCCTCTCAGCCTTCTCTTCTTCAGACTAAACATACCCAGCTCTTTAAGCCACTCCACATAGGGCTTGTTCTCCAGACCCTTGATCTGCTCTCTCCTCCCTATGACTTCTTCTCACATATAAATACAAGGCTCTTATCGTCTCTCCTCTCAGCCCTCTCTAGTTCAGACTAAACATGCCCAGCTCTTTAAGCCACTCCTCATAGAATTGTTCTCCAGAACCTTGATCTGCTCTCTCCTCCCTATGACTTCCTCTCACATATTTATACAAGGCTCTCATCATCTCTCCTCTCAGCCCTCTCTTCTTCAGACCAAACATACCCAGCTGTTTAAGCCACTCTTGATAGGGCTTGTTCTCCAGACCCTTGATCTGCTCTTTCCTCCCTATGACTTCCTCTCACATATTTATACATGGCTCTCATCATGTCTCCTCTCAGCCCTCTCTTCTTCAGACTAAACATACCCAGCTCTTTAAGCCACTCCTCATAGGGCTTGTTCTCCGGAACCTTGGTCTGCTCTCTCCTCCCTATGACTTCCCCTCACATATTTATACATGGCTCTCATCATGTCTCCTCTCAGCCTTCTCTTCTTCAGACTAAACATACCCAGCTCTTTAAGCCACTCCTCATAGGACTTGTTCTCCAGACCCTTGATCTGCTCTCTCCTCCCTATGACTTCTTCTCACATATTTATACATGGCTCTCATCACTTCTCCTCTCAGCCCTCTCTTCTTCAGACTAAACATACCCAGCTCTCTAAGCCACTTCTCATAGGTCTTGTTCTCCAGAACCTTGATCTGCTCTCTCCTCCCTATGACTTCTTCTCACATATTTATACATGGCTCTCATCATCTCTCCTCTCAGCCCTCTCTTCTTCAGACTAAACATACCCAGCTCTTTAAGCCACTCCTCATAGGGCATGTTCTCCAGACTCTTGATCTGCTCTCTCCTCCCTATGACTTCTTCTCATATATTAATACAAGGCTCTCATCATCTCTCCTCTCAGCCCTCTCTTCTTCAGACCAAACATACCCAGGTCTTTAAGCCACTCCTCATAGGGCTTGTTCTCCAGACCCTTGATCTGCTTTCTCCTCCCTATGACTTCTTCTCACATATATATACATGGCTCTCATCATCTCTCCACTCAGCCCTCTCTTCTTCAGACTAAACATACCCAGCTCTTTAAGCCACTCCTCATAGGGCTTGTTCTCCAGGCCCTTGATCTGCTTTCTCCTCCCTATGACTTCTTCTCACATATTTATACAAGGCTCTCATCATCTCTCCTCTCAGCCCTCTCTTCTTCAGACTAAACATACGCAGCTGTTTAAGCCACTCCTCATAGGGCTTGTTCTCCAGACCCTTGATCTGCTCTCTCCTCCCTATGACTTCCTCTCACATATTTATACATGGCTCTCATGAGGTCTCCTCTCAGCCTTCTCTTCTTCAGACCAAACATACCCAGCTCTTTAAGCCACTCCTCATAGGGCGTGTTCTCCAGAACCTTGATCTGCTCTCTCCTCCCTATGACTTCCTCTCAACTATTTATGCATGGCTTTCATCATGTCTCCTCTCAGCCTTCTCTTCTTCAGACTAAACATACCCAGCTTTTTAAGCCACTCCTCATAGGACTTGTTCTCCAGACCCTTGATCTGCTCTCTCCTCCCTATGACTTCTTCTCACATATTTATACAAGGCTCTCATCATATCTCCTCTCAGCCCTCTCTTCTTCAGACTAAACATACGCAGCTGTTTAAGCCACTCCTCATAGGGCTTGTTCTCCAGACCCTTAATCTGCTCTCTCCTCCCTATGACTTCCTCTCACATATTTATACATGGCTCTCATGAGGTCTCCTCTCAGCCTTCTCTTCTTCAGACCAAACATACCCAGCTCTTTAAGCCACTCCTCATAGGGCTTGTTCACCAGACCCTTGATCTGCTCTCTCCTCCCTCTGACTTCCTCTCAACTATTTATGCATGGCTCTCATCATGTCTCCTCTCAGCCTTCTCTTCTTCAGACTAAACATACCCAGCTCTTTAAGCCACTCCTCATAGGGCTTGTTCTCCAGACCCTTGATCTGCTCTCTCCTCCCTATGACTTCTTCTCACATATTTATACATTGCTCTCATCATCTCTCCACTCAGCCCCCTCTTCTTCGGACTAAACATACCCAGCTCTTTAAGCCACTCCTCATAGGGCTTTTTCTCCAGACCCTTGATCTGCTTTCTCCTCCCTATGACTTCTTTTCACATATTTATGCAAGGCTCTCATCATCTCTCCTTTCAGCCCTCTCTTCTTCAGACTAAACATACGCAGCTGTTTAAGCCACTCCTCATAGGGCTTGTTCTCCAGACCCTTGATCTGCTATCTCCTCCCTATGACTTCCTCTCACATATTTATGCATGGCTCTCATCATGTCTCCTCTCAGCGTTCTCTTCTTCAGACTAAACATACCCAGCTCTTTAAGCCACTCCTCATAGGGCTTGTTCTCCAGAACCTTGATCTGCTCTCTCCTCCCTATGACTTCCTCTCACATATTTATGCATGGCTCTCATCATGTCTCCTCTCAGCGTTCTCTTCTTCAGACTAAACATACCCAGCTCTTTAAGCCACTCCTCATAGGACTTGTTCTGCAGACCCTTGATCTGCTCTCTCCTCCCTATGACTTCTTCTCACATATTTATACAAGGCTCTCATCATCTCTCCTCTCAGCCCTCTCTTCTTCAGACTAAACATACCCAGCTCTCTAAGCCACTCCTCATAGGGCTTGTTCTCCAGACACTTGATCTGCTCTCTCCTCCCTATGACTTCTTCTCACATATTTATAAATGGCTCTCATCATATCTCCTCTCAGCTCTCTCTTCTTCAGACTAAACATACGCAGCTGTTTAAGCCACTCCTCATAGGGCTTGTTCTCCAGACCCTTAATCTGCTCTCTCCTCCCTATGACTTCCTCTCACATATTTATACATGGCTCTCATGAGGTCTCCTCTCAGCCTTCTCTTCTTCAGACCAAACATACCCAGCTCTTTAAGCCACTCCTCATAGGGCTTGTTCTCCAGACCCTTGATCTGCTCTCTCCTCCCTATGACTTCTTCTCACATATTTATACATTGCCCTCATCATCTCTCCACTCAGCCCCCTCTTCTTCGGACTAAACATACCCAGCTCTTTAAGCCACTCCTCATAGGGCTTTTTCTCCAGACCCTTGATCTGCTTTCTCCTCCCTATGACTTCTTTTCACATATTTATGCAAGGCTCTCATCATCTCTCCTTTCAGCCCTCTCTTCTTCAGACTAAACATACGCAGCTGTTTAAGCCACTCCTCATAGGGCTTGTTCTCCAGACCCTTGATCTGCTATCTCCTCCCTATGACTTCCTCTCACATATTTATGCATGGCTCTCATCATGTCTCCTCTCAGCGTTCTCTTCTTCAGACTAAACATACCCAGCTCTTTAAGCCACTCCTCATAGGGCTTGTTCTCCAGAACCTTGATCTGCTCTCTCCTCCCTATGACTTCCTCTCACATATTTATGCATGGCTCTCATCATGTCTCCTCTCAGCGTTCTCTTCTTCAGACTATACATACCCAGCTCTTTAAGCCACTCCTCATAGGACTTGTTCTGCAGACCCTTGATCTGCTCTCTCCTCCCTATGACTTCTTCTCACATATTTATACAAGGCTCTCATCATCTCTCCTCTCAGCCCTCTCTTCTTCAGACTAAACATACCCAGCTCTCTAAGCCACTCCTCATAGGGCTTGTTCTCCAGACACTTGATCTGCTCTCTCCTCTCTATGACTTCTTCTCACATATTTATAAATGGGTCTCATTATCTCTACTCTCAGCCCTCTCTTCTTCAGACTAAACATACCCAGCTCTTTAAGCCACTCCTCATAGGGCTTGTTCTCCAGACCCTTGATCTGCTCTCTCCTCCCTATGACTTCTTCTCATATATTAATACAAGGCTCTCATCATCTCTCCTCTCAGCCCTCTCTTCTTCAGACCAAACATACCCAGGTCTTTAAGCCACTCCTCATAGGGCTTGTTCTCCAGACCCTTGATCTGCTTTCTCCTCCCTATGACTTCTTCTCACATGTTTATAAATGGCTCTCATCATGTCTCCTCTCAGCCCTCTCTTCTTCAGACCAAACATACCCAGCTGTTTAAGCCACTCCTCATAGGGCTTGTTCTCCAGACCCTTGATCTGCTCTCTCCGCCCTATGACTTCTTCTTGCATATTTATACAAGGCTCTCATCATCTCTCCTCTCAGCCCTCTCTTCTTCAGATTAAACATACCCAGCTCTTTAAGCCACTCCTCATAGGGCTTGTTCTCCAGACCATTGATCTGCTCTCTCCTCCCTATGACTTCTTCTCACATGTTTATAAATGGCTCTCATCATGTCTCCTCTCAGCCCTCTCTTCTTCAGACCAAACATACCCAGCTGTTTAAGCCACTCCTCATAGGGCTTGTTCTCCAGACCCTTGATCTGCTCTCTCCGCCCTATGACTTCTTCTTGCATATTTATACAAGGCTCTCATCATCTCTCCTCTCAGCCCTCTCTTCTTCAGATTAAACATACCCAGCTCTTTAAGCCACTCCTCATAGGGCTTGTTCTCCAGACCCTTGATCTGCTCTCTCCTCCCTATGACTTTTTCTCACATATTAATACAAGGCTCTTATCGTCTCTCCTCTCAGCCCTCTCTAGTTCAGACTAAACATGCCCAGCTCTTTAAGCCACTCCTCATAGAATTGTTCTCCAGAACCTTGATCTGCTCTCTCCTCCCTATGACTTCCTCTCACATATTTATACAAGGCTCTCATCATCTCTCCTCTCAGCCCTCTCTTCTTCAGACCAAACATACCCAGCTGTTTAAGCCACTCTTGATAGGGCTTGTTCTCCAGACCCTTGATCTGCTCTCTCCTCCCTATGACTTCCCCTCACATATTTATACATGGCTCTCATCATGTCTCCTCTCAGCCTTCTCTTCTTCAGACTAAACATACCCAGCTCATTAAGCCACTCCTCATAGGACTTGTTCTCCAGACCCTTGATCTGCTCTCTCCTCCCTATGACTTCTTCTCACATATTTATACAAGGCTCTCATCACCTCTCCTCTCAGCCCTCTCTTCTTCAGACTAAACATACCCAGCTCTCTAAGCCACTTCTCATAGGTCTTGTTCTCCAGAACCTTGATCTGCTCTCTCCTCCCTATGACTTCTTCTCACATATTTATAAATGGCTCTCATCATCTCTCCTCTCAGCCCTCTCTTCTTCAGACTAAACATACCCAGCTCTTTAAGCCACTCCTCATAGGGCATGTTCTCCAGACCCTTGATCTGCTCTCTCCTCCCTATGACTTCTTCTCATATATTAATACAAGGCTCTCATCATCTCTCCTCTCAGCCCTCTCTTCTTCAGACCAAACATACCCAGGTCTTTAAGCCACTCCTCATAGGGCTTGTTCTCCAGACCCTTGATCTGCTTTCTCCTCCCTATGACTTCTTCTCACATATTTATACATGGCTCTCATCATCTCTCCACTCAGCCCTCTCTTCTTCAGACTAAACATACCCAGCTGTTTAAGCCACTCCTCATAGGGCTTGTTCTCCAGGCCCTTGATCTGCTTTCTCCTCCCTATGACTTCTTCTCACATATTTATACAAGGCTCTCATCATCTCTCCTCTCAGCCCTCTCTTCTTCAGACTAAACATACGCAGCTGTTTAAGCCACTCCTCATAGGGCTTGTTCTCCAGACCCTTGATCTGCTCTCTCCTCCCTATGACTTCCTCTCACATATTTATACATGGCTCTCATGAGGTCTCCTCTCAGCCTTCTCTTCTTCAGACCAAACATACCCAGCTCTTTAAGCCACTCCTCATAGGGCGTGTTCTCCAGAACCTTGATCTGCTCTCTCCTCCCTATGACTTCCTCTCAACTATTTATGCATGGCTTTCATCATGTCTCCTCTCAGCCTTCTCTTCTTCAGACTAAACATACCCAGCTCTTTAAGCCACTCCTCATAGGACTTGTTCTCCAGACCCTTGATCTGCTCTCTCCTCCCTATGACTTCTTCTCACATATTTATACAAGGCTCTCATCATATCTCCTCTCAGCCCTCTCTTCTTCAGACTAAACATACTCAGCTGTTTAAGCCACTCCTCATAGGGCTTGTTCTCCAGACCCTTAATCTGCTCTCTCCTCCCTATGACTTCCTCTCACATATTTATACATGGCTCTCATGAGGTCTCCTCTCAGCCTTCTCTTCTTCAGACCAAACATACCCAGCTCTTTAAGCCACTCCTCATAGGGCTTGTTCTCCAGACCCTTGATCTGCTCTCTCCTCCCTATGACTTCCTCTCAACTATTTATGCATGGCTCTCATCATGTCTCCTCTCAGCCTTCTCTTCTTCAGACTAAACATACCCAGCTCTTTAAGCCACTCCTCATAGGGCTTGTTCTCCAGACCCTTGATCTGCTCTCTCCTCCCTATGACTTCTTCTCACATATTTATACATTGCTCTCATCATCTCTCCACTCAGCCCCCTCTTCTTCGGACTAAACATACCCAGCTCTTTAAGCCACTCCTCATAGGGCTTTTTCTCCAGACCCTTGGTCTGCTTTCTCCTCCCTATGACTTCTTTTCACATATTTATGCAAGGCTCTCATCATCTCTCCTTTCAGCCCTCTCTTCTTCAGACTAAACATACCAGCTGTTTAAGCCACACCTCATAGGGCTTGTTCTCCAGACCCTTGATCTGCTATCTCCTCCCTATGACTTCCTCTCACATATTTATACATGGCTCTCATGAGGTCTCCTCTCAGGCTTCTCTTCTTCAGACCAAACATACCCAGCTCTTTAAGCCACTCCTCATAGGGCTTGTTCTCCAGAACCTTGATCTGCTCTCTCCTCCCTATGACTTCCTCTCACATATTTATGCATGGCTCTCATCATGTCTCCTCTCAGCCCTCTCTTCTTCAGACTAAACATACCCAGCTCTTTAAGCCACTCCTCATAGGACTTGTTCTCCAGACCCTTGATCTGCTCTCTACTCCCTATGACTTCTTCTCACATATTTATACAAGGCTCCCATCATCTCTCCTCTCAGCCCTCTCTTCTTCAGACTAAACATACCCAGCTCTCTAAGCCACTCCTCATAGGGCTTGTTCTCCAGACACTTGATCTGCTCTCTCCTCCCTATGACTTCTTCTCACATATTTATAAATGGCTCTCATTATCTCTCCTCTCAGCCCTCTCTTCTTCAGACTAAACATACCCAGCTCTTTAAGCCACTCCTCATAGGGCTTGTTCTCCAGACCCTTGATCTGCTCTCTCCTCCCTATGACTTCCTCTCACATTTTTATACATGGCTCTCATCATGTCTCCTCTCAGCCTTCTCTTCTTCAGACCAAACATACCCAGCTCTTTAAGCCACTCCTCATAGGGCTTGTTCTCCAGAACCTTGATCTGCTCTCTCCTCCCTATGACTTCCTCTCAACTATTTATGCATGGCTCTCATCATGTCTCCTCTCAGCCTTCTCTTCTTCAGAGTAAACATATCCAGCTCTTTAAGCCACTCCTCATAGGACTTGTTCTCCAGACCCTTGATCTGCTCTCTCCTCCCTATGACTTCTTCTCACATATTTATACATGGCTCTCATCATCTCTCCTCTCAGCCCTCTCTTCTTCAGACTAAACATACGCAGCTGTTTAAGCCACTACTCATAGGGCTTGTTCTCCAGACCCTTGATCTGCTCTCTCCTCCCTATTACTTCCTCTCAACTATTTATGCATGGCTCTCATCATGTCTCCTCCCAGCCTTCTCTTCTTCAGACTAAACAAACCCAGCTCTTTAAGCCACTCCTCATAGGGCTTGTTCTACAGAACCTTGATCTGCTCTCTCCCTCCTATGACTTCCTCTCAACTATTTATGCATGGCTCTCATCATGTCTCCTCTCAGCCTTCTCTTCTTCAGACTAAACAAACCCAGCTCTTTAAGCCACTCCTCATAGGACTTGTTCTCCAGACCCTTGATCTGCTCTCTCCTCCCTATGACTTCTTCTCACATATTTATACAAGGCTCTCATCATCTCTCTTCTCAGCTCTCTCTTCTTCAGACTAAACATACCCAGCTCTCTAAGCCACTTCTCGTAGGTCTTGTTCTCCAGAACCTTGATCTGCTCTCTCCTCCCTATGACTTCCTCTCACATTTTTATACATGGCTCTCATCATGTCTCCTCTCAGCCTTCTCTTCTTCAGACTAAACATACCCAGCTCTTTAAGCCACTCCTCATAGGACTTGTTCTCCAGACCCTTGATCTGCTCTCTCCTCCCTATGACTTCTTCTCACTTATTTATACAAGGCTCTCATCATCTCTCCTCTCAGCCCTCTCTTCTTCAGACTAAACATACCCAGCTCTCTAAGCCACTTCTCATAGGTCTTGTTCTCCAGAACCTTGATCTGCTCTCTCCTCCCTATGACTTCTTCTCACATATTTATAAATGGCTCTCATCATCTCTCCTCTCAGCCCTCTCTTCTTCAGACTAAACATACCCAGCTCTTTAAGCCACTCCTCATAGGGCATGTTCTCCAGACCCTTGATCTGCTCTCTCCTCCCTATGACTTCTTCTCATATATTAATACAAGGCTCTCATCATCTCTCCTCTCAGCCCTCTCTAGTTCAGACCAAACATACCCAGCTCTTTAAGCCACTCCTCATAGGGCTTGTTCTCCAGAACCTTGATCTGCTCTCTCCTCCCTATGACTTCCTCTCAACTATTTATGCATGGCTCTCACCATGTCTCCTCTCAGCCTTCTCTTCTTCAGACTAAACATACCCAGCTCTTTAAGCCACTCCTCATAAGGCTTGTTCTCCAGACCCTTGATCTGCTCTCTCCTCCCTATGACTTCTTCTCAAATACTTATACATGGCTCTCATCATCTCTCCTCTCAGCCCTCTCTTCTTCAGACTAAACATACCCAGCTCTTCAAGCCACTCCTCATAGGGCATTTTCTCCAGACCCTTGATCTGCTCTCTCCTCCCTATGACTTCTTCTCATATATTAATACAAGGTTCTCATCATCTCTCCTCTCAGCCCTCTCTTCTTCAGACCAAACATACCCAGGTCTTTAAGCCACTCCTCATAGGGCTTGTTCTCCAGACCCTTGATCTGCTTTCTCCTCCCTATGACTTCTTCTCACATATTTATACATGGCTCTCATCATCTCTCCTCTCAGCCCTCTCTTCTTCAGACTAAACATACGCAGCTGTTTAAACCACTCCTCATAGGGCTTGTTCTCCAGACCCTTGATCTGCTCTCTCCTCCCTATGACTTCCTCTCACATATTTATACATGGCTCTCTTGAGGTCTCCTCTCAGCCTTCTCTTCTTCAGACCAAACATACCCAGCTCTTTAAGCCACTCCTCATAGGGCGTGTTCTCCAGAACCTTGATCTGCTCTCTCCTCCCTATGACTTCTTCTCACATATTTATAAATGGCTCTCATCATCTCTCCTCTCAGCCCTCTCTTCTTCAGACTAAACATACCCAGCTCTTTAAGCCACTCCTCATAGGGCATGTTATCCAGACCATAGATCTGCTCTCTCCTCCCTATGACTTCTTCTCATATATTAATACAAGGCTCTCATCATCTCTCCTCTCAGCCCTCTCTTCTTCAGACCAAACATACCCAGCTCTTTAAGCCACTCCTCATAGGGCTTGTTCTCCAGAACCTTGATCTGCTCTCTCCTCCCTATGACTTCCTCTCAACTATTTATGCATGGCTCTCATCATGTCTCCTCTCAGCCTTCTCTTCTTCAGACCAAACATACCCAGCTCTTTAAGCCACTCCTCATAGGGCTTGTTCTCCAGACCCTTGATCTGCTCTCTCCTCCCTATGACTTCCTCTCACATATTTATGCATGGCTCTCATCATGTCTCCTCTCAGCGTTCTCTTCTTCAGACTAAACAAACCCAGCTCTTTAAGCCACTCCTCATAGGACTTGTTCTCCAGACCCTTGATCTGCTCTCTCCTCCCTATGACTTCTTCTCACATATTTATACAAGGCTCTCATCATCTCTCTTCTCAGCTCTCTCTTCTTCAGACTAAACATACCCAGCTCTCTAAGCCACTTCTCGTAGGTCTTGTTCTCCAGAACCTTGATCTGCTCTCTCCTCCCTATGACTTCCTCTCACATTTTTATACATGGCTCTCATCATGTCTCCTCTCAGCCTTCTCTTCTTCAGACTAAACATACCCAGCTCTTTAAGCCACTCCTCATAGGACTTGTTCTCCAGACCCTTGATCTGCTCTCTCCTCCCTATGACTTCTTCTCACATATTAATACAAGGTTCTCATCATCTCTCCTCTCAGCCCTCTCTTCTTCAGACCTAACATACCCAGGTCTTTAAGCCACTCCTCATAGGGCTTGTTCTCCAGACCCTTGATCTGCTATCTCCTCCCTATGACTTCTTCTCACATATTTATACATGGCTCTCATCATCTCTCCTCTCAGCCCTCTCTTCTTCAGACTAAACATACGCAGCTGTTTAAGCCACTCCTCATAGGGCTTGTTCTCCAGACCCTTGATCTGCTCTCTCCTCCCTATGACTTCCTCTCACATATTTATACATGGCTCTCTTGAGGTCTCCTCTCAGCCTTCTCTTCTTCAGACCAAACATACCCAGCTCTTTAAGCCACTCCTCATAGGGCGTGTTCTCCAGAACCTTGATCTGCTCTCTCCTCCCTATGACTTCCTCTCAACTATTTATGCATGGCTCTCATCATGTCTCCTCTCAGCCCTCTCTTCTTCAGACCAAACATACCCAGCTCTTTAAGCCACTCCTCATAGGGCTTGTTCTCCAGAACCTTGATCTGCTCTCTCCTCCCTATGACTTCCTCTCACATATTTATGCATGGCTCTCATCATGTCTCCTCTCAGCGTTCTCTTCTTCAGACTAAACAAACCCAGCTCTTTAAGCCACTCCTCATAGGACTTGTTCTCCAGACCCTTGATCTGCTCTCTCCTCCCTATGACTTCTTCTCACATATTTATACAAGGCTGTCATCATCTCTCTTCTCAGCTCTCTCTTCTTCAGACTAAACATACCCAGCTCTCTAAGCCACTTCTCGTAGGTCTTGTTCTCCAGAACCTTGATCTGCTCTCTCCTCCCTATGACTTCCTCTCACATTTTTATACATGGCTCTCATCATGTCTCCTCTCAGCCTTCTCTTCTTCAGACTAAACATACCCAGCTCTTTAAGCCACTCCTCATAGGACTTGTTCTCCAGACCCTTGATCTGCTCTCTCCTCCCTATGACTTCTTCTCACATATTTATACAAGGCTCTCATCATCTCTCCTCTCAGCCCTCTCTTCTTCAGACTAAACATACCCAGCTCTCTAAGCCACTTCTCATAGGTCTTGTTCTCCAGAACCTTGATCTGCTCTCTCCTCCCTATGACTTCTTCTCACATATTTATAAATGGCTCTCATCATCTCTCCTCTCAGCCCTCTCTTCTTCAGACTAAACATACCCAGCTCTTTAAGCCACTCCTCATAGGGCATGTTATCCAGACCATAGATCTGCTCTCTCCTCCCTATGACTTCTTCTCATATATTAATACAAGGCTCTCATCATCTCTCCTCTCAGCCCTCTCTTCTTCAGACCAAACATACCCAGCTCTTTAAGCCACTCCTCATAGGGCTTGTTCTCCAGAACCTTGATCTGCTCTCTCCTCCCTATGACTTCCTCTCAACTATTTATGCATGGCTCTCATCATGTCTCCTCTCAGCCTTCTCTTCTTCAGACCAAACATACCCAGCTCTTTAAGCCACTCCTCATAGGGCTTGTTCTCCAGACCCTTGATCTGCTCTCTCCTCCCTATGACTTCCTCTCACATATTTATGCATGGCTCTCATCATGTCTCCTCTCAGCGTTCTCTTCTTCAGACTAAACAAACCCAGCTCTTTAAGCCACTCCTCATAGGACTTGTTCTCCAGACCCTTGATCTGCTCTCTCCTCCCTATGACTTCTTCTCACATATTTATACAAGGCTCTCATCATCTCTCTTCTCAGCTCTCTCTTCTTCAGACTAAACATACCCAGCTCTCTAAGCCACTTCTCGTAGGTCTTGTTCTCCAGAACCTTGATCTGCTCTCTCCTCCCTATGACTTCTTCTCACATATTTATAAATGGCTCTCATCATCTCTCCTCTCAGCCCTCTCTTCTTCAGACTAAACATACGCAGCTGTTTAAGCCACTCCTCATAGGGCTTGTTCTCCAGACCCTTGATCTGCTCTCTCCTCCCTATTACTTCCTCTCAACTATTTATGCATGGCTCTCATCATGTCTCCTCTCAGCCTTCTCTTCTTCAGACTAAACAAACCCAGCTCTTTAAGCCACTCCTCATAGGGCTTGTTCTCCAGAACCTTGATCTGCTCTCTCCCTCCTATGACTTCCTCTCAACTATTTATGCATGGCTCTCATCATGTCTCCTCTCAGCCTTCTCTTCTTCAGACAAAACAAACCCAGCTCTTTAAGCCACTCCTCATAGGACTTGTTCTCCAGACCCTTGATCTGCTCTCTCCTCCCTATGACTTCTTCTCACATATTTATACAAGGCTCTCATCATCTCTCTTCTCAGCTCTCTCTTCTTCAGACTAAACATACCCAGCTCTCTAAGCCACTTCTCGTAAGTCTTGTTCTCCAGAACCTTGATCTGCTCTCTCCTCCCTATGACTTCCTCTCACATTTTTATACATGGCTCTCATCATGTCTCCTCTCAGCCTTCTCTTCTTCAGACTAAACATACCCAGCTCTTTAAGCCACTCCTCATAGGACTTGTTCTCCAGACCCTTGATCTGCTCTCTCCTCCCTATGACTTCTTCTCACATATTTATACAAGGCTCTCATCATCTCTCCTCTCAGCCCTCTCTTCTTCAGACTAAACATACCCAGCTCTCTAAGCCACTTCTCATAGGTCTTGTTCTCCAGAACCTTGATCTGCTCTCTCCTCCCTGTGACTTCTTCTCACATATTTATAAATGGCTCTCATCATCTCTCCTCTCAGCCCTCTCTTCTTCAGACTAAACATACCCAGCTCTTTAAGCCACTCCTCATAGGGCATGTTCTCCAGACCCTTGATCTGCTCTCTCCTCCCTATGACTTCTTCTCATATATTAATACAAGGCTCTCATCATCTCTCCTCTCAGCTCTCTCTTCTTCAGACCAAACATACCCAGCTCTTTAAGCCACTCCTCATAGGGCTTGTTCTCCAGAACCTTGATCTGCTCTCTCCTCCCTATGACTTCCTCTCAACTATTTATGCATGGCTCTCATCATGTCTCCTCTCAGCCTTCTCTTCTTCAGACTAAACATACCCAGCTCTTTAAGCCACTCCTCATAGGGCTTGTTCTCCAGACCCTTGATCTGCTCTCTCCTCCCTATGACTTCTTCTCAAATACTTATACATGGCTCTCATCATCTCTCCTCTCAGCCCTCTCTTCTTCAGACTAAACATACCCAGCTCTTCAAGCCACTCCTCATAGGGCATGTTCTCCAGACCCTTGATCTGCTCTCTCCTCCCTATGACTTCTTCTCATATATTAATACAAGGCTCTCATCATCTCTCCTCTCAGGCCTCTCTTCTTCAGACCAAACATACCCAGGTCTTTAAGCCACTCCTCATAGGGCTTGTTCTCCAGACCCTTGATCTGCTTTCTCCTCCCTATGACTTCTTCTCACATATTTATACATGGCTCTCATCATCTCTCCTCTCAGCCCTCTCTTCTTCAGACTAAACATACGCAGCTGTTTAAGCCACTCCTCATAGGGCTTGTTCTCCAGACCCTTGATCTGCTCTCTCCTCCCTATGACTTCCTCTCACATATTTATACATGGCTCTCTT
Organism: Anolis sagrei; assembly: GCF_037176765.1. Taxonomy (NCBI): domain Eukaryota; kingdom Metazoa; phylum Chordata; class Lepidosauria; order Squamata; family Anolidae; genus Anolis; species Anolis sagrei. Next base: position 59,250,403 of record NC_090035.1, on the reverse strand, counting down.
GAGGTCTCCTCTCAGCCTTCTCTTCTTCAGACCAAACATACCCAGCTCTTTAAGCCACTCCTCATAGGGCGTGTTCTCCAGAACCTTGATCTGCTCTCTCCTCCCTATGACTTCCTCTCAACTATTTATGCATGGCTCTCATCATGTCTCCTCTCAGCCCTCTCTTCTTCAGACCAAACATACCCAGCTCTTTAAGCCACTCCTCATAGGGCTTGTTCTCCAGAACCTTGATCTGCTCTCTTCTCCCTATGACTTCCTCTCACATATTTATGCATGGCTCTCATCATGTCTCCTCTCAGCGTTCTCTTCTTCAGACTAAACAAACCCAGCTCTTTAAGCCACTCCTCATAGGACTTGTTCTCCAGACCCTTGATCTGCTCTCTCCTCCCTATGACTTCTTCTCACATATTTATACAAGGCTCTCATCATCTCTCCTCTCAGCCCTCTCTTCTTCAGACTAAACATACCCAGCTCTCTAAGCCACTTCTCGTAAGTCTTGTTCTCCAGAACCTTGATCTGCTCTCTCCTCCCTATGACTTCTTCTCACATATTTATAAATGGCTCTCATCATCTCTCCTCTCAGCCCTCTCTTCTTCAGACTAAACATACCCAGCTCTTTAAGCCACTCCTCATAGGGCATGTTCTCCAGACCCTTGATCTGCTCTCTCCTCCCTATGACTTCTTCTCATATATTAATACAAGGCTCTCATCATCTCTCCTCTCAGCTCTCTCTTCTTCAGACCAAACATACCCAGCTCTTTAAGCCACTCCTCATAGGGCTTGTTCTCCAGAACCTTGATCTGCTCTCTCCTCCCTATGACTTCCTCTCAACTATTTATGCATGGCTCTCATCATGTCTCCTCTCAGCCTTCTCTTCTTCAGACTAAACATACCCAGCTCTTTAAGCCACTCCTCATAGGGCTTGTTCTCCAGACCCTTGATCTGCTCTCTCCTCCCTATGACTTCTTCTCAAATACTTATACATGGCTCTCATCATCTCTCCTCTCAGCCCTCTCTTCTTCAGACTAAACATACCCAGCTCTTCAAGCCACTCCTCATAGGGCATGTTCTCCAGACCCTTGATCTGCTCTCTCCTCCCTATGACTTCTTCTCATATATTAATACAAGGCTCTCATCATCTCTCCTCTCAGGCCTCTCTTCTTCAGACCAAACATACCCAGGTCTTTAAGCCACTCCTCATAGGGCTTGTTCTCCAGACCCTTGATCTGCTTTCTCCTCCCTATGACTTCTTCTCACATATTTATACATGGCTCTCATCATCTCTCCTCTCAGCCCTCTCTTCTTCAGACTAAACATACGCAGCTGTTTAAGCCACTCCTCATAGGGCTTGTTCTCCAGACCCTTGATCTGCTCTCTCCTCGCTATGACTTCCTCTCACATATTTATACATGGCTCTCTTGAGGTCTCCTCTCAGCCTTCTCTTCTTCAGACCAAACATACCCAGCTCTTTAAGCCACTCCTCATAGGGCGTGTTCTCCAGAACCTTGATCTGCTCTCTCCTCCCTATGACTTCCTCTCAACTATTTATGCATGGCTCTCATCATGTCTCCTCTCAGCCCTCTCTTCTTCAGACCAAACATACCCAGCTCTTTAAGCCACTCCTCATAGGGCTTGTTCTCCAGAACCTTGATCTGCTCTCTCCTCCCTATGACTTCCTCTCACATATTTATGCATGGCTCTCATCATGTCTCCTCTCAGCGTTCTCTTCTTCAGACTAAACAAACCCAGCTCTTTAAGCCACTCCTCATAGGACTTGTTCTCCAGACCCTTGATCTGCTCTCTCCTCCCTATGACTTCTTCTCACATATTTATACAAGGCTCTCATCATCTCTCCTCTCAGCCCTCTCTTCTTCAGACTAAACATACCCAGCTCTCTAAGCCACTTCTCATAGGTCTTGTTCTCCAGAACCTTGATCTGCTCTCTCCTCCCTATGACTTCTTCTCACATATTTATAAATGGCTCTCATCATCTCTCCTCTCAGCCCTCTCTTCTTCAGACTAAACATACCCAGCTCTTTAAGCCACTCCTCATAGGGCATGTTCTCCAGACCCTTGATCTGCTCTCTCCTCCCTATGACTTCTTCTCATATATTAATACAAGGCTCTCATCATCTCTCCTCTCAGCTCTCTCTTCTTCAGACCAAACATACCCAGCTCTTTAAGCCACTCCTCATAGGGCTTGTTCTCCAGAACCTTGATCTGCTCTCTCCTCCCTATGACTTCCTCTCAACTATTTATGCATGGCTCTCATCATGTCTCCTCTCAGCCTTCTCTTCTTCAGACTAAACATACCCAGCTCTTTAAGCCACTCCTCATAGGGCTTGTTCTCCAGACCCTTGATCTGCTCTCTCCTCCCTATGACTTCTTCTCAAATACTTATACATGGCTCTCATCATCTCTCCTCTCAGCCCTCTCTTCTTCAGACTAAACATACCCAGCTCTTCAAGCCACTCCTCATAGGGCATGTTCTCCAGACCCTTGATCTGCTCTCTCCTCCCTATGACTTCTTCTCATATATTAATACAAGGCTCTCATCATCTCTCCTCTCAGGCCTCTCTTCTTCAGACCAAACATACCCAGGTCTTTAAGCCACTCCTCATAGGGCTTGTTCTCCAGACCCTTGATCTGCTTTCTCCTCCCTATGACTTCTTCTCACAAATTTATACATGGCTCTCATCATCTCTCCTCTCAGCCCTCTCTTCTTCAGACTAAACATACGCAGCTGTTTAAGCCACTCCTCATAGGGCTTGTTCTCCAGACCCTTGATCTGCTCTCTCCTCCCTATGACTTCCTCTCTCATATATTTATACATGGCTCTCTTGAGGTCTCCTCTCAGCCTTCTCTTCTTCAGACCAAACATACCCAGCTCTTTAAGCCACTCCTCATAGGGTGTGTTCTCCAGAACCTTGATCTGCTCTCTCCTCCCTATGACTTCCTCTCAACTATTTATGCATGGCTCTCATCATGTCTCCTCTCAGCCCTCTCTTCTTCAGACCAAACATACCCAGCTCTTTAAGCCACTCCTCATAGGGCTTGTTCTCCAGAACCTTGATCTGCTCTCTCCTCCCTATGACTTCCTCTCACATATTTATGCATGGCTCTCATCATGTCTCCTCTCAGCGTTCTCTTCTTCAGACTAAACAAACCCAGCTATTTAAGCCACTCCTCATAGGACTTGTTCTCCAGACCCTTGATCTGCTCTCTCCTCCCTATGACTTCTTCTCACATATTTATACAAGGCTCTCATCATCTCTCTTCTCAGCTCTCTCTTCTTCAGACTAAACATACCCAGCTCTCTAAGCCACTTCTCGTAGGTCTTGTTCTCCAGAACCTTGATCTGCTCTCTCCTCCCTATGACTTCTTCTCACATTTTTATACATGGCTCTCATCATGTCTCCTCTCAGCCTTCTCTTATTCAGACTAAACATACCCAGCTCTTTAAGCCACTCCTCATAGGACTTGTTCTCCAGACCCTTGATCTGCTCTCTCCTCCCTATGACTTCTTCTCACATATTTATACAAGGCTCTCATCATCTCTTCTCTCAGCCCTCTCTTCTTCAGACTAAACATACCCAGCTCTCTAAGCCACTTCTCATAGGTCTTGTTCTCCAGAACCTTGATCTGCTCTCTCCTCCCTATGACTTCTTCTCACATATTTATAAATGGCTCTCATCATCTCTCCTCTCAGCCCTCTCTAGTTCAGACCAAACATACCCAGCTCTTTAAGCCACTCCTCATAGGGCTTGTTCTCCAGAACCTTGATCTGCTCTCTCCTCCCTATGACTTCCTCTCAACTATTTATGCATGGCTCTCACCATGTCTCCTCTCAGCCTTCTCTTCTTCAGACTAAACATACCCAGCTCTTTAAGCCACTCCTCATAGGGCTTGTTCTCCAGACCCTTGATCTGCTCTCTCCTCCCTATGACTTCTTCTCAAATACTTATACATGGCTCTCATCATCTCTCCTCTCAGCCCTCTCTTCTTCAGACTAAACATACCCAGCTCTTCAAGCCACTCCTCATAGGGCATTTTCTCCAGACCCTTGATCTGCTCTCTCCTCCCTATGACTTCTTCTCATATATTAATACAAGGTTCTCATCATCTCTCCTCTCAGCCCTCTCTTCTTCAGACCAATCATACCCAGGTCTTTAAGCCACTCCTCATAGGGCTTGTTCTCCAGACCCTTGATCTGCTTTCTCCTCCCTATGACTTCTTCTCACATATTTATACATGGCTCTCATCATCTCTCCTCTCAGCCCTCTCTTCTTCAGACTAAACATACGCAGCTGTTTAAGCCACTCCTCATAGGGCTTGTTCTCCAGACCCTTGATCTGCTCTCTCCTCCCTATGACTTCCTCTCACATATTTATACATGGCTCTCTTGAGGTCTCCTCTCAGCCTTCTCTTCTTCAGACCAAACATACCCAGCTCTTTAAGCCACTCCTCATAGGGCGTGTTCTCCAGAACCTTGATCTGCTCTCTCCTCCCTATGACTTCCTCTCAACTATTTATGCATGGCTCTCATCATGTCTCCTCTCAGCCCTCTCTTCTTCAGACCAAACATACCCAGCTCTTTAAGCCACTCCTCATAGGGCTTGTTCTCCAGAACCTTGATCTGCTCTCTCCTCCCTATGACTTCCTCTCACATATTTATGCATGGCTCTCATCATGTCTCCTCTCAGCGTTCTCTTCTTCAGACTAAACAAACCCAGCTCTTTAAGCCACTCCTCATAGGACTTGTTCTCCAGACCCTTGATCTGCTCTCTCCTCCCTATGACTTCTTCTCACATATTTATACAAGGCTCTCATCATCTCTCTTCTCAGCTCTCTCTTCTTCAGACTAAACATACCCAGCTCTCTAAGCCACTTCTCGTAGGTCTTGTTCTCCAGAACCTTGATCTGCTCTCTCCTCCCTATGACTTCCTCTCACATTTTTATACATGGCTCTCATCATGTCTCCTCTCAGCCTTCTCTTCTTCAGACTAAACATACCCAGCTCTTTAAGCCACTCCTCATAGGACTTGTTCTCCAGACCCTTGATCTGCTCTCTCCTCCCTATGACTTCTTCTCACATATTTATACAAGGCTCTCATCATCTCTCCTCTCAGCCCTCTCTTCTTCAGACTAAACATACCCAGCTCTCTAAGCCACTTCTCATAGGTCTTGTTCTCCAGAACCTTGATCTGCTCTCTCCTCCCTATGACTTCTTCTCACATATTTGTAAATGGCTCTCATCATCTCTCCTCTCAGCCCTCTCTTCTTCAGACTAAACATACCCAGCTCTTTAAGCCACTCCTCATAGGGCATGTTCTCCAGACCCTTGATCTGCTCTCTCCTCCCTATGACTTCTTCTCATATATTAATACAAGGCTCTCATCATCTCTCCTCTCAGCCCTCTCTTCTTCAGACCAAACATACCCAGCTCTTTAAGCCACTCCTCATAGGGCTTGTTCTCCAGAACCTTGATCTGCTCTCTCCTCCCTATGACTTCCTCTCAACCATTTATGCATGGCTCTCATCATGTCCCCTCTCAGCCTTCTCTTCTTCAGACTAAACATACCCAGCTCTTTAAGCCACTCCTCATAGGGCTTGTTCTCCAGACACTTGATCTGCTCTCTCCTCCCTATGATTTCTTCTCACATATTTATACATGGCTCTCATCATCTCTCCTCTCAGCCCTCTCTTCTTCAGACTAAACATACCCAGCTCTTTAAGCCACTCCTCATAGGGCATGTTCTCCAGACCCTTGATCTGCTCTCTCCTCCCTATTACTTCTTCTCATATATTAATACAAGGCTCTCATAATCTCTCCTCTCAGCCCTCTCTTCTTCAGACCAAACATACCCAGGTCTTTAAGCCACTCCTCATAGGGCTTGTTCTCCAGAACCTTGATCTGCTCTCTCCTCCCTATGACTTCTTCTCACATATTTATACATGGCTCTCATCATGTCTCCTCTCAGCCCTCTCTTCTTCAGACTAAACATACCCAGCTCTCTAAGCCACTTCTCATAGGTCTTGTTCTCCAGAACCTTGATCTGCTCTCTCCTCCCTATGACTTCTTCTCACATATTTATAAATGGCTCTCATCATCTCTCCTCTCAGCCCTCTCTTCTTCAGACTAAACATACCCAGCTCTTTAAGCCACTCCTCATAGGGCATGTTCTCCAGACCCTTGATCTGCTCTCTCCTCCCTATGACTTCTTCTCATATATTAATACAAGGCTCTCATCATCTCTCCTCTCAGCCCTCTCTTCTTCAGACCAAACATACCCATCTCTTTAAGCCACTCCTCATAGGGCTTGTTCTCCAGAACCTTGATCTGCTCTCTCCTCCCTATGACTTCCTCTCAACTATTTATGCATGGCTCTCACCATGTCTCCCCTCAGCCTTCTCTTCTTCAGACTAAACATACCCAGCTCTTTAAGCCACTCCTCATAGGGCTTGTTCTCCAGACCCTTGATCTGCTCTCTCCTCCCTATGACTTCTTCTCAAATACTTATACATGGCTCTCATCATCTCTCCTCTCAGCCCTCTCTTCTTCAGACTAAACATACCCAGCTCTTCAAGCCACTCCTCATAGGGCATGTTCTCCAGACCCTTGATCTGCTCTCTCCTCCCTATGACTTCTTCTCATATATTAATACAAGGCTCTCATCATCTCTCCTCTCAGCCCTCTCTTCTTCAGACCAAACATACCCAGGTCTTTAAGCCACTCCTCATAGAGCTTGTTCTCCAGACCCTTGATCTGCTTTCTCCTCCCTATGACTTCTTCTCACATATTTATACATGGCTCTCATCATCTCTCCTCTCAGCCCTCTCTTCTTCAGACTAAACATACGCAGCTGTTTAAGCCACTCCTCATAGGGCATGTTCTCCAGACCCTTGATCTGCTCTCTCCTCCCTATGACTTCTTCTCATATATTAATACAAGGCTCTCATCATCTCTCCTCTCAGCCCTCTCTTCTTCAGACCAAACATACCCAGCTCTTTAAGCCACTCCTCATAGGGCTTGTTCTCCAGAACCTTGATCTGCTCTCTCCTCCCTATGACTTCCTCTCAACCATTTATGCATGGCTCTCATCATGTCCCCTCTCAGCCTTCTCTTCTTCAGACTAAACATACCCAGCTCTTTAAGCCACTCCTCATAGGGCTTGTTCTCCAGACACTTGATCTGCTCTCTCCTCCCTATGACTTCTTCTCACATATTTATACATGGCTCTCATCATCTCTCCTCTCAGCCCTCTCTTCTTCAGACTAAACATACCCAGCTCTTTAAGCCACTCCTCATAGGGCATGTTCTCCAGACCCTTGATCTGCTCTCTCCTCCCTATGACTTCTTCTCATATATTAATACAAGGCTCTCATAATCTCTCCTCTCAGCCCTCTCTTCTTCAGACCAAACATACCCAGGTCTTTAAGCCACTCCTCATAGGGCTTGTTCTCCAGAACCTTGATCTGCTCTCTCCTCCCTATGACTTCTTCTCACATATTTATACATGGCTCTCATCATGTCTCCTCTCAGCCCTCTCTTCTTCAGACTAAACATACCCAGCTCTCTAAGCCACTTCTCATAGGTCTTGTTCTCCAGAACCTTGATCTGCTCTCTCCTCCCTATGACTTCTTCTCACATATTTATAAATGGCTCTCATCATCTCTCCTCTCAGCCCTCTCTTCTTCAGACTAAACATACCCAGCTCTTTAAGCCACTCCTCATAGGGCATGTTCTCCAGACCCTTGATCTGCTCTCTCCTCCCTATGACTTCTTCTCATATATTAATACAAGGCTCTCATCATCTCTCCTCTCAGCCCTCTCTTCTTCAGACCAAACATACCCATCTCTTTAAGCCACTCCTCATAGGGCTTGTTCTCCAGAACCTTGATCTGCTCTCTCCTCCCTATGACTTCCTCTCAACTATTTATGCATGGCTCTCACCATGTCTCCCCTCAGCCTTCTCTTCTTCAGACTAAACATACCCAGCTCTTTAAGCCACTCCTCATAGGGCTTGTTCTCCAGACCCTTGATCTGCTCTCTCCTCCCTATGACTTCTTCTCAAATACTTATACATGGCTCTCATCATCTCTCCTCTCAGCCCTCTCTTCTTCAGACTAAACATACCCAGCTCTTCAAGCCACTCCTCATAGGGCATGTTCTCCAGACCCTTGATCTGCTCTCTCCTCCCTATGACTTCTTCTCATATATTAATACAAGGCTCTCATCATCTCTCCTCTCAGCCCTCTCTTCTTCAGACCAAACATACCCAGGTCTTTAAGCCACTCCTCATAGAGCTTGTTCTCCAGACCCTTGATCTGCTTTCTCCTCCCTATGACTTCTTCTCACATATTTATACATGGCTCTCATCATCTCTCCTCTCAGCCCTCTCTTCTTCAGACTAAACATACGCAGCTGTTTAAGCCACTCCTCATAGGGCTTGTTCTCCAGACCCTTGATCTGCTCTCTCCTCCCTATGACTTCCTCTCACATATTTATACATGGCTCTCTTGAGGTCTCCTCTCAGCCTTCTCTTCTTCAGACCAAACATACCCAGCTCTTTAAGCCACTCCTCATAGGGCGTGTTCTCCAGAACCTTGATCTGCTCTCTCCTCCCTATGACTTCCTCTCAACTATTTATGCATGGCTCTCATCATGTCTCCTCTCAGCCCTCTCTTCTTCAGACCAAACATACCCAGCTCTTTAAGCCACTCCTCATAGGGCTTGTTCTCCAGAACCTTGATCTGCTCTCTCCTCCCTATGACTTCCTCTCACATATTTATGCATGGCTCTCATCATGTCTCCTCTCAGCGTTCTCTTCTTCAGACTAAACAAACCCAGCTCTTTAAGCCACTCCTCATAGGACTTGTTCTCCAGACCCTTGATCTGCTCTCTCCTCCCTATGACTTCTTCTCACATATTTATACAAGGCTCTCATCATCTCTCTTCTCAGCTCTCTCTTCTTCAGACTAAACATACCCAGCTCTCTAAGCCACTTCTCGTAGGTCTTGTTCTCCAGAACTTTGATCTGCTCTCTCCTCCCTATGACTTCCTCTCAACTATTTATGCATGGCTCTCATCATGTCTCCTCTCAGCCTTCTCTTCTTCAGACTAAACAAACCCAGCTCTTTAAGCCACTCCTCATAGGACTTGTTCTCCAGACCCTTGATCTGCTCTCTCCTCCCTATGACTTCTTCTCACATATTTATACAAGGCTCTCATCATCTCTCTTCTCAGCTCTCTCTTCTTCATACTAAACATACCCAGCTCTTTAAGCCACTCCTCATAGGGCTTGTTCTCCAGAACCTTGATCTGCTCTCTCCTCCCTATGACTTCCTCTCAACTATTTATGCATGGCTCTCATCATGTCTCCTCTCAGCCTTCTCTTCTTCAGACTAAACATACCCAGCTCTTTAAGCCACTCCTCATAGGACTTGTTCTCCAGACCCTTGATCTGCTCTCTCCTCCCTATGACTTCTTCTCATATATTAATACAAGGCTCTCATCATCTCTCCTCTCAGCCCTCTCTTCTTCAGACTAAACATACCCAGCTCTCTAAGCCACTTCTCATAGGTCTTGTTCTCCAGAACCTTGATCTGCTCTCTCCTCCCTATGACTTCTTCTCACATATTTATAAATGGCTCTCATCATCTCTCCTCTCAGCCCTCTCTTCTTCAGACTAAACATACCCAGCTCTTTAAGCCACTCCTCATAGGGCTTGTTCTCCAGACCCTTGATCTGCTCTCTCCTCCCTATGACTTCTTCTCACATATTTATACATTGCTCTCATCATCTCTCCACTCAGCCCCCTCTTCTTCGGACTAAACATACCCAGCTCTTTAAGCCACTCCTCATAGGGCTTTTTCTCCAGACCCTTGATCTGCTTTCTCCTCCCTATGACTTCTTTTCACATATTTATGCAAGGCTCTCATCATCTCTCCTTTCAGCCCTCTCTTCTTCAGACTAAACATACGCAGCTGTTTAAGCCACTCCTCATAGGGCTTGTTCTCCAGAACCTTGATCTGCTCTCTCCTCCCTATGACTTCTTCTCACATATTTATACATGGCTCTCATCATCTCTCCTCTCAGCCCCCTCTTCTTCGGACTAAACATACCCAGCTCTTTAAGCCACTCCTCATAGGGCTTGTTCTCCAGACCCTTGATCTGCTCTCTCCTCCCTATGACTTCTTCTCACATATTTATGCAAGGCTCTCATCATCTCTCCTCTCAGCCCTCTCTTCTTCAGACTAAACATACCCAGCTCTTTAAGCCACTCCTCATAGGGCTTGTTCTCCAGACCCTTGATCTGCTTTCTCCTCCCTATGACTTCTTCTCACATATTTATACATGGCTCTCATCATCTCTCCTCTCAGCCCTCTCTTCTTCAGACTAAACATACCCAGCTCTTTAAGCCACTCCTCATAGGGCTTGTTCTCCAGACCCTTGATCTGCTTTCTCCTCCCTATGACTTCTTCTCACATATTTATACATGGCTCTCATCATCTCTCCTCTCAGCCCTCTCTTCTTCAGACTAAACATACCCAGCTCTTTAAGCCACTCCTCATAGGGCGTGTTCTCCAGACCCTTGATTTGCTATCTCCTGCCTATGACTTCTTCTCACATATTTATACAAGGCTCTCATCATCTCTCCTCTCAGCCCTCTCTTCTTCAGACTAAACATACCCAGCTCTTTAAGCCACTCCTCATAGGGCTTGTTCTCCAGACCCTTGATTTGCTATCTCCTCCCTATGACTTCCTCTCACATATTTATACAAGGCTCTCATCATCTCTCCTCTCAGCCCTCTCTTCTTCAGACTAAACATACGCAGCTGTTTAAGCCACTCCTCATAGGGCTTGTTTTCCAGACCCTTGATCTGCTCTCTCCTCCCTATGATTTCCTCTCACATATTTATACATGGCTCTCATGAGGTCTCCTGTCAGCCTTCTCTTCTTCAGACCAAACATACCCAGCTCTTTAAGCCACTCCTCATAGGGCTTGTTCTCCAGAACCTTGATCTGCTCTCTCCTCCGTATGACTTCCTCTCACATATTTATGCATGGCTCTCATCATGTCTCCTCTCAGCGTTCTCTTCTTCAGACTAAACATAACCAGCTCTTTAAGCCACTCCTCATAGGACTTTTCTCCAGACCCTTGATCTGCTCTCTCCTCCCTATGACTTCTTCTCACATATTTATACAAGGCTCTCATCATCTCTCCTCTCAGCCCTCTCTTCTTCAGACTAAACATACCCAGCTCTTTAAGTTACTCCTCATAGGGCTTGTTCTCCAGGCCCTTAATCTGCTTTCTCCTTCCTAAGACTTCTTCTCACATATTTATACATGGCTCTCATCATCTCTCCCCTCAGCCCTCTCTTCTTCAGACTAAACATACCCAGCTCTTTAAGCCACTCATAGGGCTTGTTCTCCAGATGCTTGATCTGTTCTCTCCTCCCTATGACTTCTTCTCACATATTTATACATGGCTCTCATCATCTCTCCTCTCAGCCCTCTCTTCTTCAGACTAAACATACGCAGCTGTTTAAGCCACTCCTCATAGGTCTTGTTCTCCAGAACCTTGATCTGCTCTCTCCTCCCTATGACTTCTTCTCACATATTTATACATGGCTCTCATCATCTCTCCTCTCAGCGTTCTCTTCTTCAGACTAAACATACCCAGCTCTTTAAGCTACTTCTCATAGGGCTTGTTCTCCAGACCCTTGATCTGCTCTCTCCTCCGTATGTCTTCCTCTCACATATTTATACATGGCTCTCATCATGTCTCCTCTCAGCCCCCTCTTCTTCAGACTAAACATACCCAGCTCTTTAAGCCACTCCTCATAGGGCTTGTTCTCCAGACCCTTGATCTGCTTTCTCCTCCCTATGACTTCTTCTCACATATTTATGCAAGGCTCTCATCATCTCTCCTCTCAGCCCTCTCTTCTTCAGACTAAACATACCCAGCTCTTTAAGCCACTCCTCATAGGGTTTGTTCTCCAGGCCCTTAATCTGCTTTCTCCTTCCTAAGACTTCTTCTCACATATTTATACATGGCTCTCATCATCTCTCCTCTCAGCCCTCTCTTCTTCAGACTAAACATACCCAGCTCTTTAAGCCACTCATAGGGCTTGTTCTCCAGATGCTTGATCTGTTTTCTCCTCCTTAAGTCTTCTTCTCACATATTTATACATGGCTCTCATCATCTCTCCTCTCAGCCCTCTCTTCTTCAGACTAAACATACCCAGCTCTTTAAGCCACTCCTCATAGGGCTTGTTCTCCAGACCCTTGATCTGCTTTGTCCTTCCTAAGACTTCTTCTCACATATTTATACATGGCTCTCATCATCTCTCCTCTCAGCCCTCTCTACTTCAGACTAAACATACCCAGCTCTTTAAGCTACTTCTCATAGGGCTTGTTCTCCAGAACCTTGATCTGCTCTCTCCTCCGTAGGACTTCCTCTCACATATTTATACATGGCTCTCCTCATGTCTCCTCTCAGCCTTCTCTTCTTCAGACTAAACATACCCAGCTCTTTAAGCCACTCCTCATAGGGGTTGTTCTCCAGACCCTTGATCTGCTTTCTCCTCCCTATGACTTCTTCTCACATATTTATACATGGCTCTCATCATCTCTCCTCTCAGCCCTCTCTTCTTCAGACTAAACATACCCAGTTCTTTAAGCCACTCCTCATAGGGGTTGTTCTCCAGACCCTTGATCTGCTTTCTCCTCCCTATGACTTCTTCTCACATATTTATACATCGCTCTCATCATCTCTCCTCTCAGCCCTCTCTTCTTCAGACTAAACATACCCAGTTCTTTAAGCCACTCCTCATAGGGCTTGTTCTCCAGACCCTTGATCTGCTTTCTCCTCCCTATGACTTCTTCTCACATATTTATACATGGCTCTCATCACTGGACCCTACCCAATTTGTCAACTATCAGCCAGTTTCCAATCTCCCCTTTTTGGGCAAATCCTTGGAATGTGTGGTGGCTTCACAACTCCAGGTATTCTTGGAAGACACGGATTATCTGGATTCGGCACAGTCTGGCTTTAGGTCGGGACATGGAACTTAGTGGATGATCTACGCCGGGAGCTGGACAGGGGGAGTGTGTCCCTGTTAGTTCTGCTGGACCTTTCAGCAGCCTTCGATACCGTTGACCACGGCATCCTTCTGGGACGCCTCGCGGGAATGGGCCTTAGAGGCACTCTTCTGGAGTATCTCCAGTCCTTCCTAGAGGGTCGATCTGAGAAGGTGTTGCTGGGGGACACCTGTTCTGCGCCACAACCATTGTCTTGTGGGGTTCCACAGGGATCAATATTGTCTCCCATGTTAACATCTACATGAAGCCACTGGGGGAGATCATCCGGAGTTTCAGGGTACGATGTCATCTGTACACGGATGATGTCCAACTCTGCCACTCCTTTCCACCAGCTACTAAGGAGGCTGTTCAGGTCCTGAACCGGTGCTTGGCCGCTGTAATGGTTTGGATGAGAGCGAACAAATTGAAATTGAATCCAGATAAGACAGAAGTACTCCTGGTCAGTCGTAAGGCTGAACAGGGCATAGGGTTACAGCCTGTGTTGGACGGGGTTACACTCCCCCTGAAGACGCAGGTTCGCAGCTTGGGTGTGATCTTGGACTCGTCGCTGAGCCTGGAACCCCAAGTTTCAGCCGTGACCAGGGGAGCATTCACACAGTTAAAACTTGTGCATCAGCTGCGCCCGTACCTTGGGAAGTCTGACTTGGCCACGGTAGTCCACGCTCTGATTACATCCTGTATAAACTACTGCAACGCTCTCTGCGTGGGGTTGCCTTTAAAGACTGCTTGGGAGCTTCAAATGGTCCAGCGTTCGGCAGCCACGTTGCTAACAGAAGCGGCAGTCAGGGAGCATACTACTCCTCGGTTGCGCCATCTCCACTGGCTGCCAGTTTGCTACCAGGCACAATTCAAAGTGCTGGCGTTAGCCTATAAAGCCCTAAACGGTTCTGGCCCTACTTATCTCCCCGAACGCATTTCCTCCTATGAACCGACTAGGACACTAAGATCATCTGGGGAGGCCCTGCTCTCTGTCCCGCCTTCATCACAGGCGCGCTTGGCGGGGACAAGAGACAGGGCCTTCTCAGTGGTGGCCCCTCGGCTGTGGAATGCCCTGCCTTCAGATATCAGATTGGCCCCCTCCCTGCTGGCGTTTCGGAGGAATTGAACATAGGAATACGGAAAAATGGATGATGAGACTGGATTCTGATTTTACTGCTGAGGTGCTAATGATTGTTATACTGATGTTTAATGATTTATGTTACAATTGTTTTTAATTGCTGGACAATTAAAAAATTGTTTTTAATTGCCCTATACTTGTCTCGTGATGTTTTGTATCGATGTTGTTCACCGCTTTGAGTCGCCTGAAGGCTTAGAAAAGCGGTATATAAATAATGTAAATAAATAAATAAATAAATAAACAAATAACAAATAAATTATTATTATTATTATTATTATTATTATTATTATTGTGGTGTTTAAGCTTCAAAATCATTATTTAGGCATATGCCCCCCCCCCCCCCCCCCCCACAACATGAGTATGTATGTATGCATGTTTGTACTTTGAAGCCTCATACATGGTTTGATGGATCGGGGCTTAACTTGATACACATATCCTTCTATATCAAACTTAAAATAATTATGTGTTATAATTATGGCCCGAAATATGGACAAATAGATGCTTGTACCTCAAAGACTGTTATTTGGCTTATATTATTGTGATCTTGTATGGGTTTTCCGTCTCCCAGGAGTATGGATTCTGCATTACCTTTAAGTTGCTGGAAACAGCCTCTCGTTATGTTTCTCCCAGGCTGCTTGCAGCCTCTGCAAGGCCTAAAAAGTTAGCAGCCAGAAGCAGGAAAGCCAGTTTGCAGGCCCTCTGCAATGATTGGCCAAAGAGTAGCTCTTTGGGCCTGCCCTGCTTCCAGTGTAGAAGCAGCCATTTTGGAGGTCTCCCTGTCCCTTCAGTTTTAGGAAGAATCCATGATGTGCTGTTGGCAGACAGGTACCTCCGTAGATACCATTGTAAAAACAATTTAGTTTAATTGAGACCTATAGATTATAGATAGATAGATAGATAGATAGATAGATGATAGATAGATAGAGATAGATAGATGATAGATTGAGTTTAATTGAGTTTAATTGAGTCATAGATAGGGAACAATTGAATATAGATAGAGTTTATTAATATAGATGGAGTTTATTACTCATTGATTGTTTTGTAATATTGATAAGCTGAGCCAAGTCTACCAGGACTTCATGAATAAATACCCTGTTTAATGTTTCAATCTTGAAGTGGACTCAGTTTTTCAAGAAACTCAATCTGCCTAAAGAAAGACCCCAGCAGTTTCGCCCAGACATAGATAGCAGCACATCAAAGTTTTATTTTAAAGCGTCTGGGCGTAACGGCACAATGGGTTTGACTGAAAAATCCTAAATTTGGGGCATACAGGCCTAAAAATAAAGGCATTCATTGTTATATGCATTGTTCTGATGTGACCACATCAGGGTAGTATATATAGAGAGAGAGATGACAACTGGAAGAGGGCTATAACATTTCCATGGAGAGGCAGTGTTGCCATGGAGACATTCTAAGGGAGAAAGTAAGCCAGAGAAGAGAGAAAACAGACTTTAAAAGGGTAAAAGAAATCTCGAGAAATGTGACTTATTGTTATTAATAACTTATTGTTATTAGTTTGTTATTAATTTCCCCATCTCATTTCTCATTCTGCAAACGAAGTGATATCCCAAGGCCTAAATAACTGGATTAAGCCTTTCTTAATATAAAGAAACTAACTAAATGCCGTTAATCCTCTCTCAATCCCATAAACGAAAGGGAAGCTCATTAGGTCCAGCCTGTTAACCATAACTGCTCTTTTTGCTGTTTCCTTTGGTGTTAATGGGGGGAATTGACATATTCCATGAAAATTTCCATCAAGGGATTGTTGAATGATAACAATATTGGTGTCACATGGAATGGTGGCTCCATAGAAATCAAGGGTCATCAAGACCCCGTTCTCGAATTGCCACAGTCAATGCCCTCCTGGAAGAGGCCCAGGATTCCCCTGGAAACAAGCAACTGAAGCTTCTGGTGGAGGAATCCTCTCTAGGGATTTTCTATGATTTCCCAGAATGACTCAATACTAACTTCAGGGAAAAGGATAGCATACAATCCTGTCTTCCTTCCTTCCATTCCTTTATTTCTTCCTTTTTACTCTTCTTCTTTCCATCCCCTTTTTCTTCCTTTTCCTCCTTCTCTTTGCTCTCTTTTTTTCCCTTTCCCCATCTCCTTTCACTTCCTTCTTTCCTTCCTCTCTTTCCATCCATTCAGCCCCTCTATCTATACTTCAAGTTGTCAAAGACTTTCATAAACAGAATCACTGGGTTGCTATGAGTATACCGAGCTATATGGCCGAACAAGGAACAAAAGAAGCATTCTCTCCTCACAATTTTGCCCACATTCCTTGCAGGCATCACCAGAGGTTGTGAGGTTTGTTGGAAACAAGACAAGTGGGGTTTATATATTTATGAAATGTCCAGGGAGGGAGAAAGAACTCTTGTTTGTTTGAGGCAAGTGTGAATGCTGCAATTTATCACCTTAATTAGCATTTAATAGCCTTGCAGCTTCAAGGCTTGGATGCTTCCTATCTGGGGGAATCCTTTGTTGGGAGGTGATTAGCTGGCCCTGATTGCTTCTGATATTAGAGGGTGTTTTAAATACTGGTAGCCAGATATTGTTTGTTTTCATGGTTTCATTTGGAGCAATGGAGAAGAAGAACTCAACAAGTTCCTGGACCACCTCAACAGCATCCACCCAAACATCCAATTCACCATGGGAAAACGAAATAAACAAAATCTGCCATTTCTAGATATCCTGGTCATCTGCAAACCCTGGGGACATGAGAGAAGTCTCCTCGTAAGATTGCAAGGTATCTGGGCGTCCCCTGGGCAACGTCTTCGTAGACGGCTGATTCTCTACCTCCAGAAGCAACCAGAAGTGACTTGCAGCATGCAAGCAAGCAAGCAAAACAACCAACGGACCTTTTTAGGACCAACCATGACAATAATCTCAATCAACATTGAAGGGATGTCAGCTGCCAAAGAACAACTGCTCTATGAACTGTGCTGAGACAAGAAATGAGATGTGCTGTGTGTTCAAGAAACTCACAGGGATGAACAACAGAAACGACCAAAAGTTCCAGGAATGGTCTTAGTAGCGGAAAGACCACGTGCGCAGTATGGAAGCACTGCCTTTGTAAAACCAGGCCTCAAAGTCAACAGTGCTCACAGCATTGAAGAAAACAATATAGAGGTTATAACAGTAGAGCTTAATAACATCACCATCACCTCTGTGTACAAGCCCCCAAATGCAGATTTTTGTTTCTCCTCCCCCGAGAACTTTGACAGGCACCAAAGGGCGGTAGTAATTGGTGACTTTAACAACCATAGCCATGTATAGGGCTATGCTCCAGAGGATAAAAATGGAGAAGTTGTCTTCTCCTGGTCTGAACTGCACAAATTATCACTCATCCATGATAGTAAGCTCCCACCATCCTACAACAGTGGGAGATGGCACCAAGGTTATAACCCAGACCTCTTATTTGTGAGCGACAGCATTGTACAGCAATGCACTAAATCAGTGGGACCACCAATTCCAAACACACAGCATTGACCAATAGTATGCCAACTGTTCCTAACAATAAGGCCTCAAGAAGTTTGATTTAAATGAAGATTCAACTTCAGAAAGGCAGATTGGACTGAATTCTCAGACATGTTAGATGACATGATCATGTCGGTTGTGCCAATCCCTGAGAAATACGAGCACTTTATTGAAATAGTGAAAACTTGCTCACGGGCCTCAATACCGAGAGACCAACTACCTTCAGAGCATTACCCTTATATGTCAAAAACTCTTATGCTGCAGAAGAGTTGCAAGACAGCAATCCGGGAAACCAGCTTGAAAGCATCGAGATAAGAATCAAGGGAACTGGGACTCAAAAAGATCTTGTTGTAGGTGTCTACTACAGACCTCCAAGCCAGGAGGAAGAACTTGATTAACAGTTGCCAACAGTTGACCAAACAGTTGACCAAACAGTTGCCAACAGTTGACCAAACAGGCACAGAGAAGAGATGTAGTAGTCATGGGCGATTGCAACTATCCCGATATTTGCTGGAAAACAAACTCGGCCAAGAGTACAAGGTCCAACAAATTCCTCACTTGCCTTGCAGACAGTTTCCTGGTCCAGAAGTTAGAAGAGGCAACAAGAGGGTTGGCTACTCTTGATCTCATCCTAACAAATGTGGAGGACCTGATCGATGCAATTGAAGTGGTCGGATCCTTAGGGGCAAGTGACCCCTAAGGGGTCCTGCAATTTGAGGTACAAAGGAAGGCCGAAACTAAGAAAAGTCAAACTCACATTTTGGACTTTAGGAGAGCCGATTTCCAAAAAATGCTGAGCAGCATTCTGTGGACACAGATACTAAAAGATAAGGGAGTTACAGATGGATGGGAATTTCTCAAGAGTGAAATACTCAAGGCACAATTGCAAACTGTACCAACAAAGAGAAAAAATAGGACAAGTGCAAAGAAGCCAGAAAGGATGTCCAAAGAACTTCTAACTGTGCTAAAACACAAAAGAGACATGCACAAGAAGTGGAAAAAGGGAGAAATCATCAAAGAAGAATTCAAACAAATAGCCAACACCTGTAGGGAAAAGGTCCACAAGGCTAAAGCACAAAACGAGCTCAGGCTTGCCAGGGACATTAAAAACAAAAAAGGCCTTCTTTTCTTATGTCAGTAGAAAAAAGGAAAAACAAGGAGGCAATAGGGCCTCTTCGAGGAGAAGATGGGGCAATGCTGACAGGGGGTAGGGAAAAGGCAGAACTACTTAATGCCTTCTTTGCCTCAGTCTTCTCACAAAAAGAAAGTCATCTTCAACCTCAGCAAGATGGAGTGGATGAGGGATTAGAGGACATCAAACCCCAAATTGGGAAACAAGTCATACCTGGCCGCTCTGAGTTTAAGTCCCCAGGGCCAGATCAACTACACCCAAGAGTACTGAAGGAACTAGCGGAAATCATTTTGGAACCATTGGCAATCATCTTTGAGAGTTCTTGGAGAACGTGAGAAGTTCCAGTAGATTGGAGGAGGGCCAATGTGGTCCCAATCTTCAAGAAGGGAAAAAAGGATGACCCAAACAATTACCGTCCGGTCAGCCTCACGTCAATACCAGGCAAGATTCTGGAAAAGATTGTTAAGGAAGTGGTCTGCAAACACTTAGAAACAAATGCGGTCATCGCTAATAGTCAACATGGATTTATCAAAAACAAGTCATGCCAGACTAATCTGATCTCTTTTTCGATAGAGTTACAAGCTGGATAGATGCGGGGAATGCCGTGGATGTGGCTTACCTGGATTTCAGTAAGGCCTTCGACAAGGTCCCCCATGACCTTCTGGCAAGGAAACTAGTCCAATGTGGACTAGGCAAAACTACAGTGATGTGGATCTGTAATTGGTTAAATGGACGAACCCAGAGGGTGCTCACCAATGCTTCCTCTTCATCTTGGAAAGAAGTGACAACTGGAGTGCCGCAGGGTTCCATCCTGGGCCCGGTCCTGTTCAATATCTTTATTAATGACTTAGATGAAGGGCTAGAAGGCATGATCATCAAGTTTGCAGATGACACCAAATTGGGAAGGATACCCAATACTCCAGAGGACAGGTGCAGGATTCAAAACAATCTTGACAGATTAGAGAGATGGGCCAAAACTAAGAAAATGAAGTTCAACAGTGACAAAGGCAAGATACTCCACTTTGGCAAGAAAAACGTAATACAAAGATACAAAATGGGGGATGCCTGGCTCGAGAGCAGTATGTGTGAAAAAGATCTTGGAGTCCTCGTGCACAATAAGTTAAACATGAGCCAACAATGTGATGTGGCAGCAAAAAAAGCCAATGGGATTTTGGCCTGCATCAATAGGAGCATAGTGTCCAGATCTAGGGAAGTAATGCTACCCCTATATTCCGCTTTGGTTAGACCACACCTGGAATATTGTGTCCAATTCTGGGCACCACAATTCAAGAGAGATATTGACAAGCTGGAATGTGTCCAGAGGAGAGCGACTAAAATGATCAAGCGTCTGGAGAACAAGCCCTATGAGGAGCGGCTTAAAGAGCTGGGCATGTTTAGCCTGAAGAAGAGAAGGCTGAAAGGAGATATGATAGCCATGTATAAATATGTGAGAGGAAGCCACAGGGAGGAGGGAGCAAGTTTGTTTTCTTCTTCCCTGGAGACTAGGATGCAGAACAATGTGAGAGCCGTTCAGCAGTGGAACTGTCTGACCTGGACTGTGTGGTGGAGACTCCTTCTTTGGAAGCTTTTAAACAGAGGCTGGATGGCCATCTCTCAGGGGTTATTTATTTATCGTGTCATCAGCAACCATTGTATTACAATTCTAACAGAGCAAAACAAAAACAGAGATTAAAAAGAAAAGGGAAGAAAAGGGAAAAAACACACAGATTTTGCAAATTTAGTATTTGGTTAAATGTCCTTTGACCAGTATCTGGCCACTTGAAGTGCCTCTGGGGTTGCCGCAAGAAGGTCCTCCATTGTGCATGTGGCAGGGCTCAGGGTGCATTGCAGCAGGTGGTCAGCGGTTATAAGAGAAGCCTCCTCGCAGGATTGCAAGACATCCGGGCGTCCCCTGGGCAACATCTTTGTAGACGGCCGATTCTCTCGATCCAGAAGCAACCAGAGACGATCTGTCATGGGTGATTTGAATGCAATATTCCTGCTTCTTGGCAGGCGGTTGGACTGGATGGCCCATGAGGTGTCTTCCAACTCTTTGATTCTATGATTCCCTAGACTGCTGCAACCCTCATCTAATGACCGATCAAGACAAAAGTTGGCACATAGAGCCCCCATGGGCCACTGGTGCTGTTTGGAGGATGGACAATGTATTATGGGACTTCAAGTACCTCCACTCACTTCCCAAGACTGCTGAAACCCTAATCCAATAACCAATCAAGACCAAACTTGACACACAGGGACCCCATGAGCCACTCTACATCCCGGTGAAGTTTGGAGGAGGATGGATGATGGGACTTGCAATACCTTCACTCACTTCCTAAGACCATTATAACTGCCAACAATGATAGATCAGGACCACAATTTACACAGAAAGCCCACATGACCCACTATACATCCTGGTGCTGTTTGGAAGAATTTGACAATGGATGATGGGACTTGCAGTCACTTCACTCACTTCCTGAGACCCTCGCCAATGACTGACCAAGACCAAACTTGGCACACAGAGACACCATGACCCACTCTACATCCTGGTGCACTTTCGAGGAGGACAGACCATGGATGATAGGACTTCAAGTACCTCCACTCCCTTCCCAAGACTGCTGCAACCCTCATCTAATGTCCAATCAAAACCAAACTTGGCACACAGAGCCCCTATGACCCACTCTACATACTACTGCGGTTTGGAGTAGGGCATACCATGGATGATGGGACTTGAAGTACCTCTACTCGCTTTCCGAGACTGCTGGGACCCTCAACT
The DNA here is from genome assembly GCF_037176765.1 of Anolis sagrei. NCBI lineage: Eukaryota > Metazoa > Chordata > Lepidosauria > Squamata > Anolidae > Anolis > Anolis sagrei. The sequence goes on along the minus strand of NC_090035.1, from coordinate 59,228,790 downwards.
ATGACTGAACAACACCAAACTTGGCACATAGACCTCTCATGACCCACTTTATGCCCTGGGGTGGTTTGACTGTGGATCGAGCATGGATTATGGGATTTGCAGTACCTTCGCTCGATTCCTGAGACCACTGCCACCATCATCCAATTTCCGATAAGGACCAAACCTGGCACACCGGGTCTCCGTGATGCACTCTACATCCTGGTACAGTTTTGGAGGATGATGCACCATGGATGATGGGACTTGCAGTACCTTAACTCACTTAGTGAAACCACTGAAACCCTCATTCAATGACTGATGAAGACCAAATTTGGCACACAGAGCCCCCATGGCCAACTCAACATTCTGGTGAGGTTTGGGGGAGAACAGACTATGGATGATGGGACTTCAAGTACTTCCACTCACATCCCAAGACTGCTGCAACCCTCATCTAATGACCAATCAAGACCAAACTTGGCACACAGAGCCACCATGAGCGACTCTACATCCTGGTGCTTTTTGGAGGAGGACGGACAATGGATGATGGGACTTGCAGTACCTTCACTAAATTCCTGAAACCATAGTGACACTCATCCAAAAACCAATAAAGACCAAATTTGGCACAGAGAGCCCCCATGGCCAACTCAACATTCTGGTAAGGTTTGGGGGAGTACAGACTATGAATGATGGGACTTCAAGTACCTCCACTCACATCCCATGACCTCTGCAACACTCATCTAATGACCAATCAAGACCAAACTTGGCACACAAAACCCCCAGTTTGGAAGAGGATGGACCAAAGATAATGGGACTCACAGTACCTTCACTAACTTCCTGAGACCACTGCAAGTCTATTAATTACTGATAAAGACCAACCTTGATACCCAATTCCTTTCTCAAATAACCCGGGCAGCGCCGGGTCCCTTCCCAAGACTGCTGCAACCCTTATCTAATAACCAATCAAGACCAAACTTGACACACAGCGATCCCATGAGCCACTCTACATCCCGGTGCTATTTGGAGGAAGACAGATGATGGATGATGGGACTTGCAGTTCCTTCACTCCCTGAAACCACAGCGACACTTATTGAAATACCAATAAAGACCAAATTTGGCACAGAAAACCCCCATGGCCAATTCGACACTCTGATGCGGTTTGCGAGGGGGGGAACACACTGTGGATGATGGGACTTGCAGTACCTTAACTCATTTTCTGAGACCACTGCGACCCTCATCCAATGACTGATCAAGACCAAAATTGGCACACAAACCCCCTATGACCCAGTCTCCATCTTGGTGCAGTTTGGAGGAGGATGGGACTCGCACTACTTTCACTAACTTCCTGAGACCACTGCGAGCCATATAACTGATAAACACCAACCTTCATACACAATTCCTTTCTCAAATAACCCAGGCAGCACCAGGTCCACAAAGTAGTATATAATAAAATCCAAAGGTTGTATGTTTGTGGAGGACGGACGTAGGTAGGGATGTGTATGTGCCATTTCTGATTGGCTGCTGCTTTGGTGCTATTTGCATATGGTCTCTGATTGGCCAGCCTGAAAACTCCAAAATCCTTAAGTGGCTGAGAGGGGAAAGGAAATTTGCATAAGGTTTCTGATTGGCCAGCCTCAACAGGAGCCCTTGGTGGTGAAGAGGGTTAACCTTCTAGGTTACCTTCTCCCAGCTAGGCCCCAAAAGAGGCAGCCATTTTCCCTGTTCTACACTGTGTCAAAGAAGGCAGCTTTTGACTGGGTGATCTAAAAAAGAGTCCTACAGACCACTGCAGCCCCCAACAAAGACCAATAAAGACCAAACTTGGCACAAAGAGCTCCCGTGACACATTCTACATCCTACTGCAGTATGGAGGAGGATGGCCCGTGGATGATGGGATTTGAAATACCTCCACTCACTCCCCGAGACCACTACAACCCTCATCCAATGACTGATCAAGACCAAAGTTGGCACACAGACCTCCCTTAACCATGTCTACATCCTGGTGCAGATTTGAGGACGATGGACCACGGATAATGGGACTTGAAGTAACTTCACTCACTTCCCGAGACCGCTGTGAACCTCATCCAATGACTGATCAAGACCAAATTTGGCACACAGAGGCCCCATTACCCATTCTACATCCTGGTGCAGTTTCAAGCAGGATGGACCATGGATGATGGGACTTGAAGTACCTCCACTCACTTCCTAAGACTGCTGCAACCAGCATCTAATGAACAATCAAGACCAAAGTTGGCACACAGACCCTCCATGACCCACTCTACATCCTGGAGCTGCTTGGAGGATGGACCACGGATGACGGGACTTGAGGCACCTTCACTCACTTTTTGAGACCTCTATGCCTGTCTTTCAATGACTGATCAAGACCAAAGTTGGCACACAGAGCCCCCATGACCCATTCTACATCCTGGTGCAGTTTCAAGCAGGATGGATCATGGATGATGGGACTTGAATAATGTTCACTCACTTCCCAAAACTGCTGCAACCCTCATCTAATGAGCGATGAAGACCAAACTTGGCACACAGAGCCCCCATGAGCTAAATCCCAGTGCTGTTTGGAGGATGGACAATGGATGATGGGACTTCAAGTACCTCCACTCACTTCCCAAGACTGAAGCAACCCTCATCTAATAACCGATGAAGACCAAACTTCACAAACAGAGACTCCATGACCCACTCTACATCCTGTTGCTGTTTGGGGGAGGAGGAGTGAAGGTACTTGCAGTACCTTCACTCACTTGCTGAAACCACAGCGACACTTATCCAAATACCAATAAAGACCAAACTTGACACAGAGGGCGCCTATGGCCAACTCAACATTCTGGTGAGGTTTGGAGAACAATATGGATGATGGGACTTGCAGTACCTTAACTCACTTTCTGAGACCACTGCAACCCCCATCCAATGACTGATCAATACCACACTTGGCAAACACAGCCACCATGACTCATTCTCCTTCGTGGTGCACTTTGGAGGAGGATGGACCACAGATGATGGGACTCACAGGACCTTCACTAACTTCCTGAGATCACTCTGAGCCATATAAATAACAGATAAAGACCAACCTTGATGTACAATTCCTTTCTCAAATAACCCGGGCAGTACCGGGTCCCCAAGCTAGTATATAATAAATGTCTAAGTTTCTATGTGGTGGAGGGCAGACATAGGGAGGATGGAGAGAGGAATATGTGACAGCTTTCTGATAGGCTGCAACCTTGGTATTATTTGCATATGGTCTCTGATTGGCCAACCAAAACATTCCAAGATCCTCAAGTGGCTGAGAGTGGAAAGGAAATTTGCATATCGTTTCTAATTGGCCAGCCTCAACCGGAGCCTCTGGTGGAGCAGAGGGTTAAACCCCTGAGCTGGCAGGACTGAAGACCCACAGGTCTCAGGTTCGAATCAGAGGAGAGCGCAGATGAGCTTCCTCTGTCAGCTCCAGCTCCTCATGCAGGGACATGAGAGAAGCCTCCCTCAAGGATGGTAAAAGATCAAAACATCTTGGCATCCCCTGGGCAACGTCCTTGCAGACGGCCAATTCTCTCATACCAGAAACGACTTGCAGTTTCCCAAGTCACACATAACACGACAAAAAAAAATCTAACATTCTCAAATGGATGAAAAGAGAAAGGAAAGGGCCTGAGGGATTTGCAGAACCTTCACTCACTCTACATCCTACTGCAGTTTGGAGGAGGATGAACCATGGATGACGGGACTTGCAGTACTTGAACTCACTACCTTAGAGCACTGTGGCCCACACCAATGACGGATCAGGGCCAAACTTGGCACACAGAGCCCCAATGGCGCACTTTAAAACCTGGTGTGGTTCAGGGCAGGATGGGCACTAATGATGGGATTTGCAGTACCTCTACCCGATTCACTTCCCACAGAACATTGTAGCCCCTACAAATCACACACCAGGCCCAAACTTTGCACACAGAGTACTCATGGCCCAATCTACATCCAGATGCAGTTCTAAGGGGGATGGACCATGGATGATGGGACTTGCAGTATCTTTACTCACTTACTGAAACCACTGTGACCCTCATCCAATGACCAATCAAGACCAAATTGGCACACAGAGCCCCCATGACCCATTCTACATCCTGCTGCAGTTTTGAGGAAGGCTTACCATGGATGATGGGACTTGCATATTTTTACTCACTTACTGAAACCGCTGCGACCCTGAACCAATGACTGATCAAGACTGAATTCGGCACACAGAGCATCCATGACCCACTCTACATCCTGCTGCAGTTTGTAGGAGGGATGGACTTTGGATGATGGGATTTGCAGTGCCTTCACTCACTTACTGAGACCACTGCTCCCCCCATCCAATGACTAATAAAAACCAAACATGGCACACAGCCCCCAAGACCCACTCTATATCCCCTTGGCAGTGGTAATGGTCTCAGGAAGGGAGTGCATGTATTGCAAGTCCCATCATCCATGGTGCATCCTCCTCCAAACTGCACCAGGATGTAGAGTACGTCATGGAGACTGTGTGCCAAGTTTGGTCTTTATCGTTAACTTTATCGCTTTTTGGAGGAGGGTGGACCATGGATGATGGGACTACAAGTACCTTCACTCACTTACTGAGACCACTGCCACCGTCATCCAATGACTGATAAAAACCAAACTTGTCACACAGAGGCTCCATGACCCACTCTATATCCTGCTGCTGTTTGGAGGAGGGTGGACCATAGATGATGGGACTATAAGTACCTTCACTCACTTCCGGAAAACAATGCAACTATCATCCAATGACCAATAAAGACCAAACTTGGAATACAGAACCGCCATTACCCACTTTTGCTAATAACCCGGGCAGCGCCAGGGCCCCAAGCTAATCTATCTATATCTATATCTTCTATGTATATAATAAAAGTCAAAGTTTGTATGCGGCGGACGTGTGGCGGTGCGAGTGGAGGAGTATTTGCCAGCATTCTGACTGGCTGCTGCTATGGTGCTATTTGTATATGGTCTCTGATTGGCCAGCTTCAAGAGGAGCCCCTGGTGGAGAAAAGGGTTCATGACAAAACCAGGAACATAAGAGAAGGAAATTTGCATATGGTCTCTGATTGGCCAGCCACAATTCCAAGTTTCCGAGATGACAAAGAGAGGAAAGGAAAAGGCTAGGGGCTGAGTCAGAAAATTACCAATACAGACCAAACTTAGCACACAGAGCCTGCAAGACCCACTCGACATCCTACTGCAGTTTGGAGGAGGATGAACCATGGATGATGGGACTTGTTTTCAGGAAGTGAGTGAAGGTACTTATAGTCCCATCTTCTATGTCCCATCACTCACATTCTGAGACTGATCAAGACCAAACTTGGCACATAGACCTCTCATGACCCACATCCTGGTGTGGTTTGGAGGAGGATGCCCCATGGAAGATGGGACTTGCAATACCTGCACTCCCTTCCTAAGACCACTACAACAGCCAACAATGATGGATCAGGACAGTTTACGCAGAGAGCCTGGTGCAGTGTGGAAGAATTTGACAATGGATGATGAGACTTGCAGTCACTTCACTCACTTCCTGAGATCACTGAGACCCTCGCCAATGACTGATCAAGACCAAACTTAGCACACAGAGTCCCCATTACCCACTCTACATCCTGGTGCACTTTCGAAGAGGACAGACCATGGATGATAGGACTTCAAGTACCTCCACTCCCTTCCCAAGACTGCTGCAACCCTCATCTAATGTCCGATCAAAACCAAACTTGGCACACAGAGTCCCCATGACCCACTCTACATCCTACTGTGGTTTTGGAGGAGGGTTGACCATGGATGATGTGTCTTCCAGTAGCTTCACTCACATTCTGAGACCTCTGCAAACTTCATCCAATGACTGATCAAGACCAAACTTGGCACATAGACCTCTCATGACCCACTTTACGTCCTGGCATTGTTTGGAAAAAATTGGAGATGGATGATGATACTTGCAGTAACTTCACTCACTTTCTGAGACCACTGAGACCCTCGCCAATGATGAAACAAGACCAAACTTGGCACACGGAGCCCCAATGACCCACTCTACATCTTGGTGCAGTTTGGAGGAGGACAGACCATGGATGATGGGACTTCAAGTACTTCCACTCCCTTCTCAAGAGTGCTGCAACCCTCATCTAATGACCAATCAAGACCAAACTTGGAACACACAGCCCCCATGACCCACCCTTCATCCCGGTGCTGTTTGAAGGATGGACAATGGATGATGGGACTTGCAGTACCTTCACTCCCTGAAACCATAGAGACACTCATCCAAAAACCAATAAAGACCAAACTTGGCACAGAAAGCCCCCATGGCCAACTCCACATTCTGGTGAGGTTTGGGGGAGTACAGACTATGGATGATGGGACTTAAAGTACCTCCACTCACTTCCCAGGACCTCTGCAACCCTCATCTAATGACCGATCAAGACCAAACTTGGCACACAAAACCCCCATGACCCAGTCTCCATCCTGGAGCAGTTTGGACGAGGATGGACCACAGATGATGGGACTCACATACCTTCACTAACTTCCTGAGACCACTGTGAGTCATATAAATAATAAAGACCAACCTTCACACACAATTCCTTTCTCAAATAACCCGAGCAGCGCCAGGTCCCCAAGCTAGTCTATAATAAAAATCAATGTTGTATGTATGTGGCAGAAGTGTATGTGACAGCTTTCTGATTGGCTGCCACTTTCACAGGCCACTGTGACCAACACGGGTGATGCAGCTGGACCAAACTTGGCACACATAACCCCCATGACCTCCTTTACGTCCTGGAACAGTTTGGGGAAACACAGATTATGGTATTTGTAGTACTTTCACATGGTTTGGTTTCTACGAAGCACTGTGGCCCCCGACAATAGGGCTGGGCAGTTTCGTTTCGTTAATTTGTAATTCGTTAATAATTCGTTAATTTTTTCAATTACAAAACGATAACAAACCATTCTGGAGCAATTTTTTTAAAAAACGAATTTTTAAATAGTTTTGTAAATGCTTCGTATTTCGTTATTGTATTCGTTTTGTTATTGTTTTGAGGTCGTTTCGTTATTATTTCCGCATGTCTGGGGCAAGTTTTATGGTTGTTTTTTGTTTAATTAGTGAAAAAAAATATAATATCACACCAACAGTCAACAACAGAGGGAGAGGGAAGCTTCAGAAGTTTTTGGAGGTTTTTTAGCGTATTTCGCGGTCGCGTCCGCCATTAACGAATCGATTCGTTATTGTTTCAGAAATCGATTCGTTAATGTTTTGTAATTTTTTTCACATTTACCAAATTTCGTAAATATTGAACTTTTTTAAAGGAAAATTTTGTAATTATTTTAAATAACGAAACACAAAAAACCCCAAAAAACGAATCGATTTTAGAAACAAATTTTTCCGTTGTTACCCAGGCCTACCCGACAAACACCGATAAAGACCAAATTTGGCACACAGAGAACCCGTGACCCATTCTACATCCTACTGCAGTTTGGAGAAGGGCAGACCATGGATTATGGGACTTGAAGTACCTCCACTTGTTTTCTGAAACCGCTGCGACCCACAACAATTACTGAACAAGACCAAACTTGGCACACATAACCCCCATGACAACCATTACATCCTGCTGAGGTTTGGGGTGGGTGGATTTGTAGTACTTTCCAACACTTTGAATCCCAAAGACCACTGCGGCCACCAACAAAGACCAATTAAGACCAAACTTGGCACACAGAGCACCTGTGGCCCATTCTGCATCCTACTGCACTTTGGAGGAGGATGGCCCATGGATGATGGGACTTAAAGTACCACTACGACTCTTATCCAATGACTGATCAAGACCCAAGTTGGCACGCAGAGCCCCCATGACCCTCTCTACATACTGGTTCAGATTTTCCGAGGATGGACCATGGATAATGGGACTTGAAGTAACTTCACTCACTTCCCAAGACTGCTGCAACCCTCATCTAATGACTGATCAAGACCAAAGTTTGCACACAGAGCCCCCATGAGCCACTCTACATCCTGGCGTTGCTTGGAGGAGGATGGACCATGGATGATGGGACTTGCAGTACATTCACACATTTTCTGAGACCTCTGTGACCTTCATCCAATGACTGATCAAGACAAATGTTGGCACACAGAGCCCCTATGACCCATTCTACATCCTGGTGCAGTTTCAAGCAGGATGGGCCATGGATAATGGGATTTGAAGTAATTCCATTCACTTCCCTTGACTGCTGCAACCCTCTTGTAATGACTGATCAAGACAAAAGTTGGCACACAGAGCCCCCATGAGCTGCTCTACATCCTGGTGCTGTTTGGAGGATGGACAATGTATTATGGGATTTCAAGTACCTCCACTCACTTCCCAAGACTGCTGAAACCCTCATCCAATAATCAATCAAGACCAAACTTGACACACAGAGACGCCATTAGCCACTCTATATCCCGGTGCTGTTTGGAGGAAGATGGGTGATGGATGATGGGACTTGCAGTACCTTCACTCACTTCCTGAAACCAAAGCGGCATTCATCCAAATACCAATAAAGACCAAACTTGACAAAGAGAGCCCCCATGACCAACTCAACATTCTGGTGAGGTTTGGGGAAGAACAGACTATGGATGATGGGACTTCCAGTATCTTAACTCACTTTTTGAGACCACTTCAACACTCATCCAATGACTGTTCAAGACCAAACTTGGCACACAGATCTGTCATGACCCACTCTCCATCCTGGTGCAGTTTGGAGGAGGATGGACCACAGATGATGGGACTCACAATCCCTTCACTAATTTTCTGAGACTACTGCGAGCCTCTGGTGAGGTTTAGGGGAGAACAGACTATGGATGATGGGACTTCCAGTATCTTAACTCACTTTTTGAGACCACTTCCTCATCCAATGACTGTTCAAGACCAAACTTGGCACACAGATCCGCCATGACAACTCTCCATCCTGGTGCAGTTTGGAGGAGGATGGACCACTGATGATGGGACTCACAATAACTTCACTAATTTTCCGAGACTACTGCGAGCCATATAAATAACTGATAAAGACCAACCTTGACACACAGTTCTCAAATGACCCGGGCAACGCCGGGTCCCCAAGCTAGTCTATCTATCTATCTATATAATGAAGGTGAAAGTTTGTATGTGGAGGACAAAAGTGTGGCGGTGTATGTGCTAGCTTTCTGATTGGCTGCCACTGTGGTCTCTGATTGGCCAGCCTGAAAGGTCCAAGATTCCGATTGGCTGGGCAGCGGTGCTATTTGTATATGGTCCCTGATTGGCCAGCTTCAAGAGGAGCCCCTGGTGGAGAAAAGAGTTCATGACAGAAACGGGGATATGAGAAGGACATTTGCATATGGTCTCTGATTGGCCAGCCTCAATTCCAAGATTCCGAGATGACAAAGAGAGGAAAGGAAAAGGCTAGGGGCTGAGTCAGAAAATTACCAATACAGACCACACTTGGCACACAGAGCCTGCAAGACCGACTTGACATCCTACTGCAACCATGGATGATGGGACATGCAGTACCATCACTCATATTCTGAGAACGCTATTAACCTCATCCAATGACTGATCAGGACCAAACTTGGCACATAGACCTCTCATGATCCACTTTACGTCCTGGTGTGGTTTGGTGGGGGATGGACCGTGGATTATGGGACTTGCAGTACCTTTGCTCAGTTCTTAAGACCACTGAAATCTTCATCCAATTACTGATAAAGACTAAACTTGGCACACTGAGTCTCCATGATGCACTCTACATCCTGGTGCAGTTTGGAGGAGGATGCACCATGGACGATGGGACTTGCAATACCTGCACTCTCCTATAACCATTACAACTGCCAACAATGATGGATCAGGACCAGAATTTACACTGAGAGCCTGCATGACCCACTCTACATCCTGGTGTGGTTTGGAAGGATTTGGCAATGGATGATGGGACTTGCAATCATTTCACTCACTTCCTGAGATCACTGCGACCCTCGCCAATGACTGATCAAGACCAAACTTGGCACACAGAGTCCCCATGACCCACTCTACATCCTGGTGCACTTTCAAGGAGGACAGACCATGGATGATGGAACTTGAAGTACCTCCACTCCCTTCCCAAGACTGCTGCAACCCTCATCTAATGTCCGATCAAATCGAAACTTGGCACACAGAGCCCCCATGACCCACTCTACATCTTAATGCGGTTTGGAGTAGGGCATACAATGGATGATGGGACTTGAAGTACCTCTACTCGCTTTCCAAGACTGCTGCGACCCTCAACAATGACTGAATAACACCAAACTTGGCACATAGACCTCTCATGACCCACTTTACGCCCTGATTCTGGATCGTGCATGGATTTTGGGACTTGCACTACCTTCGTTCAATTCCTGAGACCACTGCAAAACATCATCCAATTTCCGATAAGGACCAAACTTGGCACACCGGGTCTCCATGATGCACTCTATATCCTGTTACGGTTTGGAGGATGATGCACCATGGACGATGGGACTTGCAGTACCTTCACTCAGTGAAACCACTGAGACCCTCATCCAATGACTGATCAAGACCAAACTTGGCACACAGAGCCCCCATGACCCACTCTACATCCTGGTGCACTTTCGAGGAGGGCAGACCATGTATGATGGGACTTAAAGTTCCTCCACTCCCTTCCCAAGACTGCTGCAACCCTCCTCTAATGACCAATCAAGACGAAACTTGGCACACAGAGCCCCCATGACCCACCCTACATCCTGGTGCTGTTTGGAGGAGGACGGACGATGGATGATGGGACTTATTTGAGTAAGGACACAATTTCTTTCTGAAATAACCCAGGCAGCGCTGGGTCCCCAAGCTAGTATATAATAAAAGTCAAAGTTTGTATGTGTGTGACGGACATAGGTAGGGAGGTGTATGTGGTAGCTTTCTGATTGGCTGCCACTGGTACAATTTGCATATGGTCTCTGATTGGCCAGCCAAAGCATTCCAATGCTCTCAAGTGGCTGAGAGGGGAAAGGAAATTTCCATATGGTTTCTGATTGGCCAGGTTCAACAGGAGTCTCCAGTGGCAAAGAGGATTAATGAGAGAAGTGGGGACATGAGAGAAGGAAATTTGCATATGGTTTCTGATTGGCCGGTATCAACAGGAGCCCTTGGTGGCAAAGAGCGTTAATGAGAGAAGTGGAGACATGAGAGAAGGAAATTTGCATATGGTTTCTGATTTGCCAGCTTCAACAGGAACCCCTGGTGGTGGAGTTAATGAGAGAAGCGGGGACATGAGGGAAGCCTCACACAAGGATGGTAAAACATCAAAACATCCTGACGTCCCCTGGGCAACATCCTTGCAGTTGGCCAATTCTCTCACACGAGAAACAACAAGTAGCTCCTGACACAACAAAAAACAAACAAACAAACAAACAAAATTCTAACATTCTCAAATGGATGAGAAGGGAAAGGAAAGGGCCTGAGGGATTTGCAGTACTTTCACGCACTCTACAGCCTACTGCAGTTTGAAGGAGGATGGACCATGGATGATGGGACAATACCATCACTCACTTTGTGAGACCACTGCGATCTTCATCCAATGACTGATCTACACCAAACTTGCTCATAAACCTCTCATGACTCACTTTATGCCCTGGTGTGGTTTGGCTGGGGATGGACTATGGATTATGGGACTTGCAGTACTTTCGCTCAATTCTTGAGAGCACTGCAACCCTCATCCAATTACCGAAAAGACCAAATTTGGCACACTGAGTCTCCATGATGATCTCTACATCCTTCTGTGGTTTGGAGGAGGATGGACTAGGGATGATGAGACTTGCAGTAACATCACTCCCTTTCTGAGACCTCTGTGAACCCCATCCACTAACTGATCAAGACGAAACTTGGGACACAGAGCCCGCAAATCCACTCTACATCCTGGTGCTGTTTGGAGGAGGATGGATCATGGATGATGGGACTTGCAGTACCTTCACTCCCTTCCTAATACCAATACAACTGCCAAGTCACTTCCTGAGACGGCTATGAACCTCAATCAATGACTGATCAAGACCACACTTGGCACATAGACCTCTCATGACCCACTTTATGGATTATGGGACTTGCAGTACTTATGCTCAATTCCTGAGACCACTGCAACCCTCATCCTGTTACTGAAAAAGATCAAACTTGGCACACTGAGTCTCCATGACGTACTCTACATCCTTGTGCAGTTTGGAAGACGATGCACCGTGGGCGATGGGACTGGCAATACCTGCATTCCCTTCCTAAGACCACAATTTGCACTGAGAGCCCACATGACCCACTTTACATCCTGGTGCAGATTCCAGCAGGATGGACCATAGAAGATTGGACTTGAAGTATCTTCACTCACTTCCCAAGACTGTTCCAACCCTGATCTAATGACCAATCAAGACCAAAGTTTGCACGCAGAGCCCCCATGACTCACTCTACATCCTGGTGCTGCTTGGAGGAGGATGGACCATGGATGATGTGACTTCCAGTACCTTCACTCACATTCTGAGACCTCTGTGAACCTCATGGAATGACTGATCAAGACCGAAGTCGGCGCACAGTGCCCCATCCTGGTGCAGTTTGGAAGAGGATGCACCATGGACGATGGGACTGGCTATACCTGCATTCCCTTCCTAAGACCACAATTTGCACTGAGAGCCCACATGATCCACTTTACATCCTGATGCTGTTTCAAGTACGATGGACCATGGAAGTAGGTCTGCTCACTTCCCAAGACTGCTGCAACCCTCATTAATGACCAATCAAGACCAAAGTTGGCACACAGAGCCCCCATGGGCCACTCTACATCCCGGTACTGTTTGGATGATGCACAATGGATGATGGGACTTCAAGTACCTCAACTCACTACCCAAGACTGCTGCAACCCCCATTAAATAACCAATCAAGACCAAACTTGACACACAGAGACCCCATTAGCCACACTACATCCCGGTGCTGATCGGAGGAGGATGGACAATGGATGATGGGACTTGCAGTTCCTTCACTCACTTACTGAAACCACAGCGACACTCATTCAAATACCAATAAAGACCAAACTTGGCACACAAAACCCCCATGACCAAAAAAAATTCTGGTGAGGTTTGGAGGAGGATGGAACACAGGTGATGGGACTCGCAGTACCTTCACTAACTTCCTGAGACGACTGCAAGCCATATAAATAACTGATAAAGACCAACCTTGATACACAATTCCTTTCTCAAATAACCTGGTCAGCACCGGGTCCCCAAGCTAGTCTATATCTATATCTATATCTATATCTATATCTATATCTATATCTATATCTATATCTATCTTTATCTATATCTATTAATATAATAAAAGACAGAGTTTGTATGTGGCGGACAAATGTGCGGCAAAAGTGTGGCGGGAGGAATATGTGCCAGCATTCTGATTGGCTGCCACTGTGGTGCTATTTGCATATGGTCTCTGATTGGCCAGCTTCAATAGGAGCCCCTGGTGGAGAAGTGGGTTCATGATAGAAACGGAGACATGAGACAGCGAAATTTGCATATGGTCTCTGATTGGCCAGCCTCAAATCCAAGATTCCGAGATGAAAAAGAGATGAAAGAAAAGGCTAGGGGCTCTGTCAGCAAATTTCCAATACACATGAAACACAGAGCTCCCATGAACCCACTCTACATCCTACTGCAGTTTGGAGGATGATGGACCATGATGGACCGCTGTTAACCTCATCCAATGACTGATCAGGACCAAACTTGGCAAAACGACCTCTCATGAACCACCTTATGTCCTGCTGTGGTTTGGCCGGGGATGGACCATGGATTATGGGACTTGCAGTACTTATGCTCAATTCCTGAGACCACTGCAACCCTCATCCAATTACCGATAAAGACCAAACTTGGCACACTGAGTCTCCATGACGCACTCTACATCCTGGTGCAGTTTGGAGGAGGATGCACCATGGACGATGGGAACTGCAATACCTGCACTCCTTTCCTAAGACCATTACAACTGCTAACAATGATGGATCAGGACCACGATTTACACAAAGACTCCGCATCACCCACTCTACATACTGGTGTGGTTTGGAAGAATTTAGCAATGGATGATGGGATTTGCAGTCATTTCACTCTCTTCCTGAGACCACTGAGACTCTCGCCAATGACTGATCAAGACCAAACTTGGCACACAGAGTCCCCATGACCCACTCTACATCCTGGTGCACATTCGAGGAGGACAGACCATGGATGATGGTGGGACTTCAAGTACCTCCACTCCCCAAGAGTGCTGCAAAACTCATCTAATGACCAATCAAGACCAAACTTGGCACACAGAGCCCCCATGACCCACTCTACATGCTGCTGCAGTTTTGGAGGAGGGTTGACCCTGGATGATGTGACTTCCAGTACCTTCACTCACATTCTGAGACCTCTGCAAACCTCATCTAATGACTGATCAAGACCAAACTTGGCACATAGACCTCTCATGACCCACTTTACGTCCTGGTGTCATTTGGAAAAATATGGAGATGGATGATGGGACTTGCAATAACTTCACTCACTTTCTGAGACTACTGAGACCCTCGCCAATGACTCATCAAGACCAAACTTGGCACACGGAGCCCCATCTTGGTGCAGTTTGGAGGAGGACAGACCATGGATGATGGGACTTCAAGTACCTCCACTCCCTTCCCAAGATTGCTGCAACCCTCATCTAATGACCAATCAAGACTATACATCCTGCTGCAGTTTGAAGGAGGATGGATTTTGGATGATGGGACTTCAAGTACCTCCACTCCCTTCCCAAGATTGCTGCAACCCTCATCTAATGACCAATCAAGACTCTACATCCTGCTGCAGTTTGAAGGAGGATGGATTTTGGATGATGAGACTTGCAGTACCTTCACTCACTTACTGAAACCACTGCCGCCCTCAACCAATGACTGATAAAGACCAAACTTTGCACACAGAACCCCCATGACCCACTCTATATCCTGCTGCTGTTTGGAGGAGGGTGGACCATGGTTGATGGGACTTCAAGTAAATCTCTCACCCCCTGAAAACAATGCAACCATCATCCAATGACCAATAATGACCAAACTTGGCATACAGAACCACCATTACCCACTTTCTCTAACAATCCGGGCAGCGCCAGGTCCCCAAGCTAGTATATAATAAATGTCAAAGTTTGTATACGGAGGACAAAAGTGTGGCGGTGTGGTAGTGTACGTGCCAGCATTCTGAATGGACAGCCTGAAAGTTCCAAGATTCTGATTGGCTGCCGCTGTGGTGCTATTTGCTTATGGTCTCTGATTGCCAGCTTTACAGGAGCCTCTGGTGGAGAAAAGGGTTCATGACAGAAACGGAGACATGAGAGAAGGAAATTTGCATATGGTTTCTGATTGGCCAGCCTCAATTCCAAGATTCCGAGATGACAAAGAGAGGAAAGGAAAAGGCCAGGGCCTGGTCAGAAAATTACCAATACAGACCAAATTTGGCACACAGAGCCCCCATGACCCACTCTACATCTACTGCAGTTTGGAGGAGGATTACCCATGGATGATGGGACTTGCAGTACCATCACTCACATTCTGAGACCACTGTTAACCTCATCCAATGACTGATCAGGACCAAACTTAGCACATAGACCTCTCATGACCCACTTTACATCCTGGTGTGGTTTGGCTGGGGATTATGGGAATTCCAGTACCTTTGCTCAATTCTTGAGACTACTGCAACCCTCATCCAATTACTGATAAAGACCAAACTTGGTACACTGAGTCTCCATGACACACACTACATCCTGGTGCAGTTTGGAGGAGGATGCACCATGGACGATGGGGCTTGCAATACCTGCACTCCCTTCCTAAGACCATTACAACTGCCAACAATGATGGATCAGGACCACAATTTACACAGGGATCTCGCATGACTCACTTTACATCCTGGTGCGGTTTGGTAGAATTTGACAATGGATGATGGGACTTGCAGTCACTTCATTCACTTCCTGGGACCACTGAGACCCTTGCCAATGACTGATCAAGACCAAACTTGGCACAGAGTCCCCATTGCCCACTCTAAATCCTGGTGCACTTTTGAAGAGGACAGACCATGGATGATGGGACTTCAAGTACCTCCACTCCCTTCCCAAGACTACTGCAACCCTCATCTAATGTTCGATCATGACCAAACTTGGCACACAGAGCCCCCTTGACCCAGTCTACATCCTGATGCTGTTTGGAGAAGGACAGATGATGGATGATGGGACTTCCAGTGCTGTTAAGGGCAGGATGGGCCACTAATGATGAGATTTGCAGTACCTTCACCCGATTCACTTCCCACAGAACACTGTAGCCCCTACAAATCACAGACCAGGCCCAAACTTGGCACACAGAGTTTGCATGGCCCGCTCTACACCCTGATGCAGTTCTAAGGGGGATGGACCATGGATGATGGGACTTGCAGTATCTTTACTCACTTAGTGAAACCTCTGCGACCCTCATATAATGACCAATCAAGGCCAAATTGACACACAAAGCCCCCATAACCTACATCCTGGTGCACTTTCGAGGAGAACAGACCATGGATGATGGGACTTCAAGTACCTCCACTCCCCAAGACTGCTGCAAAACTCATCTAATGACCAATCAAGACCAAACTTGGCACACAGAGCCCCCATGACCATGACTGCTACATATTGCTGCAGTTTTGGTGGAGGGTTGACCATGGATGATGGGACTTTCAGTACGTTCACTCACATTCTGAGACCTCTGCGAACCTCATCCAATGACTGATCAAGTCCAAACTTGACACATAGAACTCTCATGACCCACTTTACGTCCTGGTGTCATTTGGAAAAATTTGGAGATGGATGATTGCACGTGCAGTAACTTCACTCACTTTCTGAAACCACTGAGACCCTCGCCAATGACTGATCAAGACCAAATTTGGCACACGGAGCCCCAATGACCCACTCAACATCCTGGTGCAGATTGGAGGAGGACAGACCATGGATGGGACTTCAAGTACCTCCATTCCCTTCCCAAGATTGCTGCAACCCTCATCTAATTACCAATCAAGACCAAACTAGGCACATAGAGCCCCCGTGACCCACTCTACATCCTGCTGCAGCTTGGAGGAGGGTTGACAATGGATGATGGGACTTGCAGTACCTTTACTCATTTACTGAAACCACTGCCACCCTCATCCAATGACCAAGAAAGACCAAATTTGGCATACAGAGCTCCCATGACCCACTCTATATCCTGCTGCTGTTTGGAGGAGGGTGGACCATGGATGATGGGAATTCAAGTTCCTTCACTCACTTTGTGAAAACAATGCAGTCGTTATCCAATGACCAATAAAGACCAAACTTGGCATACAGAACCGCCATTACCCACTTTCTCTAATAACCCGGGCAGTGCCGGGTCCCCAAGCTAGTATATAATAAAAGTGAATGTTTGTTTGTATGTATGTATGCGGAGGGCGAAAAGGCGGAAGTGTATGTGGCAGCTTTTTGATTGGCTCTCACTTTCACAGGCCACAGAGACTTGCACGAGTGACGGACCTGGACCAAACTTGGCACACATAACCCCCATGACCCCTGTACGTCCTGGTGAGGTATGGGGAGGACAGACAAAGGATGATGGATTTGTAGAAGTTTCAACCTCTTTGGCTCCCACAGACCACTGTGGCCCCCAACAAAGACCGATAAAAACCAAACTTGGCACATAGAGCCCCCATGACCCACTCTACCTCCTACTGCAGTTTGCAGGAGGGTGGACCATGGATGATGGGACTTGAAGTACCCCCACTTGCTTTCCGAGACCGCTGCAACCCTCAACAATGACTGAACAAGACCAAACTTGGCACACATAACCCCCATGACACCCTTTATGTCCTTATGAGGTTTGGGGGAGGGTGGACAATGGATGATGGGATATGTAGCACTTTCCAACACTTCAAATCCCACAGACCACTGCAGCCTCCAACAAAGACCAATAAAGACTAAACTTGGCACACAGAGCCCCCATGACCCATGAACCTTCTCGGGCACACCAGAGCTGCGGTTCAGGAGGTTTGGTAGTGTTCTTTCCAATGCAGTGCAATTGATTTTTGGTCCTTCGGGAGTTTGGTTCCATCTGATGAGCGGAGAGGCTGTATGCCATTTTTTCTTGGTCCATAGATGACCTTTGTGGCTTTGAAAAATCCCTGAGCATCATGGGTATCTCCCAGATGTTGTATTTCTTCAGACTTCTTTGTCCACCGGTTGTTCTTGAGTTCTCTTGTCCTTCTTTGGACCTCAGCTTTTGCGCTGGCATAGATCTATTTTTTAGCAGCACAGTTGATGACTCTCTGCCATGTTTGGAAGGCTTTCCTTTTCAATTAGCTGTTGTCAATTAGCTGTTGGATCTCGTCAAACCAATCTTGATGTTTCTTGGTTTGATATCCAATAGTTTCTTCGCAGGCTGTGATGATGGAGGTCTTGAGTTTGTTCCAATGTTCCTCAACATTTTTGGGGTGTTCTTTGGGTAGATGGTTCTTGAGTCCTGTTTGGAGAAGGGCTTGTTTGGAGGGCTCCTGAAGGGCTTGGGTGCTCATTTTGCGCCTTGTTTTTCTTCCTTGGGGCTGCATTTGGGGGCAATCTTGATAGCCATCGTGGATCAGATTAGCCTGTGGTCTGTCCAGCAGTTGTCAGCACCTGTCATGGCTCTTGTGAGGAGCATGTCACGGTCTCTGGCATGTGTGATTACGTAGTCTAAGAGGTGCCAATGCTTTGACCGGGGGGTGCTTCCATGATGTCTTGAGCTTGTTTTTGTGGTGGAAGAGCGTGTTGGTGATTTATTTATTTATCGTGTCAGGAGCAACCAGACATTTGCAATTACATTTTTAACAAAACAAACAAACAAACAGATAAAACACAAAGTTTGCAAGCTTGGTAGTTGATTAAATGTCCTTTGACCAGTATCTGGCCACTCGGGAGTGCCTCTGGTGTTGCCGCAAGGAGGTCCTCCATTGTGCATGTAGAAGGGCTCAGGTTGCATTGCAGCAGGTGGTCAGTCGTGTGCTCTTCTCCACACTCGCATGTCATGGATTCCATTTTGTAGCTCCATTTCTTAAGATTGGCTCTGCATCTCGTGGTGCCAGAGTGCAATCTGTTCAGCGCCTTCCAAGTCGCCCAGTTTTCTGTGTGCCCAGGGGAGGGGGAATCTCTCATTTGGTATCAGCCATTGATTGAGGTTCTGGGTTTGAGCCTGCCACTTTTGGACTCTCGCTTGCTGGAGTGTTCCAGCAAGTGTCTCTGTAGATCTTAGAAAGCTATTTCTTGATTTAAGTTGTTGACGTGCTGCCTGATACCCAAACAAGGGATGAGCTGGAGATGGCACTGCCTTGGTCCTTTCACTATTGGTTGCTACTTCCCGGTGGATGTCAGGTGGTGCAATACGGGCTAGACAGTGTAGTTTCTCCAGTGGTGTAGGGCAGACACCATGTGATAATGCCTCATTAAGAGCCACATCCACTGTTTTAGTGTGGTGAGATGTGATCCACACTGGGCATGCATACTCAGCAGCAGAGTAGCATAGCGCAAGGGCAGATGTCTTCACTGTGTCTGGTTGTGACCCCCAGGTTGTGCCAGTCAGCTTTCGTATGATATTGTTTCTAGCACCCACCTTTTGCTTGATATTCAGGCAGTGCTTCTTGTAGGTCAGAGCACAGTCCAGAGTGACTCCCAGATATTTGGGTGTGCTGCAATGCTCCAGTGGTATTCCTTCCCAGGTAATCCTCAGAACTCAAGATGCTGTTGGTGTGTTGGAGATGACAATGTTGTGTTCCACACATTTGGTGAGAAGCAGGATGCCATTCGAGTTGCTGTTTTCAACCCCGTCTTTTCCTATGGTCCCTGGCCACAAGTCGAAGTCTCGCCTGACTCTTGCATTAAAGTCCCCCAGGAGGATGATTTTGTCCTCCTTAGGTATCCCCGATAGGATGGTGTCCAGCTGATAGTAAAAAAAATTCCTTGATATCTTCATTAGCATCTAGTGTTGTTGCATATGCACTTATGATGGTTGCCTGTTGGTTTTTGGCAAGATCAATTCGGAGGGTTGAGAGTGTTGATGCCAGTGGGTGCTTCGGTGAGATGTTTCACCAGATCATTTCTGATAGCAAAGCCAACTCCGTGCATTCTTTGGTCTTCTTCGGGCAGTCCTTTGCAGAAGAAGGTGTAGCCTCCTTTTCCTTCCTTCAGCTGTCCCTCTCCTGCTCTCCAGGTCTCTTGAAGAGCTGCTATGTCGATGTTAAAGTGTCCCAGCTCCCTTGCAATGATAGCAGTTCTGTGTTTGGGGTGTTCACTGTCAGTGTTGTTCATCAGTGTCAATACGTTCCATATACCGAAGTTCATTTTTCTTTTTTGGCCACAGGGTGGTGACCACATTGGACGTGGCAGTCTCATCAGGGTAAGAGAGGCAGACTATGTTTAGGGTCCTCAAAAGGGCTGCTCAGGCATGGATCCATCTGCCGAACTACTCAACTGCCTCGGACCTTGAGATAGAACGAGTGAGTCTTGTTCACACTGGCCCATGTGCCAGTGTGTGACTAGGGGCTTCCAGATTTCACAGTCTTGCCCCCGTCGCCACTCGCTGATCGCCATGGGACTTTTGTTGGTTTGTTCTTCACAGAGTGAGGTTCCACTGGTGGTGTAGTTTAACACTGGTGGTGTAGTTTAGCAGCCTTATTCTGCCTTCACAGCCGTTGTAACATGTACCATGCTATCCTTTACCTGCTCCGCTGTAGAGGTCTTTGGGTCTTCGGACTGTGCGCCGTCAGACTGTGCGAGAACAGGCATGTTTTCTGCTGCCCTGGAGACTAGGGCATGGAACAATGGTTTGAACATACAGGAAAGGAGATTCCACTATAACATGAGGAAGAACTTCCTCACTGTGAGAGAGGAGCCCCAGTGGCGCAGCAGGACTGAAGACCGACAGGTCACAGGTTCGAATCCAGGGAGAACGTGGATGAGCTCCCTATATCAGCTCCAGCTCCTCATGCGGGGACATGAGAGAAGCCTCCCACAAGGAAGATAAAATATCAAAACATCCGGGCGTCCCCTGAGCAATGTCCTTGCAGACAGCCAATTCTCTCACACAAGAATCGACTAGCAGTTTCTCAAGTCGCTCCTGACACGACAAAAGAAAAAGAACTGGGAGAGAGAGCTATTCAGCAGTGGAATTCTCTGCCCCAGACTGTGGTGGAGGCGACTTGCAGTTTCCCAAGTCGCTCCTGACACGACAAAAAAACAACAAAAGAACAAAAAAAAAAAACACTTTCTCAAGTGGATGAGAAGAGAAAGGAAAGGGCCTGAGGGATTTGCAGTACTTTAAACTCACTTTCTGTGACTACTGTGACTCTCATCCAATGACTGATCAAAACAAACTTTGCCCACAGAGCCTGCATGACCCATTCTACGACCTACTGCAGTTTGGAGGAGGATGGACCATGGATGATGGGAGTTGCAGTACCATCATTCACTTTCTGAGATCGCTGTGACCCTCATCCAATGACGGATCAAGACCAAGTTTGGCACACAGAGTCCTCATGACAAACACTACATCCTGGTGCTGTTGGGAGGAGGACAGACCATGGATAATGGGACTTAAACTACTTTCACTCATTCCTGAGACCACAGCAACAATCCAATTACCAATAAAGACCAAAGTTGGCACACAGAGCCCCATGATCCATTCTCCATCCTAGTGCAGTTTGGAGGAGAATGGACCACAGATGATGGGACTCACAGTACCTTCACTAATTTCTTGAGACCACTGTGAGCCAATGATGAAGACCAAACATGGCATCCAGTGGCCCCGTGACCCATTCTACATCTTGGTGCTTTTTGGAGGAGAATGGACCACGGACGTTAAGACTTCCATATGGGAGCTATAGTTCACCTGCACCCACTGAACCCAGCCAACATTGATCTAGATTAAACTTGGAGCACAAACAATGCCTTTCTCAAATGATTCCACAGGCCACCATGACCTGCATGGGTGCCAGCCGTTGATCAAATTGGCACACATAACCCCCATGACGCCCTTTACATCCTGCTGCACTTCGGGGGAGGGTGGACAACAGATGTTGGGATTTGCAGTACCTTCACTCACTTTGTGGAGCAATAGGGACCAGCATGAATAATGGAACTGGACCAAACTTGACACACATAACTTCCATGGACTATCTCATGCCCTGGTGAAGTTTTGGTGAGGATGGAACAAGGATGATGGGATTTGCAGTACCTTCCCCCAACTCACTTTTCATGAAACGCTGTGGCCCCTGAGTCCCACTATACGTCCTGTTTTGGTGCAGGTGAGGATGGACTGTGGATTATAGGACTTGCAGTAACTTCATTCATTTCTCAGACCATTGCATCCCTCATCCAATGACTGGTCAAGACCACACATGGCACACAGAGACCCCATGACCTTCTCTACATTCTGATGTTGTTTGGGGAATGATGGACAATGGATGATGGGATTTGCAGCATCTCCACTAAGTTCCAAAGACAACTGTGGCCCACCTCAATGACTGATCAAGGCCACACTTTGCACACAGAGCCCCCATGACTCACTCTACATCCTGGCATGGTTGTAGGACGATAGACCATGGATGATGGGACTTGCAGTACTTTCACTAACTTCCTGGAATCATTGCAACCATCACAAATGACTAGTTAAGACCAAACTTGGCACACAGAGCTCTACATCTTGGTGCAATTTGTAGACCATGGATGATGGGACTTGCATATTGTAGTTCAGCCACATCCAAAGAACCCAGCTGACATTAGATCTAGACAAAACTTGGGGCACAGACAAACAATGGTTTTCTCAAATAATCCGGGCACTGTCAGGTCCCCACATTAGTTTATGATAGAAGTGAATATTTGTATGTATGTATGTGGAAGGCAGTGTATGTGGCAGCTTTCTGATTGGCTGCCAGTTCCACGTTTCACTGCAACCTGCATGGGTGACGGATCTGGACCAAACTTTTCACACATTACAGCTATGACCCACTTTACATCCCGGTTAGCTTTGGGGGACCATGGATCATGGATGGTGGGATTTCAGCTCCCACAGACTACAGCAATGCCCACCAATGAACCACACAGAACTACCACGATCCGTTTGACATCCTGATGTTGTTTGGGGAGGATGCGTAGCAGATAATGGGACTTGCAGTACTTCCATTCACTCTGTGAAACCATTGGGACCAGCATGAATGATGGACTTGGACCAAAGTTAACACACATAACCTCCATGAACCCCCTCAAAACTTTGCTGGAGTTTGGGGATTGGTTGGACCACGAGCGATAGGATATGCAGTACCATAACCCGACTTACTTTCCATGGAACACTGTGCCCCCCACAATTCACAGACTAAGACTAAACCTGGCCCACAGACCCCCTCATGAACCACTTTATATTCTGGTGTGGTTTGGGAGAGGAGGTACGGTGGCTTATGGGACTTCCAGTACCTTCATTCACTTCCTAAGACCACAGCGACCCTCATCCAATTACCGGAAAAGACAATACTTGGCAAACAAAGCCCCCATGACCCACTCTACATTCTTGTGCAGTTTGGAGGAGGATGGAGCACGGCTGATGGGACTTGTAGAACCTTCACTAATTTCCTGATACCACTGTGATCTTTAACAATGATGGATCAGGACCAAACTTGGCAAACAGAGCCCCCATGACCTACTCTACATCATGGTACAGTATGGAGGAAGATGGACCATGGATGATGAGACTTGCAGTACCTTGACTCACTTCCTGAGACCACTGCAACCCTCAACCAATGACCAATAAAACCAAACTTCCCACACAGAGCCCTCATGACCCTCTCTACATTCTTGTGCAGTTTGGAGGAGGATTGAGCATGGCTGATGGGACTTGTAGTTCCTTCACTAATTTCCTGATACCACTGTGATCTTTAATAATGATGGATCAGGACCAAGCTTGGCACACATGGACTCCATGACCAGTGCAGTTTGGAGGAGGATAGTCCATGGATGTTGGGACTTGCGATCCTAACCAATGGGACTTGCGATCCTAATCAATGACTAATCAAGACCAAACTCGGCACCGAGTCCCCATGACCCATTCTGCATCCTGCTGCTCTTTGGGAGATGGACCATTGATGACGGGACTTGCAGTACCTTCAGTCACTTCCTGAACCCACTGCGACCCTCACAGTGACGGATCAGTAACAAACTTTGCACACCGAACCCACACATTGCACACTCTATGTCCTGGTGTAGTTTTTGGGACAACAGACCATATACAATGGGTCTTGCATATGGGAGTTGTAGTTCACATGCACCCACTGAACCCAACTGATATTGTATCTAAACTACATTTGGAGCACAGACAAACAATGCCTTTTTCAAATAACCCGGGCACCAGAATATATCAATCTAGATATATTAGGTATGGGCAAACCAAGGCCTGCATGCCAGATGTGACCCCTTGGGCTTTTTCCTCTAGTTGCAGAGCCAACTACATGTCACAATGTTCTCTTACCAAGAGGAGGGCTCCCAGTCACACATGTTCAACATGCAATCTATTTTCAAAATCTTTCAAATAAACATATTAACCAAATACACATATTGTGTCAAGCCTTCCCCACCCCCCAGTCTATTGCACTCGGCCTCTCCCTCGTATGCTCCTCTCCTCCTGATCCCACCCAGCATGTGCCCTCGCTCTTGGCTCCAGCTGCAATGCCATATGAATGTCATTTTTCCCCATGCCTGTCATAGATAGACGCTGTATAACTCCTAAGATCAAAGTGACTATGGGGCTGTCAATAGGTAAAGATTTCCCCTTGACAGTAAGTCCAGTCACTTCCAACTCGGGGGAGGGGTGGTGGTGGTGGTATTCATCTCCATTACTAAGCTGAAGAGCCAATGTTGTCCTAGACACCTCCTAGGTCATGTGGCCAGCATGAATGCATGGAACTAATTGAAATAGAGTGATTTAAAATGGCCATTGAGGGTGAGATCCGAGCTGTGGATATCGGAACCTGAAGTACAGATATCAAATCTCTAAAAGGTTACCAGTACTGGTTACTGGCTATCAAGTAAGTCCGCATGCCTGCTGAGCAAAAAAGCCCAATGTTCCCAAATAAAGCTCACTATGTTGAAGAAGGAGGCTGTCAATCATGGGTCAGTAATCAAACAATTTCCTGTTTTGTAATAAATATACAGTTTCTGAGGGCATACCCATAAAAGACTGAATGTTAATGGCATTATCTATTTCTAATATTGCGAATGGTCAAAATATTTGTGGTTTACAATCACTCCACTGTGGTTAATCAGCAAAATAACTATTATTTTTCTTTTCTTCCGCTGAACAGAGGAGCCTCCAGAATCCATGTTCTTGGGCAAAAAGGACATTGAGCTTAATGCCATGTTTTCCTGGAATATTTCCCTAAGTGAAAATGGGGAAATTATGATGCTAAAACTTCACGACTGACCTTCATGCCATTGGACTATGTGGGAGCACTGGGATGATGTTAACAGAGCTGCTCATATTCAATAACGGGAATGCAGGCAAACTTCCTATAATAAGAACCATGATCTGTCTATTGCTTTGTCCTCTAGGAATTGATTTGTGATTTGTTAAAACTGTAACACCGCCTCTGCTCTGATAACAGGAAGATAAACCCCTAAAAATGGGAATGCCATGATTGAAATGGGCGCCCCTTTAAGCTGTCATCTGTTGCTTTATACTCTTGGAACTGATTTTTGTGCATAGTCAAAAATGGTTATTTTGTGACTCGTACTGAAACAATCATCCATGAAAATGCTATTGTCTGTTTCTTCAATGATAATAGGAATGACAAACCCATAGAAAATAGATATGTGACTCATGCTGGAACGATCACCCGTTAAGCTGTTTTTATCTGTTTCTTCAATAACGGAAATATAAATCCAAAAACTGGAATCTTGTTACTAAAAGGGAAGCTATTACCAAGAAGCTATTACTTCTCTGTTTCTTCTTCAATAACAACAATTAAAAACCAGTTGAAATGGGAATATTGTGATTTGTATTGAAATGATCACCCATAAAGCTATTATTAATCTATTTCTTCAATTACAGGAATATAAATCCATAAAAACAGGAGCATTGTGACTGAAATGATCACCAGTGAAGCTGTTATCATCTGTCTGTTCTTTGATTATGAAAATATAAGTCCATAGGAAATAGGAGTGTTGTGACTTGTACTGAAACATTCATCCCAGGAATTATAAAACCATTAAAAACATATTCCTTCTTCAAGAACAGGAATATAAACCAATAGAAAATGGGAATGTTGTGACTTTTACTGAAACGATCATCAGTGAAACCGTTATTCAATGGAAATATGAATCTGCAAAAAACAGCAATAATTGTCTGTTAAGCAGTCGCCTGTCTGTCATTCATCCTCTTGGAGTGAAGGGTGATATTTTGGGTATGTGCTGTGGGTAGGACATCCACGTTATCTGAACCTGGAAATGCCCACAAAAAAGAGAAGGGCAGTACAGAACTGCTAGGACGCTTTCTGCCTGCCGGTGATACCATGGGATGTCGGCAAAGCTCAGAGGAGAAAGAGGCGGTGCAGAGGTCCCGGCGAATCGACCGCCACCTGCGCTCTGAGAGCCAGCGCCAGCGCCGTGAGATCAAGCTCCTTCTCCTGGGCACCAGCAACTCCGGGAAGAGCACCATAGTTAAGCAGATGAAGATAATTCACAGTGGTGGGTTCAACCTAGAGGCCTGCAAGGAGTATAAGCCACTCATCATCTACAATTCCATTGACTCGCTCACCTGCATCATCCGGGCGCTTGCCACCCTCAAGATCGAGTTCCACAACCTGGATCGGGCCTATGATGCGGTGCAGCTCTTTGCCTTGACAGGCCCTGCTGAGAGCAATGGAGAGATCATGCCCGAACTCCTGGGGGTCATGAAGCGACTGTGGGGCGACTTGGGCGTCCAGGAATGCTTCTGTCGCTCCAATGAGTACCACCTGGAGGACAATGCCGCCTACTACTTGAACAACCTGGAGCGCATTGCGGCTTTGGACTACATCCCCACAGTGGAGGACATCCTACGCTCCCGGGACATGACCACAGGGATTGTGGAGAACAAGTTCACCTTCAAGGAGCTGACCTTCAAGATGGTGGATGTGGGTGGGCAGCGCTCTGAGCGGAAGAAGTGGATCCACTGCTTCGAGGGGGTTACCGCCATCATCTTCTGCGTGGAGTTGAGTGGCTACGACCTGAAGCTGTATGAGGACAACCAGACGGTAAGGCCAGCATCATGGAATTTTAAAAAAAAAGATATATGAGGGTAACCATATAGTAAGATAAACCTAGGGTTTCATTTAAGTGATCCACATTTCTTGAAATTTTACAACAATAAGACTGCAAGATTGGCCTAACGGGTTTCATTTAGGTTTTCTTTGCACGGTTTCTAGAACTGTACAAGTATAACAAATTAGTAAGATAAGCTTAACAGGTTTCATTTATTTGAAGTTGTATCAGGATAACCAAATGATAAAACAGACCTACATTTCCTTTAGGTAATGCTCGCATGTTTCTTCTTAGAATTCTCTGTGAATGCACACTTGTGGAGAATACTGCACCTGCACAGGCTTTTACGAAAGATTCCAAAGCTATTTGCTTCAAATTTTTGGCAGTAGCCCTGCTCATTCCTCCCACAGGCATAAAAGTCATCCCGGCTCCTCACTCCCGTTCTTTTTCTTCTGCTGCAGCAGCTCTCTCTCTTTTTTTCTTCTTCTCGCTATGTTGACCACAAGGTTCAAGGGATGATGGCCACACGAGGTGCCTCCTCTGCCTGGGAGGGGCACATGTGGTGAACTCTTGCCTGCACTGCCAAGCCTTTCTGGCACAGGCAAGAAAGAATAGAGTTTCTCACCTGTGGTAATGTTCTACTAGCAGGCCTTAGTCCACAGCAACACGGCCATTGACTTTAGGCTGGACAAAGGCATCAGTGAAGACTTCCACATCGGCCCCTCTGAAGGCTCCATTTAAGGTCTCCATGACATCAAAGGTGTTGAAGGCTTTAAAGGCCTCTAAGACCTCCAAGGCCATGATGTCTCCTCCCTGCCCCCCATCAACATCAAGCTCAATGGCATTGGTAAGATCTTCTCAATCGATTATGGCAATGTCACCATCAACCACATCCATAACTATTGCCTTCAAGAGGGCTCTGGGGGAAATGAAGAGGGCACAGATGGAGGCGTCATTCCAGCCCCTTCTATCTCCAATCCTGCCAACATTGGGAAAGGCCTTTGAATCCCTGTATAAGGTATAGAAGCCAGGCATCACAAAGAGGAAGAGGTCCTCTCCATCACTGCCACTGGTACCGCAAAGCAACCACCGCCAACCTTTTCTGAAGCCTCTTCACGCTGTTCCTTGCCAATGGCGCAGGCCCGATGGCGCAGGCCCAGCAGTTACCATCCTCTTCCAAGTCCCAGTGGGAGTCAATGTCAAATGATCACCACCAAAGTTGACTCACACAGTCATCTGGGTCCCTCTACAGCCTCCTTCCCCAGCTTTGTCAATATCAGCAAGATAGTAACTTCTTGCCACCAGAGGAATTGCCTGAGAAAGTACTTCAGATGTCATGTTTGGCTACAGCAGTGGCCGCAGCTACACCAAGACGGCCTTCCCAAACCTTCTGGTTGGAGAAGGTGAGGGCATAACTTCCTCCTCCCCTCACGACCCCAGATGAGGACATTGAAGCAGATGGTGCTGAGTCAGTTGGTTTGGAATCAGTCCTCTCCATCAGTCTTGACTTTCTCTGGACCCAGAAAACTATCCGGTGCATCCTCCTTCCCCTACCAACAATGTAAGGACCTTCGCAGACCAGATGTTCCATATGGGGGGGGGGGGTGGAGTCGGGCTTGAGGTGAAGCAGTCCTTAAAAGAGGTCACCGACCAAGTCTTCAGAAAAGTACAGGCCCAGGCTCTGCTGGCGATGCTCCTTCTTTCCTTACCTTCTGGACGTGATCCAGGCACCATGAAAGAACCCATCCTCCATTCTGCCTACATTGAAAATGATCAAGATCTGGTACTGGACTGATGACAAAGCCCTGGAATGGTTCAAATACCATCCTGAACCAAACACAATGGTAGTCAAGTCTGCCCAGTCTGCGAAGAAACAAAATGCACAACCTTCAGACAAGGAGGGAAAGCGTTTTGACTCTGTGGACCGAAAACTACTCTGGTGCATCCCTACTGGCCAGGATGGTCAACTATGGCTCCTGCATGAGAGCATATCAAGAAATGTTCTGGGAAAAGACTCATGTTTTCCATGAGAAACTCTCAGATGAGAGGATAAGAAAGTATTAAAACACTTTAAAGCAAGAAGCATCCTCACTTGCCCATCAATAAATTCGGATCGCAAAGCACATTGGAGACACAGCAGGCAAGGTATTAGCTCATGCAGTAGCCGTATGCCGCATGTCTGGCTCTACTCCTCTGGACTATCAACAGAGGGGTGCTTACTGTTTGATGCCCTTGGACTCTTTAACTTGGGAATGGATGAGAAACTCAAGTCCAATCACAAGACCCTAGCAGCAAAATGCAAAATCTTGGGTTTGTCAATCTAGCTGACAATACCACCTCCTTGCTGTCTACAGCTGCCAACATTCCAGTTCCAACCCCACACTCCACTTCAACACCAACGTTGGTAGCAACACTCACTGTCGATACCGAACCCTATCCCTTCTGGGACCACTTAGCCAGCTATGCGTATGCATGGCATAGTATAATATCAAATGTTTAAGTTCTCAATGTTGTTTGAAAAGGCTATGCCTTAGAATTTGAGGACTTCCCCCTCCCCAACAGAAAGGGTCCTCCAAACTCACCTGTCACATGCAATACAAGAAGAAGTTGAGAGCATACTTCTCAAGGATACCATTCAACCTACACCCTTGATGGAAGATGCTATGGCTTTCTCATCAAGATACTTCACCATTCCCAAAAAAGATGGCGGCCTGCACTCAATACTTGACCTTTGAGACCTAAACTCCTTCCTGCTGCCAAAGAAGTGCAGAATGGTGTTGCCCATCCTTCCTCTCCTTGCCAGAGGAGATTGGTTTGCTACAATAAACTTGCATGATTCCTACTTGCATGTCAGTGTCCATCTGATGCACAAAAGGTTCCTCTCCTTCAGGCTCCTTCCTCCCCATAGAAGATCTTCACAAAATGTATGTCAGTAGTAGTGGCCCGCCTTCACGGAAGCAACATCGATGTCTTCCCTTATCTCAATGACTGGCTCCTGAAAGCAAAATCCCCATCATTGCTACAAGAGCAACTCTCATACACACTAAAAAAATACAGGACTCTTTAGGCCTTTGCTTGAATCTAGAAAAATCCCAACTGGGGATTACCTCCATCAAATTTATTGGGATGATATTCGACTCCCATATTTAAAGAGCCTTTCTTCCAAAGCAAAGATTTCTGGCCCTGCAAGCACAAATTCACACTTGCCAATGATACCACAGAGTTCGTGCCAGTCACATCCAAGTCTTCCTGGGGCACATGGCATCAACAGTGTTGGTTAAATCATTCACCCATCTGTGCCTAAGGCCACTGTAGTGATGGTTTATAGACCACTTCAACCCTCTTCATCACAATTCCCACTTCCTCATGGTACCAAGATCAGTAATCTGCCATCTGTCTTGGTGGAGCAACCCGACCAATGTTTGCTGCAGAATCCCACTCCCTGCATCCGGAGGAGATCACAACGGATTCATCCATCTTTGGCTGTGGTGCTCATTAAAGAAACCACACCATTCAGGACCACTGGCCCACTCAAGAAAGGACACACCACATAAACCACCTCAAGCTCCTGGCCATCTTTAAAGTCCTAAGACCATTCGCCTACCTCACCTCCAGCAAGGTAGTACAAATATGGACAGACAACACCTTAACTAACAAAGGGGCACCAAGTTCAAAAAGCTCTTGAGCTTAACCATGGACATTTGGGAATGGTGCATCCAATGCAAAGTCTCAATTTCAGTGATAAAAATGAACAAAACAACAACAGCAACTAGAAAACCTTGAGGATATTGAAGTTAAAGAAAACCTTGAGGATATTGAAGGATAAAGAAATACATGTGGGTCAAGAATGACGTTCAGACAAACTCTATAAATAACACAAGGAAATTAGCAAGACTTCTAAAAAAGGAACAAGTGAAAACAAAGGTAATTAAATTGAAAGGCCAAATAAAGATGGGCAAGGCTCCTTTTTTGGATATTTTTAAACAGAGGCTGAATGGCCATCCTTTGGGGGGGTGCTTTGAAAGTGATTTTCCAGCTTCTTGGCAGAATGGGGTTGAACTAGATGGCCCAAAAGGTCTATTCCAATTCTAGGATTCTATGAAAACAAAGGAGGAAGACCTAAAGGAAACAATGGCAAATTATTACAAAAAGTTTAAAATGCATAAGGATATAGAGATCAGAAGGATTACTCAATTAAAAAAATAGATCCTCTCTTCCAGTCTATATTGGACATAGAGGAGGTAATAAAAAACTTAAAAATTAACTTCTCACCAGGACTCAATAGGCTAACTACAATTTTTTAATAAAAATTTTCCAAATTTTCTAATTTACTAACCTTGTATAACAAAATTATGGAAAATAAAATTAGAATCCTAGAGTTGGAAGAGACTTTGTGGATCTTCCAGTCCAACCCCATTCTGCCAAGAAGCAGGAAAATCACATTCAAAGCACCCCTGATGGATGGCTATCCAACCTGTTTCAAAGCCTCCAATGCAGGAGCCTCTACCACAGTCCAGGGCAGAGAATTCCACTGCTGAATAGCTCTCTCACACAGTGTTTTTTTTTTTTTTGGCATGTTGAGAAACTGCAAGTCACTTCTGGTGTGAGAGAATTGGCTGTCTGCAAGGACTTTGCCCAGTGGACGCCCGGATGTTTTGATGTTTTATCATCCTTGTGGGAGGCTTCTCTCATGTCCCCACATGAGGAGCTGGAGCTAATACAGGGAACTCATCCACTCTCTCCCCGGATTTGAACCTGTGACCTGTTGGTCTTCAGTGTTGCCGGCAGGGGGGTTTAACCCACTGTGCCACTGGAGGCTCCTCTCTCACAGTGAGGAAGTTCTTCATCATGTTATAGTGGAATCTCCTTTCCTGTATGTTCAAGCCATTGTTCCATGCCCTAGTCTCCAGGGCAGCAGAACACATGCCTGTTCTCTCCTCCCTATGACTTCTCCTCATATCTTTTATACATGGCCCTCATCATGTCTCTTCTCAGCTGTCTCTTCTCCAGGCTAAACATGCTCAACTCTTTAAGCTGCTCCTCATAGGGCTTGTTCTCAAGATCATTTTAGTCACCCACCTTTGGACACATTCCAGCTTGTTAACATGGATTTTGTTGAGGTGATCCTCACATAGTATTTGTTCCTTTTGCCCATTGGACAGATCAGCATGTGATTGAGTATTATATTTTTTTTAATATCCAGCACCAAACATAACATAGCATGATCTTGCATTGGAATAACTTGCCCTCTTCTGAAGCAGATGGAAAGAAAGGAGCGAGAGACCAGCAAGTTAATTATGTTTTGACAGATGGTTAGGCTTCAGTCAGAACTCAGGTTTTAGCAGCAGACCAGAATTTTCTATTACAGTATTTTGGAGAAAATTCCAAAATGATATATTCCATCAAATGTGTACTTAATACCTTTCTGGGAATAAATCGGAATAAAAAGCACCACACCAGGATGGAAAGCAGTTCGGCTCCCGGCTCCATACTGCTTTTCTGTGGATATTTTAAAGATGATAAAACTAGATCCGACTATTGAATTGGTCTAACGAAACATTTGATTCTGATTAACTCAGTGGCCCTACTTGGTTTTATTGAATAATCTGAGTAACTGATCTGACTATTGAATTGATCTAGTTGAATACTTTATTCTGATTGTCATTATTTGTCATCTTTTGCCTACTTGTTTCATTGTGCCTTAGTTTCATCAAATGATCCAGTTGAATAATTGATCTAATGATTGAATTGATTTAGTTAAACAATTCTGATTGAGTTAGTGGCCTGCTTGTCTTTAGTGAATACTCAAACTGAATAACTGACTCTGGATGAGTTGGTGGGCCTACTTGTCTCACTGAAGTGTCTAATTAAATAATCAATTCTGATAGATTCAGTGTGCCTGCTTGTTTAGCTGAATGACCTAAATGAATGATTGATTCTGATCAGTTCAGTGGACTGACTTAGTTTCATTGAAGTGTCTAATGGAATAATCGATTCTGATTTATTCAATGGGCCAATTTGTTTAGCTGAATGGCCTAAATGAATAATTGATTCTGATCATTTCAATGGGTTCATGTAACTTGAGTTATCTAAAGGAACAGTTGATCCAAGTGTTGAATTGATCCAGTTGGATTGATTCTGATTGATTCAACAGACCTACATGTTTTATTGTTTGTGGAATTCCTCCCCTAATGAACTCACTTGGCCCTTCCCTCATATTCTTTAGGAAAAATCTTAAATCGTGGTTGTAGGACCAAGCATTTGAGCAACAGACACAATGATAATAATGTAAATGACTTATGTGATTGACAATGGACAGTCTGTTTATAATTGATGTTTTTAACTAATTGTTTTAATTGTTATTGTTGTTATAATTGTTTGTTTGGCATCTAATGGTTGTCAGTTGTAAGCCGCCCTGAGCTCTCCCCCCCCACCCCCCCACACCCCCAGGTGTGTGTGTGAGAGAAAGACAGGATATAAATGTTTGAAATAAATAATAAATAAGTGATTGATTCTGATCAATTTGGAAGGCCTCCTTAACAGTTATCTAAAAGAACTGTTGATACAAGTATTGAATTGATGTCGTTGAATAACTGTTTTTGATTGATTCAGAGGACCTCCTTAGCAGGCTGATATAAAGGAACAATTTATGCAAATATTGAATTGATGTAGTTGAATATTCAGTTATGATCGATTTGGAGGACCTACTTGCTTTATTGAACATCTAATTGAACAACTCATCCAATCACTGAACTGATTGAAATGGATATTTGATTCTGATTGATTTGGAGGGCCTCCCTGTTTCCCTGAGTGATCTAAACAAATGCTATTGATCTCACTGTGACGCCTGACCTCCCTTTTGGCTTCCCCCTGCAGAGCCGCATGGCTGAGAGCCTCCGCCTCTTCGACTCAATCTGCAACAATAACTGGTTCATTAACACCTCACTGATTCTCTTCCTGAATAAAAAGGACCTGCTGGCAGAGAAGATCCGCCGGATCCCACTGAACGCCTGCTTCCCAGAGTACAAGGGACAGAACACCTATGAGGAAGCTGCCATCTACATCCAGCGACAGTTCGAGGACTTGAACCAGAACAAGGAAACCAAGGAGATTTACTCCCATTTCACCTGTGCCACCGACACCAGTAACATCCAATTTGTCTTTGACGCTGTCACAGATGTCATCATCCAAAACAACCTTAAGTACATCGGGCTTTGCTGACCCAGATTCGATCATTAAGGGGGCCCATATGAGATGCCTGCTGCAACCGACTGGCAGAGGGATAGACAGCTCAAAGAATCAGGGAGAAACAACTAATCAGGCAGAAAGGAGGAGCAATCAGTAATTAACTAACAATCCTTCCAGCGAAGGGTCACCTCCCCGCTTCGTGCATGCACTTTTCATTGTTTTCATAATTCAGGGAGGGGAAATAATGAAGATTTGCCTTACATTTTAAAAGGGGTTCAAGTTTCCGAACTTAAAAAGGAAACCTGCTACTTTGACATTACTTCCGCCTCTTGTCGTCCTTTTTTTCCTATTTTATTATTTATGATTAATCATTGCCTCATTATATGTCTTGTCAGTCTTAACGAGATCAACTATGTTAAATTTTAATTTTTGTGTCCAAGCAAAATCAATTAACAGAATATATAGATTCAGTAATATAAAATAAGAAATATATTTTATTTAATTTTTGTCCAACCAAATTAATTAATGGGAGATGTAGGTTAATTAATATAGGAAATGGAAAACATTTAAATTTATTATGTGTGTGTGTGTGTGTCCGAGCAAAATTAATTAGTAGGAGACTTGAGTTCATTAATACAATATATGGAATATGTTTAGTTTAATTTAATGTTTTTTGTGTCCAAGCAAAATCTATTAATGGTAGCCTTGGGTTCCATAATACAAGGGATGGAATATATTTAATTTTTGTGACAAAATTATTTTTTATTATTTCAGTTGTTTAGTATTATTATATTTTAACATGATGTGATTTTTAGGTGAAGAGATGAGTGATTTGAACAATATTTAAATGTCTAGATATTTATTTATAAAGTGGAATTTTAAAAAGTGGAAGTGACAAAGTTATAATTCTTCCCCTGCCCAACTTTCTATAAAACTATGCTAGATTATATATTTCACAAGCTTACAATTATTTTATTTGATAGCCTGAGAAAAGATTATGGTTTTCAGGTGGGCCTGCTATTTTTTACAAGACTAATATTGTTGCATGACTGATATTGTCACATGATTCCTCCATGCAAAGAACTTCTTATTTCACAATTCTACAATTATAATTGGAAAATGTGGAAGTCTGGGAAAATGGATAATTTTCATGTTTTCAAGTGGCTCGCACGAATTATACTGTAAGATTATTCCTCCATATAAAAGACTTTGAATTATTATTTGGAAATCTGAGAAATTGCAGTGCAAGGTAACCTTTTCCACAGAGGTCAGCCATTTTTCACGTGGCTCACATGACTGCTCTTGTCATGTGATTCCTCCATGCAAAGTAGTTTTGTTCCTTTCATTTTTTAAAAATTGGTGTACTCTAAGTCTGTAGATATATGTGCAAGGAATGTAAACCGTGTCAAGGCACTCCCTCCTTTTCTCACACACTCTCACTCACTCTCACACAATAACTTCCCTTTTCTCTCATGTTTCCTGGTTGTATGAAAATTCTCAGCCAAGGGCTTTACAGTTTTTAAATAAAATATAATAAAAGAACAAAGGAAATGGTAATTATAACAAATGTTTTAACAACCGGTTCTCCTCTTTGCTTTAAAGTAAAGATAATAAATTACTCTCCCCAAACCACGATATTTTCAACTGTAGTCTTTTGTAGAAATTTCAGAATGAGTTTTACAGTTCCACAGTATAATGATTTCTTTTTTATTAAATAAAACATATTAGTAAAAAGTAATTAGTTTTCAAATTAATTAATAAAATTATTTAAATATTAAATGATTTTAAATAATTAAAATTCATTTAATTTTAAAATTGTGTAATTATTTTAAGTAATTAAAGTTAAATTAAATAATTAGATTAATTATTTTAAGTAATTAAATTAATTAACAACTAAAAATTTTGTCTTACCATTTGGCATTTCAGAAATGAGTTTTAAGGAATAATGCATGTTCCAACGGACGATAATGACCGGATCATTAAGAAGATGTGCCAAGGCTGGGATAACACCGTGTTTGAGGAAACCAGTCCTAAAAATAAATTAAGGGAAAATAATCACCAAAAAAATCACAAAATTATAGAAAAAGAAAAAAAACTGGACAAAAATACAGTGGGTTGAGTGCTGAAATGCCAAGGTTGAATCCCCTTTTATGAAGATGTGGTTCATAGATAAGGCTCTATTTATCATTGTTGTTATATTATTATTATTATTATTATTATTATTATTATTATTATTGAATTATGAGGCAGGAGAAAACAATAGATAACAATATGGTTGAAGGCAAAGGGTTTCAATAATTATAATGATGTATTTTTGAAGGCTTTCATGGCTGGAATCACTGGGTTGCTATGAGTTTTTTGGGCTACCTGGCCAATATATTCCAGTAGTATTCTCTTCTGATATTTTGCCTGCATCTGTGGCTAATGGCATGTTCAGAAGTTTGTTCAGAGGTTTGCTGGAGGTGCGGCAAGTGGAGCGTATATCACATGTGGAATGATATCCAAAGTGCGAGAAAGAACCTTTGTTGAAAGCAAGTGTGAATGTTGTAATTAGAAAGCTTGAATAGCAGTAAGTTACCATGATGTTTGCAAAGTCAACCAGTGAGGGTTTCTGCATAGAGGCAGTAAAGCAAGTGGTGTGTATATATATCCCTGTAGAATAATGTTCAGGGTGGGGGAAAACCCTTGCCTATTAGAAGCAAGTGTGAAGTTTGCAAAGTCAACCAGTGAGACTATCTGCATGGAGGTAGCAAGTGGTGTATTATACCTGTGGAATAATATCCAGGGTGGGAGAAAGAACCCTTGTCTGTTTGAAGCAAGTGTGAGTGTTGCAAGTAACTGGCTTGTTTAGCATTAAGTATCCATGAAGTTTGCAAAGTCAATCAGTGAGCATGTCTGCATAGAGGTAGTGAAGCAAATGAAGTGTATATATACTTGTGGAACAATGTCTATAAGAACCCTTATCTGTTTGAAGCATGTGAATATTGCAATTAGCCAGCTTGGTTAGCACCGAGTAGCCATAAAGCTGCAAAATTAATCAGTGGAGGTATCTGCAGAGAGGTCACCTGGCTTCTGTTGTCTGAACAACTTACAGCAACCCAATAAAAAGGCTTAACAGACAAATGATTTCATCTATATCTATATCTATATATCTATGTTTGTATGTATGTGGCAGAAGTGTATGCGGCAGCTTTCTGATTGGCTGCCACTTTCACAGGCCACCAACACGTGTGACGCACCTGGACCAAACTTGGCACACATAACCCCCATGACCCCCTTTACGTCCTGGTGCGGTTTGGGGGGCCACGGATTATGGGATTTGTAGTACTTTCACACGGTTTGGTTTCTACGAAGCACTGTGGCCCCCGGCAAACACCGATAAAGATCAAACCTGGCACACAGAGCACCCCTAACCCATTCTACATCCCAATGCAGTTTGGA
The DNA here is from genome assembly GCF_037176765.1 of Anolis sagrei. Classification (NCBI taxonomy): domain Eukaryota; kingdom Metazoa; phylum Chordata; class Lepidosauria; order Squamata; family Anolidae; genus Anolis; species Anolis sagrei. The sequence continues at coordinate 59,190,847 of NC_090035.1, read as the reverse complement.
GGAGGGCAGACCATGGATTATGGGCCTTCAAGTACCTCCACTTGCTTTCTGAAACCGCTGCAACCCAAAACAATTACTGAACAATTCCAAACTTGGCACACATAACCCCCATGACACCCATTACATGGGACTTGAAGTAACTTCACTCACTTCCCAAGACTGCTGCAACCCTCATCTAATGACCGATCAAGACCAAAATTGGCACACAGAGCCCCCGTGAGCCACTCTACATCCTGGTGCTGCTTGGAGGAGGATGGACCATGGATGATGGGACTTGCAGTACCTTCACTCACATTCTGAGACCTCTGCGACCCTCATCCAATGACTGATCAAGACAAATGTTAGCACACAGAGCCCCCATGACCCATTCTACATCCTGGTGCAGTTTCAAGCAGGATGGGCCATGGATAATAAGACGAAGTACTGCAACTCTCATCTAATGACTGATCAAGACCAAAGTTGGCACACAGTGCCCCCATGGGCCACTCTACATCCTGGTGCTGTTTGGAGGATGGACAATGTAATATGGGACTTCAAGTACCTCCACTCACTTCCCAAGACTGCTGAAACCCTCATCCAATAACCAATCAAGACCAAACTTGACACACAGGGACCCCATGAGCCACTCTACATCCCAGTGCTGTTTGGAGGATGATGGATGATGGATGATGGGACTTGCAATACCTTCACTCACTTCCTGAAACCACAGCGAACTCATCCAAATACCAATAAAGACCAAACTTGACAAAGAGAGCCCCCATGGCCAACTCAACATTCTGGTGAGGTCTGGGGGAGAACAGATGATGGGACTTCCAGTATCTTAATTCACTTTTTGAGAGTACTGCAACCCTCATCCAATGACTGTTCAAGACCAAACTTGGCACACAGAGCCCCTATGACCCTCTCTCCATCCTGGGGCAGTTTGGAGGAGGATGGACCACAGATGATGGGACTCGCAATACCTTCACTAACTACCACTTTTACAGGCCACTGTGACAAACATGGGTGACGCACCTGCACCAAACTTGGCACACATAACCCCTATGACCCCCTTTATGTCCTGGTGCGGATTGGGGGAGGTGGACCACATATTATGGGATTTGTTGTACTTTGAAATGGTTTGGTTCCCAAGGACCACTGTGGGCCCCAACAAAGATTGATAAAGTTCAAACTTGGCATACCAAGCCCCCATGACCCACTCTACATCCTACTCTACATCCCACTCTACATCTGGTTTGGAGGAGGGCAGACTATGGATGAGGGGACTTGAAGTACCTCCACTCGCTTTTCGAGACAGCTGCAACCCTCATCCCAATGACTGAACAAGACCAAACTTGGCACACAATAACCCCAATGACCCCCAACCCCCCCCCCCGAGGGTTGGGGGAGGGTGGACAATGTATTATGGGATTTGCAGTACTTTCCAACATTTCGGTTCCCACAGACAACTGCGGCCCACAACAATGACGAATAAAGACCAAACTTGGCACAAATAGCCCCCATGATCGTCTCTACATCCTGGTGCAGATTCTAGGAGGATGGACCAAGAATAATGGAACTTGAAATCACTCATTTCCCGAGACCGTTGTGACTGTCATCCAATGACTGATCAAGACCACACTTGGCATACAGAGTCCCCATGACCCACTCTACAACCTAGTGCAGTTTGGAGGCAGATGGACCACAGATGATGGGACTTGAAGTAACTTCACTGACTTCCCAAGACTGCTGCGAACCTCATCCAATGACTGATCAAGACAAAACTTGGCACACAGAGCCACCATAACCCACTCTACATCTTGCTACAGTTTGGAGGAAGGTGGACTATGGATGATGGGACTTGCAGTATCTTCACACACATATTGAAAACACTATGACCCTGATCCAATGACTGATCACGACCAAACTTGGCACACAGAGCCCCCATGACCCACTCTACATCCTGGAGAAGAGTGGACTGTGGATGATTGAACTTGCAGTAACTTCACTCACTGAAACCACTGTAACCCTCATGCAATGACTAATCAAGACCAGAGTTGCCACACAGAGCCCCCATTACCCACTCTACATCCTTCTGCAGTTTTGAGGATGGACAATGGATAATGGGACTTGCAATACCATCACTCACTTACTGAGATCGCTGTGACCTTCATCCAGTGACTGATCAAGATCAAACTTGGCACATAGACTTCTTATGACCCACGTTACGCCCAAGTGTGGTTTGACTGGGAATGGACCATGGATTATGGGACTTGCAGTACCTTTCCTCAATTCCTAAAACCACTGCAACCCTCATCCAATGACCAATAAAGACCAAACTTGGCACACTGAGTCTCCATGACACACTCTACATCCTGGTGCAGTTTGGAGGAGGATGCCCCATGGATGACCGGACCTTCAATACCTGCACTCCCTTCCTGAGACCATTATAGCTGCCAACACTGATGGATCAGGACTGCAATTCACACATAGAGCCTGCATAAGGCACTCTACATCCTGGGGTGGTTTGGAAGAATTTGGAGATGGATGATGGGACTAGCAGTCATTTCACTTACCCTTGCCAATGATTGATCAAGACCAAACTTGAGCCCCCATGACCCACTCTACATCCTGGTGCACTTTCGAGTAGGACAGACCATGGATGATAGCACTTCAAGTACCTCCACTCCCTTCCCAAGACTGCTACAACCCTCAGCTAATGACTGATCAAGACCAAACTTGCCACAGGTTCACCAGATCCACTCTACAGTGCTGTTTGGAGGAGGATGGATGATGGATGGTGGGACTTGCAGTACCTTCACTCACTTCCTGAAATCATAGCGACACCAAATACCAATAAAGACCAAACTAGGCACAGAGAGTCCCCATGGCCACATCAACATTCTGGTGAGGTTTGGGAGAGAACAGATAGTGGAAGATGGGACTTGCAGTAGCTTCACTCACTTGCTGAGCACTGTGACCCTCATCCAGTAACTGATCAAGACCAAACTGGGCACACTATCCATCCTGGGGCAGTTTGAGGGAAGATGGACCACAGTTGATGGCTCTCACAGTACCTTCACTAACTTCCTGAGGCCACTGCGAGCCATATAAACAATAGATAAAGACCAACCTTGATATAAAATTCCTTTCTCAAATAACCTGGGCAGAACTGGGTCCCCAAGCTAGTCTATATCTATATCTATATTTATAATAAAATAATGTTTGTATGCGTGTATGTGGAGGAAGTGTCTGTGCCAGCTTTCTGATTGGCTGTCACTGTGGTCTCTGATTGGCCAACCTCAACAGGACCCCTGGTGGAGAAGAGGGTTAATGAGAAAAGTAGGGACATGAAAGAAGGAAATTTGCATATGGTCTCTGATTGGCCAGCCTGAAAGTTCCAATATTCTGAGGTGACAAGAGAGGAGAGAAATAGGCCTTAGGCTGTGTCAGAAAATTACCAATGCAGACTGCTTGTCACACAGAGCCCCCATGACCTACTCTACATCCTACTGCAGTTAGGAGGTTCCCAAGCTAGTATATAATAAAAGAGAGTGTTTGTTTGTATGCGGAGGACGGAAGTGCGGAGGGCAGAATGGCGGAAGTGTATGTGCCAGCTTTCTGATTGGCTGCCACTGTAATGCTATTTGCCTATGATCTCTGATTGGCCAACCTCAACAGAACCCCCTGGTGGTGAAGGCAGTTAATGAGAGAAACGAGGACATGAGAGAAGGAAATTTGCATATGGTTTCTGATTGACCAGCTACTGAAGTTTGGAGGAGGATGGACCAAGGATGATGGGACTCACAGTATCATCACTCACTTTCTGAGATTGCTGTTAACCTCATTCAATGACTGATCAGGACCAAACTTGGCACATAGAACGCTCATGACTCACTTTATGCCCTGGTGTGGTTTGGCCGGGGATTGACTATGGATTATGGGACTTGCAGTATCTTAGCTCAATTCCTGAGACCACTACAACCCTCATCCAATTACCTACAAACACCAAACTTGGCACACTGAGTCTCCATGACGCACTCTACATCCTGCTGCGGTTTGGAGTAAGATGCACCATGGATGATGGGACTTGCAATACCTGCACTCCCTTCCTAAGACCATTACAACTGCCAACAATGATGGATCAGTATCACAATTCACACAGAGCCCGCATGACCCACTCTACATCCTGGTGTGGTTTGGAAAAATTTAGAGATGGATTATGGGACTTGCAGTAACTTCACTCACTTCCTGAGACCACTGACACCCTCGCCAATGACTGATCAAGATCAAACTTGGCACACAGAGCCCCCATGACACACTCTACATCCTGGTGCACTTTTGAGGAGGACAGACCATGGATGATGGGACTTCAAGTACCTTCACTCCCTTCCCAAGACTGCTGCAGTCCACATCTAATGACCAATCAAGACCAAACTTGGCACAAGAGCCCCCATTGCCCACCCCACATACCGGTGCTGCTTGGAGGAGGATGGACCATGGATGATGGGACTTGCAGTACCTTCACTCATTTCCTGAATCCACAGTGACACTCATCCAAATACCAATAAAGACCAAATTTGGCACAGAGAGCCCCCATGGCCAACTCAATATTCTGATGAGGTTTGGGGGAGTACAGACTATGGATGATGTGACTTCAAGTACCTCCACTCACATAATCCATAATCCATAGTCCTTTCCTACTCTGGTCATGATTGTCTTTATCCAAGTACCTCCACTCACTTCCCAAGACTTCTGCAACACTCATCTAATGACCAATCAAGACCAAACTTGGGACACACAGCCCCCATGACACACTCTCCATCCTGGTGCAGTTTGGAGGAGGATGGACCACAGATGATGGGACTCAGAATACCTTCACTAACTTCCTGAGACCACTGCGAGCCATATAGATAACTGAAAAAGATCAACCTTGATACACGATTGCTTTCTTAAATAACCAGGACAGCGCCTGGTCCCCAACCTAGTATATAATGAAAATCAAAGTTTATATGTGGAGGGTGGAAGGGAGAATGGAAGGGAGGACATAGGATGGAGGTGTTTGTGGCAGCTTTCTAATTGGCTGCCATTCACCGGCCACTGTGACCAATACGGGTGACGCACCTGGACCAAACATGGTACACATAACCCCCATGATCCCCTTTACATGCAGTCTGTGGGAGGTGGACCAAGGATTAGATTATCAGATTTGTAGTAGTTTCAATAGGTATGGTTCCCATGGACCACTGTGGCCCCCAACAAAGACCGATAAAGACCAAACTTGGCACACAGAGCCCCCATGACCCACTCTACATCCTACTGCAGTTTAAAGGAAGGTGGAACATGAGTGATGGGACTTGAAGTACCTCCACTCACTTTCTGAGACCGCTGTAACCCACAACAATGACTGAACAAAACCAAACTTAGCACACATAACCTCAATGACACCCTTTACACCCTGGTGATTTTTGGGGGAGGGTGGACATTGGATGATGGGATTTGTAGTACTTTCCAACACGTCGGATCCCACAGCCCACTGTGGCCCCCAACAAATTCTGATAAAGACCAAACTTGGCACACAGAGGACCCATTACTCATTCTACATCTTACTGCAGTTTGGTGGAGGATGGCCCATGGATGATGGGACTTGAAGTACCTCCACTCACTTCCCAAGACCACTACAACCCTTATCCAATGACTGATCAAGACCAAAGTTGCCAGACAGAGCACCCATGACCCTCTCTACATCTTGATGCAGATTCGAGGAGGATGGAGCATGAATAATAGGACTTGAAGTAACTTCACTCACTTCTCGAAACCGCTGTGACCCTCATCCAATGACTGATCAAGACAAAACTTGACACATAGCGTCCCCATAACCCACCCTACAACCTGGAGCAGTTTGGAGAAAGATGGACCATGGATAATGGGACTTGAGCTAACTTCACTCACTTTCCGAAACCACTACAACAGCCAACAATGATGGATCAAGATCACAATTCACACAGAGAGCCCGCATGACCCACTCTACATCTTGCTCTGGTTTGGAAAAATTTGTGGATGGATAATGGGACTTGCAGTCACTTAACTCACTTCCTGAGACCACTGAGACCCTGATAAGATGAAACTTGGCACCAAACTGAGCCCCCATGACCCACTCTATATCCTGGTGCACTTTCGAGGAGGACAGACCATGGATGGGACTTCAATTACCTCATCCCCTCCTAAGACTGCTGCCACCCTCATCTAATGACCAATCGAGACCAAACTTGGTGCAAAGAGCCTCCATGAGCCACTCTACATCCCGGTGCTGTTTGGATTAGGACACACGATGGATGATGGGACTTGCAGTACCTTCACTCACTTCCTGACACCTCAGCAACACTCATTCAATGACTGATCAAAACCAAACTTGGCACATAGAGTCCTCATGACCCACCCTACAACCTGGTGCAGTTTGGAAGAGGGTGGACCATGGATAATGGGGCTTGAAGTAACTTCACTCACTTACTGAAACCACTGTGACCCTTATCCAGTGACCAATAAAGACCACACTTGGCACACAGAGCTACCATGTGATGGGACTTACAGTACCTTCACTCACTTCCTGAGACTACAACAACATTCATCCTATTATCAATAAAGATAGTACCATCACTCACTTTCCGAGACCTCTGTGACTTTCATCAAATGACTGATCAAGACCAAACTTGGCACATAGACCTCTCACATCCCACTTTATGCCCTGGTGCAGTTTGGCTGGCAATGGATCATGGATTATGGGACTTGCAGTACCTTCCCTCAATTCCTGAGACCACTGCAAACCTCATCCAATTACCGATAAAGACCAAACTTGGCACACCGAGTCTCCATGATGTACTCTACATCCTCCTGCAGTTTGGAGGAGGATGCACCATGGATGATGGGACTTACAATACCTACACTCCCTTCCTGTAACCATTACAACTGCCAATAATCATGGATCAGGATGACAATTCACACAGAGAGCATGCATGACCCACTCTACATCTTGGTCTGGTTTGGAAGGATTTGGAGATGGGCAATGGGACTTGCAGTCAATTAACTCACTGCCTGAGATGACTGAGACCCTAGCCAATGTCTGATCAAGACCGAACTTGTCACACTGAGCCCCCATGACCCACTCTATATCCTGGTGCACTTTTGAGGAGGACAGACCATGGATGATGGGACTTCAATTACCTCCCCTCCCCTCCCAAGACTGCTGCAACCCTCATCTAATGACCAATCAAGACCAAACTTGGCATAAAGAGCCTCCATGAGCCACTTTACATCCCGGTGCTCTGTGGAGGAGGATGCACAATGGATGATGGGACTTGCACTATCTTCACTCACTTCCTGGGACCTCAGCGACACTCATCCAATGACTGATCAAGACCAAACTGGCCACACAGAGCTCCCATGACCCACTCTCCATCCTGGTGCAGTTTAGAGGAGGATGGACCACAGATGATGGGACTTGCAGTACCTTCACTAACTTCATGAGACCTCAGCGACACTCATTCAATGACTGATCAAGACGAAACTGGCCACACAGAGCTCCCGTGACCCACTCTCCATCCTGGTGCAGTTTAGAGAAGGATGGACCACAGATGATGGGACTCACAGTACCTTCACTAACTTCCTGAGACCACTGCCAGCCATATAAATAACTGATAAAGGCCAAACTTGATACCATATCCCTTTCTCAAATAACCTTGGCAGCGCCGGGTCCCCCAGCTAGTTAATAATATAGTTGAACATAAACACTTCTATTATTATTATTATTATTATTATTATTATTATTATTATTCCTCTTAATGATGAATATCTATATTGAACCATCCAATAATTACAGAAATAATAATAATCTTAATAATAAATACTTCAAATAATAATAACAACCATAATAGGCTTATGTTAACTACTACAACAACAATAATGTTAAAATTAATAATAATAATAATAATAATAATAATAATAACGGCGCTCCATGCAGTCATGCCAGCCACATGACCTTGGAGGTGTCTATGGACAACGCTGGCTCTTCGGCTTAGAAATGGAGATGAGCACCACACCCCAGAGTCAGACATGACTGGACTTAATGTCAGGGGACTACCTTTACCTTTTAATAATAATAAAGGGCCGATTATGAAGGCTGCATATATTAATAACAACAACAACATTAAAGATTGAAACTCCCAATACAAACAACAACAAAAACAACCATAAATACCTGCCAACATTGTGGGAGGCCATAATGTACAATACTTCGGTTGCTTTCCGCCGTACAGTGCTATCTTCATCTGAAAGAAGGCCTTTCAGAGTCTCTAAGAATCCTGCAAATACATATAGATATATTTATAGATATAGACTAGCTTGGCAATGCCTGGGTTATTAGAAAAAGGCAGGTTTCTTTTTTGATATCATGAATGGACTGATTAGAAATTAGTACAGATTCATGGTTTCTGCGGTTTGAAAAAAATCTCTGGATAAGGTAGGTTTTTCCTTAAAAGAGGCTTCTTTTCCCTCAGGAAAGGCCAAAAGAGACAGAATATCCCTCAGAAGATGCCTGTTTTCTCTCAGAAAATGCTCCCAGAATAGCCCCCCTTTTCCTAAGACATAAGCAAAGATGGTGGCTTTTCCCTCAGAAAATACCAAAGGAGGGAGGTTTCCACACAGAAGAGGCCTCTTTTCCCTAACAAAAGGCAAAAGGAGACAGAGTTTTCCTTCAGAAGAGACACCTTTTCCTTCAGAAAAAGTCTGAGGTGGGTTTTCCCTCAGAAGCGGCATCTCTACCCTCACAAACCTCTCTTTTCTCTCAAAAAAAGGCCAAGAGAGAAGGTATTTCCCTCAGAAGAGTCTTCTTTTCCCTCAGAAAAAACTGAAAGAGGCAGGTTCCCCTTAAAAGAGGTCTCTTTTCCTAAGAAACGACCAAAGGAAGTGTGTTTTCCTTCAGAGGAAACCTCTATTTTCTAGTAAAAGATCAAAGGCAGCAGGTTTTCTCTCAAAAAAACACAAAAAGAGGCAGGTTTTCCATCAAGAGAGGTCAATTTTCCCTAAGAAAGGGCCAAAGTAGTTTCCCATGAGAAGACACTTCTTCACCCTCAGAATATTGTACAGGAGGCGAGTTTTATTTATTTATTTATTTACTTTACTTTACTTTACTTGTATACCGCAGTTTCTCAGCCCAACAGGCGACTCAACGCGGTTTACAACAAGGATAAAAAACAATCAACGATATACCATTTAAAACCATAAAAGCATAATATACAGTATTGAACAACCATAGACAACACAATACATCTCATAACTGGAGTCGTGATCCAATCCGTCGTCCAAATTTCCATTCCTGTAATCATCACATTCATTGCACTGTTTAACCGAATGCCCGTTCAAACATCCAAGTTTTTAATCTTCTTCGGAACACCATTAGCGAGGGGGCTGATCTTACCTCCATGGGAAGGGCATTCAACAGCCGGGAGAGTTTTCCCTCCAAAGAGGTTCTTTCCCCCCAGAAAAGACTGAAGGAGGCAGGTTTGTCTCAGAAGAGGCCTCTTTTCCCTAACAAAAGGCTAAAGAATGTGGGATTTCCTTCAGATGAGACCTCTTTTCTTCCAGAAAAGGCCCTTTAACCTCAAAAAAGGCCAAAAGAGCCATGATTTCTCTAAGAAGAGGCCTCTTTTCCCTAAGAAAAGGCTAAGGAATGTAAGTTTTCCTTCAGAGGAGACCTATTTTCTCTCAGAAAAGGCAGGTTTTCTGTCATAAAAAGGCCTCTTAACCCTCAGAAAAGGCCAAAGAAGGCAGGTTTTCCCTCTGGAGAGACATCTTTACCCACAGAACAGGCCAAAGGAGGCGGGTTTTCCCTCCTCTTTTCTTTCAGACAAGGCCGAAAGAGGCAAGATTTTTCTCTTAGAAGAGGCCTTTTTTTCCCTCATAAAAGGCCAAAGGAGACAGGTTTTCTCTCAAAAGAGACATCTTTGTTGTTGTTCATTCATTCTGTCGTTTCCGACTTCGTGACCTCATGGACCAGCCCACGCCAGAGCTCCCTGTCGGCCATCAACACCCCCAGCTCCTTTCAAGGTCAGTCCAGTAACTTCAAGGATGCCATCCATCCATCTTGCCCTTGGTCGGCCCCTCTTCCTTTTACCTTCTACTTTCCCCAGCATAATTGTCTTCTCTAGGCTTTGCTGTCTCCTCATGATGTGGCCAAAGTACTTCAACTTTGTCTCTAGTTTCCTTCCCTCCAGTGAGCAGTCGGCCTTTATTTCCTGGAGGATAGACTGGTTGGATCTTCTCGCAGTCCAAGGCACTCTCAGAACTTTCTTCCAACACCACAGTTCAAAAGCATCTATCTTTCTTCGCTCAGCCTTCCCTAAGGTCCAGCTCTCACATCCGTAGGTAACCACAGAGAACACCATGGCTTTGGCTATGCGGATCTTTGTTGCCAGTGTGATGTCTCTACTCTTTAAAATTTTATCAAGATTGGACATTGCTCTCCTCCCAAGAAGTAAACGTCTTCTGATTTCCTGGCCACAGTCTGCATCTGCAGCAATCTTTGCACCTAGCAATACAAAGTCTGTCACAGCCTCCACATTTTCTCCCTCTATTTTCCAGTTGTTAATCATTCTTGTTGCCATAATCTTGGTTTTTTTTTTTTGTTTAGCTGCAACCCAGCTTTTGTGCTTTCTTCTTTCAGCTTGATTAGAAGTCTCCCCAGCTCCTCCTCGCTTTCAGCCATCAGAGTGGTGTCATCTGCATATCTGAGGTTGTTAATGTTTCTTCCAGCAATTTTCACCCCAGCTTTGCATTCATCGAGCCCCACACATCGCATGATGTGTTCTGCATACATGTTAAAAAGGTTGGGTGAGAGGATGCAGCCTTGCCGTACGCCTTTCCCAATCTTGAACCAGTCTGTTGTTCCGTGGTCAGTTCTGACTGTTGCTACTTGGTCCTTGTACAGATTCCTCAGGAGATAGACAAGGTGGCTTGATATGCTCATCCCACCAAGAACTTGCCACAATTTATTATGATCCACACAGTCAAAGGCTTTAGAATAGTCAATGAAGCAGAAGTAGATGTTTTTCTGAAACTCCCTGCCTTTCTCCATTATTCAGCGGATATTGGCAATCTGGTCTTTCATTCCTCTGCCTTTTCTAAACCCAGCTTGAACATCTGGCAACTCTCGCTCCATGTATTGCTGGAGTCTTCCTTGCAGGATCTTGAGCATTACCTTACTGGCATGAGAAATAAGGGCCACTGTACAGAAGTTTGAGCAGTCTTTCGCATTTCCCTTTTTTGGTATGGGGATATAATTTGATTTTTTCCAGTCTGATGGCCATTCTTGTGTTTTCCATATTTGCTGGCATATGGCATGCATCACCTTGACAGCATCATCTTTTAAGATTTTAAACAGTTCAGCTGGGATCCCACTGTCTCCTGCTGCCTTGTTGTTAGCAATGCTTCTTAAGGCCCATTCAACCTCACTCCTCAGGATGTTTGGTTCTAATTCATTCACCACACCGTCAAAATTATCCTCGATATTATTATCCTTCCTATACAGATCTCTCTTGATCTCTTCAGCTTCTGTTAGGTCCCTGCCATCTTTGTTTCTTATCATACCAATTTTTGCCTGAAATTTACCTCCAATGTTTCTAATTTTCTGGAAGATGTCTCTTGTCCTTCCTATTCTGTTGTCTTCTTCCATTTCCATGCATTGCTTATTTAAAATAGTTCCTTATCTCTTCTGGATAACCTCTGGAATTGCGCATTTAACTGGGCATATCTCCCCTTATCACTGTTTCCTTTTGCTTTCCTTCTTTCTTGGGCTACTTCCAGTGTCTCAGCAGACAACCATTTTGCCTTCTTGATTTTCTTTTCCTTTGGGACGTACTTTGTTGCCGCCTCCTGAATAATGTTGCGGACTTCTGTCCATAGTTCTTCTGGGACTCAGTTTACTAAATCTAGTCCTTCAAATCTGTTCTTCACTTCCACTGTATATTCGCTAGGAATGTTAGTGAGATCATATCTAACTGGTCTGTGTATTTTCCCTGATCTCTTTATTTTTATTCTAAATCGAGACATCTTTACCCTCAGTAAAGTCCAAAGCAGGTAGGTTTTCCCTCAGAAGAGGCCTCTTTTTCCCTTAGAAAAGACCAAAGGACAGAGGGTTTCCCCAGAAAAGATTTCTTTCCCCTCAGAAAAGGTCAAAGGAAGTAGGGTTTCCTTCCGAAGAGGCGTCCCCCCTTTTCTGGGGGGGGGGGGAGTGGTAGGATTTCCTCTTTCCACTCAGAAAATGCTGAAAGATACATGATTTCCCTATGAAGGGGCCAGGAAAAGATAAAAGGATGCAGTTTTTACCTCAGAAACAGCCAAAGGAGGCAGGTTTTCAATCAGAAGAGGCCTCTTTTTTCTAAGACAAGGACAAAGAATGTTAGTTTTCCTTTAGAAGAGACCTCATTTTTCAGAAAAGACTAAAGGAGGTTTTCTCTCAGTAGAGACATTCTTACTCTCAGAAAAGGCCCAAGGAAGTGACCTATTTTTTTCTTAGAACAAAGGACAGAGGTTTACCCCCAGAAAATGCAAAAAGATGCAGAATTTCCATCAGAAGAGGCCTCCTTTATCTCAGAAACGACTGAAAGAGGCAGGATTTCATCTTTTCCCACAGAAGCAAAGAGGCAGATTTTCTGCGAAGAGGCCTCTGTTCCTCCCTGAGGAAAAGCCTCTTTACCTTCAGTAAAGAGGAAGGGTGGTGGGTTTTCCCCAGAAGATGCCTCTTTTTCCTCAGAAAATGCCAAGGGAGGCAGTGTTTCCCTCAGAAGAGGCCTTTTTCCCTCAGAAAAGGATGAGAAGAGCATGATTTCCTTCAGAAGAGGCCTTTTTTCCCTAAGAAAAGGTCAAACCAGTTGAGCTTTCTCTCACAAGTAGCCCTTTCCCCCTTAGAAAAGACCAATGGTCAGAGGTTTCTCCCCAGAAAAGGTTTTTTAACCCTCAGAACATGCCAAAGGTGATGGGTTTCCCCTCGAAAGAGGCCTTTTTTTCCCTCAGAAAAGGCTGAAAGTGGCAGTGTTTCTCTCAGAAGAGGTCTCTTTTCCCTAAGAAAAGGCCAAAGGATGTAGATTTCCCTTCAGAAGAGACCTCTTTTCCCTGAAAAAGTTCAAAGGACGCAGGTTTTTTCTCAGAAGAGTCCTCATTTTTCTTTAGAAAAGACCAAAGGACAGAGGTTTCACCCCATAAATACCCCTTTTCCCTCAAAACAAGCCAAAGGAGGCAGGTTTCCCCTCCAAAGAGACCTTTATCTCAGAAACGGCTGAAAGGGGCAGGATTTCTTCTTTTCCCACAGAAACACTGGAAGATGTAGGATTTACCTAAGAAGAAGAAGCCTCTTTTCCCTCAGAAAAGTCCAAAGGAGGAAAGCTTCCCTCAGAAGAGGCCTCTTTTCTCTCAAAGGCCAAAGGAAGTGGGGGGTTTTCTCAAAAAAGTCCTCTTTTCCCTCAGAAAATCCTGAAAGATGCCAGATTTCTGTCAAAAAAGCCTCTTTTTCCCTTAAGAATGACCAAAGCACAGAGGTTTTCCCCCCAGAAAAGGTTTCTTTCCCCATAGAACTGACCAAAGGAGGCAGATTTTCCCTCCAAAGAGGCATCTTTTCCCTTAGAAAAGTCTGTGTGAGATAGGATCTCCTTTTTTCCCTCAGAAAACACAGAAAGAGGAAGGATTTCCCTTAGAAGGGGGTTCTTTTCCCTCAGAAAAGGCCAAAGGAGGTGGGTTTTCCCTCAGAAGATGACTCTTTTCCCTCTTAAAAGACCAAAGGAGGAAGATTGCTTCAAAAGAGTCTCTTTACCATCAGTAAAGGTCTAAAGAGGCAGGTTGCCCCTCAGAAAAGGCCTCTTTTCCCTAAGAAAAGGCCAAGGGAGAAGGGTTTTCCCTCTGAAAATTTACCTTAGAAAAAGCAGGTTCTCCATCAGAAAAAGCCTCTTAACCCTCAGAAAAGCCCAAGGGAGATGGGTTTTCCTTCAGAATAGGCCTCTTTCCCCTCAGAAATGGCTGAAAGGATTGAGGGAAAACCTACTTAATCAAAACTTTGGCAACTTAATTATTGTCGGAGATTAATTATTTAATTAATACTAAGATGGACAAATCAGCACAAAAGAAAAAATCAGACTCCAAATCAAACCAGCTTCCCAAAACATTCCTGAACTTAAAAGAAGAATTTAATTTAAATGACTTATGGAGGGCGACACACCCTAAAGATAAAGATTTCACTTTCCTTTCAGACCGACATCAATCATGGTCCAGGATTGATATGGTCTGGGCTTCCAATACAATACAAAAACAGCAAATATAAAAATCCTACCAAGACTATCATCAGATCATTGCCCAATAGAATTAATAATAAATGAAGTAAAGAGGAACTACAGGTGGAGACTAAATGATAATCTCTTAAAATCAGAAGAAGATGTAAATAAAAACAAAGAACTTTTAAGGGAATACTTTCTAATAAATGCTTTTAAAGAAACCCCTCTACAAACTGTTTGGGACGCTAGTAAGGCAGTGATGCGGGGCCACCTTATTAAACAAAACTCATATAAATCAAAACTAAAGAAACAAAAAATGGACAAAATAACTCAGGAAATTTGCCTGCTAGAAGGAAAGTTAAAGCAAAATCCTTCGGACAAAAATACAAAACGAGAATTAAAAGCCTGGATTTCCCAGAGGGAAAAACTAGAATCAGAACAATTAGCCAAACAACTTAGATTCACGAAGCAGAGAGACTTCCAATACGCCAATAAGCCAGGCAGGTGGCTTTCTAGGAAAGTTCAGCAGAGAAAACAAATGATAACAGAAATAGAAGCAGAGGGAAAACACCATACAAAAGAACAGGACAGAATAAAACAATTCCATAAATACTACCAAAAACTTTACGCTAGGGATAGTATAAAAAAAGAAGACATTATGTCCTACCTGAATAAACAAAATTTACAGAAAATATCAGAACAGCAAAGATTAAGTTTAAATAAAGAGATCACAGAAGAAGAAATTAAAAATGCAATCAAAAAAATGGACGGATACAAAGCCCCAGGCCCTGACGGCTTTACGGCTGTTTACTATAAAGTGATGATAGAGGAAGTAACGCCATTCCTCCTGAAAATAATGAATGGAATCCTAAGTGAATGACAGGCTCCCCCTGACTCGTGGAAATCAGCATATATCACAATGTTGCACAAGGAGGGACAAGACCCGAGGGATGTAAAGAACTATAGACCCATCTCCCTCCTAAATGTTGACTATAAAATCTTCGCCAGCATACTTGCGAAAAGACTAAAGCTATTTCTAAGGGATTGAATAAAAGAGGAACAGGCAGGTTTCCTCCTGAACTGGCATATTAGGGATAATGTAAGAATCATTCTCAATACCATTGAATACTACGAAAGAAACAGCCAAAATGAGCTCGCCTTACTTAGCCTTGACGCAGAAAAGGCATTTGATAATCTCAATTAGGATAATCTGAAACTACTAATTAGGGAATTAGATCTCAGCTGCCATTTCTGCGATTTATGACATCCAAGAAGCCGAGATTATAATAAACACACAAGAATCCAGGCCCTTAAAGATAGGCAAGGGCACAAGGCAGGGATGCCCGCTGTCCCCCTTTTTATATTGTGCTTAGAAATCCTTCTGAACACTATAAGGGATGACCCAGACTTAAGAAGCATCAAAATAAACAGGGAAAACTATAAAACAAGAGCCTTCGCCGACGACATAATTTGTATCATCAACAATCCCATAGAAACAATCTCCAAATGGAAAACAAAAATCGAAAATTTTGGTAAAATAGCAGGCTTGAAAATAAATTTTAAAAAGACTATGATACTAACTAAAAATATATCGCAGAAAAGAAGAGCTTTCTAAATTAATGGAATTCCAGGTAACAGAAAAAATAAAATATCTAGGATTGACACTGACAGCCAAAAGTTCCCAACTGCTGAAGAATAACTACGAACATAAATGGAAGGAGATAAAGAAAGACCTAGACAATTGGAAAAACCTCAAACTATCCCTATTGGGTCGAATTTCAATTATTAAGACGAACGTCCTACCAAAGATGCTTTTTCTCTTCCAATCTCTACCAATAATCAAAAATTTAAAAATTTTCAACACGTGGAACAAAGACATAAGTTTGTATGGCAGGAGAAAAAGCCTAGAATAAAACGTTTTATACTAATTGACGAGAAAAAAGAGGTGGATTCGGCCTTCCGGATTTAAGGTGCTACTACGAAGCCTGTGGACTTACATGGATAAGGGATTGGTCGTTACTAAAAAATAGAAATTTACTAACTTTAGAAGGTGCCGACTTGAGACGGTGCTGGCACGCCTACCTATACTATGACAAAACTAAGATCGAAAAGAACTTCAATAACCATTATGTAAGAGCGGGGCTTATAAAAATCTGGGAAAGATATCAAAAGAGACTATACAATAAGACCCCACTCTGGCTTTCATCCTTAGAAGCATTTGATAGGAGAGAATTAGGTTGGCAACTCTGGCCCACATACCGGGACAAATATAAACTCAAGGAAGAGAAGGAAATTAGAGAGATCTACCCCCAACTTATCATGGCTAAATTATAGACAAATGGCAGACCATTATAGAAAGGATAAAGACTCAGATTTCATAGACCAAGATGGCTTTTGGGACACCATCATGAAGTCAAGTAACAAGCTAACCACAAAATTATATTAAATTTTTTTAGAATGGGCAACCGAAACGGAACAAATAAAAGAAACAATGATAAAATGGTCACCAAAATATAGGTCACCAAATAGAACTAAATAAATGGGAGAAACTCTGGAACCAAAAAATGAAATATACTTATTCACACAAACTAAAAGAAAATCTATTCAAAATGATACACAGATGGTACCTAACTCCCCAAATAATTTCAAAATGCTATGGAAATACATCGAATAAATGCTGGAAGTGCGATCAACAGATTGGGACTTTTTCCACATTTGGTGGAGTTGTCCAAAAACAAAAGGATTCTAGAGCACAATTCACAACGACATACAAAAAATATTAAAAATTCAAATAAAAAAAGACCCAGAGTTCTTCTTATTAGGAATGCTCGGTTTGGAGGGAGAGAAAAACAAAGAAAAACTATTTCATTATTTAACAACTGCAGCCCGGGTCGTGTATGCTAGAAAATGGAGACAGATTGAGACACCTCAAAGAGAAGACGCACAATAAAGTAATGGACATAATGAGTATGGATGAATTAAATTATTGGATAACACCTAATTATGGAATCCCAAGGAAACCCACAAACTGGGATCCGGTTAAAGAACATTTCAAGCAATGGAAAATAGATATTATATACTAACAAGAGTTTGTTGTTGTTCATTCGTTCAGTCGTCTCCGACTCTTCGTGACCTCAAATCACAACTATATATATACATATACGGAAGGAATGACATAGAAGTAATTAAGGTATTGTCGAAGGCTTTCATGGCCGGAATCCATGGATTGTTGTAGGTTTTTCCGGGCTATATGGCCATGTTCTGGAGGCAATTTTTCTCCTGACGTTTCGCCTGCATCTATGGCAAGCATCCTCAGAGGTAATGAGGTCTGTTGGAACTAGGAAAAATGGGTTTATATATCTGTGGAATGACCAGGGTGAGACAAAGGACTTTTGTTTGCTGGGGCTAGCTGTGAATGTTTCAGCTGATCACCTTGATTTGCATTCAATGGCTTGGAAGCGCCGGGGGGGGGGGGGGGGGATATTTTGTTGAGAGTGATTTCATGTGCCTGTTTGTTTCCCCTCTGTTGTTTTGCTGCTGTAATTTTTGAGTTTTTTAATACTGGTAGCCAGATTTTGTTCATTTTCATGGTTTCTTCTTTTCTGTTGAAATTGTCCACATGCTTGTGGATTTCAATGGCTTCTCTGTGTAATCTGACATGGTAGTTGTGAGAGTGGTCCAGCACTTCTGTGTTCTCAAATAATATGCTGTGTCCAAGTTGGTTCATCAGGTGCTCTGCTATGGCTGATTTATCTGATTGGAGTAGTTTGCAGTGCCTTTCATGTTCCTTGATGCGTGTCTGGGCGCTGCGTTTGGTGGTCCCTATGTAGACTTGTCCACAGCTGCATGGTACACGATAGACTCCTGCAGAGGTGAGAGGATCCCTCTTGTCCTTTGCTGAATGTAGCATTTGCTGGATTTTCTTGGTGGGTCTGTAAGTGGTTTGTATGTTGTGTTTCCTCATCAGTTTCCCTATGCGGTCAGTGGTTCCCTTGATGTATGGCAAGAACACTTTTTCTCTGGGTGGATCTTCATCTTTACTCTCGTGGTTTGTTCTCGGTTTTGCAGCTGCTGATCCGCCTTGATCCATCTGGCAGCGAAGCTGATCTGTGATGGCAACTAGCACAGTCTCCGCCCCATGCCCTATGGAAGCCAGACTGGAAGGGATCAAGTCCGGCTGTGTCATTAATAAACTGCTGCAACTGTTCCACTGCTGCCCTCTCAACCACCTTGCCCAGAAACGGAAGGTTCAAGATGGGGTGGTAGCTAGAGGGAACCGAACGATCTAAGTCTGGTCACAGCGGAAATAATGTAAAAGGATTCTGCAGCCTGTCGGTATAGAGGTCTGTGAGCAGGTTTTCACTATTTTGATAAAGCGCTTGCATTCCTCAGGGATTGGCGCAACTGGTATGATCATGCCATCTAACATGTCTGAGAATTTAGTCCAATCTGCCTTTCTGAAGTTGAATCTTTGTTTAAATTGAACTTCCTGAGGTCTTATAGTTGGGAACAGCTGGCATACTATTGGTCGATGCTGTGTGTTTGGTATTGGTGGTCCCATTGATTTAATGCATTGCTGCAAAATGCTATCGCTCACAAATAAGAGGTATGGGTTATTGGTGCCATCTCCCACTGTTGTAGGATGGTGAGAGTTTACTATTATGAGAGTGATAGTTTGTGCAGTTCAGCCCAGGAAAGGACAGCTTCCTCATTTTTATCTTCTTGAGGATAAAATGGTATGGCTGTTAAAGTCACCAATGACTACCACCCTTTGGTACCTATCAAAGTTCTTGGGGGAGGAGAAACAAAACTCTTCATTTGGGGGCTTGTATAACAGAGGTAATTGTGACATTATTAAGCTATACTGTTATAAGCTCTATAATGTTTTCTTCAGTGTTGTGGGTACTGCCGACTTGGAGGCCTGGTTTTACAAAGATAGCACTTCCATACTTCGCATGTGGTCTTTCCGCTACTAAGATCATTCCTGGAACTTTGGTCGTTTCTGTTGTTTGTCCCTGTATGTTTCTTAGACACACAGCACATCACATTTCTTAGCACAGTTCATAAGAGCAGTTGTTCTTTGTCAGCTGACATGTCTTCAATGCTGATTGATATTATTGTCATGGTTGGTTTGCTTGTTTGGTTGCATACTGCAAGTCACTTCTGGAGTAAGAGAATCAGTCATCTATGAATACGTTGCCTGGATGTCTTGCAATCTTGCAAGGAGACTTCTCTCATGTCCCCAAGATTTCCCTCTGAAGATGCCTCTTTTCCATCAGAAAACCATAGAGGTAGCCTTCCCCTGAGAAAAGATTCCTTCTTCAGAAAAGGCCTAACCAGGCAGGATTTCCCTCAGAAGAGGGCTCTTTTCCCCCAGAAAACACAAAAGGAGGTAGAATTTCCTTCAGAAAATCTCATTACCCTCAGACAAGGCCAAAGGAGATGGGTTTTCCCTCAGAAAAAGCCTCTTTATCCTCAGAAAATGTAAAACAAAAAAGGCTCTTTGCCCTCAGAACAGGCCAAAAAAGGCAGGATTTTCCTAAGAAGAGGCCTTTTTACCTTCATAGAAGGTCCAAGCAGGCAAGATCTTCCTCAGAAAACATTTATTTTCCCTCACAAAAAACTGAAAGAGAGAGGATTTCACACATAAGAGATATTTTTCCCCTGATAAAATGCCAAGAAAACAGATTTTCCCTCAAAAGACATCTGTCTGCCATCATAAACAGCCAATGATGCAAAATTTCCCTAAGAAGAGGTCTCATTTCCCTTAGAAAAAAAGCCAAACAAGCAGGATTTCCCTCAGAAGAAGTCTCTTTTCCTATAGATAATGCCAACAGAGGCAGGATTTCCCTCAAAAGAGGCCTCTTGGCTCTTAGAAAAGGCCAAAGGAGGTGAGTTTTCCTTCAGAAGAGACCCCCCCCCTCCCCCCAGAAAAGATAGGAGGCAGGTTTTCCTTCAGATAAAGCCTCTTTAACTTCAGAAAAGGCCAAAGGAGGTGGAATTTTATCTCAAAAAGAGACTTCTTTTCCCTCACAAAAGGCCATTTTAACTTCAGAAAAAGCCAAAGGAGGTGGGCTTTTCCTCAGCAGAGGCCTCTTTTCCCTCAGCAGAGGCCTCTTTTCCCTCAAAAAAGGCTGGATGACAAGGCAGAATTTCCTTCAGAAGAGGCCTCTTTCCCATCAAAAAAACAGCAAAAGAGGCAATATTTCTCTAGGAAGATGCCTCTTTTCCCTCAGAAAAGGTCAAAGGAGGAAGGCTTTTCTCAGAAGCAGCCTCTTTTCCATCAGAAATTTCAAAAAGATGCAGGATTTCACTCAGAAGAGGCCTCTTTTCCGTTAGAAATTGACTAAGGAGGGAGGTTTCCCTTCAGAAAAGGCCTATTTACCATCAGAAATTGCCAAAAGATACAGGATTATCCTCAGGAGATGCCTCTTTTCCCTCTGGAAAATCTAAAGGAGTCAAGTTTCTCTCAAAAGAAAACTTTTGCTTTCAGAAAAGGACAAAGGAGGAAGTTTCCCTAAGAAAAACCCTTTTCATTCAGAAAAGGCTAATGAAAGTACTCCCCCCCCCCCCCCCAGAAGAAACCTTCTTAACTGCATAAAAGGCCAAGGGAGGCCTCTTTGCTCTCAAAAAATGCCCAAGGACTGAAGTTTTCCCTCAGAAAAGGCCAAAGGAGGAGGGTTTTCCCATCAAAAGACACTTTTCCCTCAAAAAAAGGTCGAATGAGGAAGGATTTCCCTCAGAATCATAGAATCAAAGAGTTGGAAGAGACCTCATGGGCCATCCAGTCCAACCCCCTGCCAAGAAGCAGGAATATTGCATTCAAATCACCCCTGACAGATGGCCATCCAGCCTCTGTTTAAAAGCTTCCAAAGAAGGAGCCTCCACCACACTCCGGGGCAGAGAGTTCCACTGCTGAATGGCTCTCACAGTCAGGAAGTTCTTCCTCATGTTCAGATGGAATCTCCTCTCTTGTAGTTTGAAGCCATTGTTCCACGTCCTGTGTCCTAGTCTCCAGGGAAGCAGAAAACAAGCTTGCTCCCTCCTCCCTGTGGCTTCCTCTCACATATTTATACATGGCTATCATATCCCCTCTCAGCCTTCTCTTCTTCAGGCTAAACATGCCCAGCTCCTTAAGCCGCTCTTCATAGGGCTTGTTCTCCAGACCCTTTATCATTTTAGTCGCTCTCTTCTGGACACATTCCAGCTTGTCAATATCTCTCTTCAATTGTGGTGCCCAGAATTGGACACAATATTCCAGGTGTGGTCTAACCAGAGCAGAATAGAGGGGTAGCATTACTTCCTTAGATCTAGACACTATGCTCCTATTGATGCAGGCCAAAATCCCATTGGCTTTTTTTGCCGCCACATCACATTGTTGGCTTATGTTTAACTTGTTGTCCACGAGGACTCCAAGATCTTTTTCACACGTACTGCTCTCGAGCCAGGCGTCCCCCATTCTGTATCTTTGCATTTCGTTTTTCCTGCCAAAGTGGAGTATCTTGTATTTGTCACTGTTGAACTTCATTTTGTTAGTTTTGGCCCATCTCTCTAATTTGTCAAGATCATTTTGAATTCTGCTCCTGTCCTCTGGACTATTGGCTTTCCCTCCCAATTTGGTGTCGTCTGCAAACTTGATGATCCTGCTTTCTAACCCTTCATCTAAGTCATTAAAAAAGATGTTGAACAGGACCAGGCCCAGGACGGAACCCTGCGGCACTCCGCTCGTCACTTCTTTCCAGGATGAAGAGGAAGCATTGGTGAGCACCCTCTGGGTTCGTCCATTTAACCAATTACAGATCCACCTCACCGTAGATTTGCCTAGCCCACATTGGACTAGTTTCCTTGCCAGAAGGTCATGGGGGACCTTGTCGAAGGCCTTACTGAAATCCAGGTAAGCCACATCCACGGCATTCCCCGCATCTACCCAGCTTGGAACTCTATCGAAAAAGAGATCCGATTAGTCTGGCATGACTTGTTTTTGATAAATCCATGTTGACTATTAGCAATGACCGCATTTGTTTCTAAGTGTTTGCAGACCACTTCCTTAACAATCTTTTCCAGAATCTTGCCTGGTATCGACGTGAGGCTGACCGGACGGTAGTTGTTTGGGTCATCCTTTTTTCCCTTCTTGAAGATTGGGACCACATTGGCCCTCCTCCAATCTGCTGGAACTTCTCCTGTTCTCCAAGAACTCACAAAGATGGTTGCCAATGGTTCCGAAATGACTTTCGCTAGTTCAATACTCTTGGGTGTAGTTGATCTGGCCCTGGGGACTTGAACTCATTTAGAGCGGCCAGGTATTCCTGTACGACTTGTTTCCCAATTTGGAGTGGGATGTCTTCAAATCCCTCATCCACTCCGTCTTGCTGAGGTTGAAGATGACTTTCTTTTTGTGAGAAGACCGAGGCAAAGAAGGTATTAAGTAATTCTGCCTTTTCCCTATCTCCTGTCAGCATTGCCCCATCTTCTCCTCGAAGAGTCCCAATCGCCTCCTTGTTTTTCCTTTTTCTATTGACATAAGAAAAGAATCCCTTTTTATTGTTTTTAATGTCCCTGGCAAGCCTGAGCTCATTTTGTGCTTTAGCCTTGCGGACCTTTTCCCTACAGGTGTTGGCTATTTGTTTGAATTGAAGATCATTCTTTTCCCTCAGAAAATGCCCAAGGAAGACTTCATTCCAGAAAAGGCATCTTTACCATCAGAAAAGGCCAAAGGAGACGGGTTTATCCTCAGAAAAGGCCTCTTTTTCCTCCTAAAATGCCAAAAGCGGAAGGATTTTCCCTAGAGGATGATTCAGATAATGCCCAAGGGGGAGGGCCACCTCAGAAATTATCTCTTTACCATTAGAAAAGACTAAGAAAGTCGGGTTTACCTTCAAAAGTTTCATTTTTTTTCCTCAGAAAAGGCTAAAGGAAGTAAGTTTTCTTTTGAAGCTAACTCTTTCCCATCAGAAAAATCTAAAGGAGTTGTGTTTTCTCTCAAAAGAAGCCTCTTTTTTTTTCAGAAAAGGCCAAAGGAGGGACGTTTCCCTAAGAATTGGCTTATTTTCTTTCAGAAAAGGCTAGCAAAAAGACATTTTCTCCTATTTTCCATCTGAAAAGACCAAAGGAAATCTGTCCCCCCCCCCCCCCCCGAGAAGATGCCTTTTTCCCCTCAAAAATTGCAAAAAGAGGCGGAATTTATCTCAGAAGAAGCCTTTTCCCTCAGAAAAGGCCAGGAGGGAGGTTTCCCCTCAGAAAAGGCCTCCTTATCATCAGAAAAGGCCAAAGGATGTCTCTTTACCCTCAGAAATTGCCAAAAGAGCCAATTAGTTGTGTGATCCTTTTTTGAGGGGCTTTGGAAGTCATGGGTGGGGTTCATGGGTGGGGGGATGAGAAATGTTAAGGTATAATTAACTGTACAGCCAAGTTTGGTTGTTTATATGTTTAACCAGCATTGAATGTATTTCTTATTTATTTATTTACCTTACTTATATACCGCTGTTCTCAGCCCGAAGGCGACTCACAGCGGTTCACAACAAATACGAACAGCAAAAATTCAGTGCTACAGTATAGAAACAGTTAACAACCTAATACATTACACAATTAATAAACAGTTACTACAATACCCTTTCACTGTCGTCTCATCAAAAACATGTTCCAGATTTGTCATCCAATTGCATATTTTCTTTTTTTCATGTTTTCTCTTAGTTTATTGTTTTTACTTTATTTGTTTCCTATATACACTACAAAACAATAAAAAAATTAAAAGGGATCTCTTTACTTTCAAAAAAAAGACAAAGGAGTTGGGTTTTCCCTCAAAAGATTTGCTTTTTTTCCCCTCAGAAAAGGCCTCTTATCATCAGAAAAGGCCAAAGGAGGCCTCTTTCCCCTCAGAAATTGTCAAAAGAGGCAGGATTATCCCCAGAAGATGCTTCTTTTCTCTTGAGATGAACAAAGGAGGAAGATTTTACGTCTGAAGAGGCCCCTTTACTCTCAAAAAAGGGCAAAGGAGTTGGGCTTTCCCTCGGAAGATTCATTTTTTCCCCTTAGAAAAGACCAAAGGAGGTAAGTTTTCTTTCAGAAGAGTCATCTTTTTCCTCAGAAAAAATTTAAGGAATCACGTATTCTCTCAAAAGCAGCCTCTTTTCTTTCAGAAAAGGCCAAAGGAAGGAAGTTTTCCTAAGAAAAGACATCTTTCCCTCAAAATGTGATAAAAAGCACATTTTTTCTCAGAAGAAACTTTCTTAACCACATAAAGGCCAAGAGATGCAGATTTCCCCCTCCAAATAAGCCTCTTTTCTCAGAAAATGTCAAAAGAGGCAGGATTTCTCTCAGAAGAGGCTTTTTCCCTCAGAAAATGCCTCTTTATCATCAGACATGGCCAAAGGACACATCTTTTCTCTCTAAGAAGCCTCCTTAACCTCGTAAAAGGCCAAGGGATGCCTCTTTACTTTCAAAAAAGGCTTAAGGGTTCGGATTTTCCCTCCAAAGAGGCATCTTTTCCCACAAAAAAGGCCAAAGGAGAAGGATTTTTTCCCCAGAAAAGGCCAAAGGTAGCTTTCCCCTCACCTTGGTTAATGGCCTCATAAGCGTGTTCTGGGTCATGGACCAGGTCACATAACGCCATTAAGGCCCTTTGTCGGGTCAGTAATTCGACATCTTGAAGCTCTTCATTTAGTTTAGGAAGCGCCCTTCGGCCGAAAGCAATGGGTGCCTTAGTAGAATCAATGTCCGGAGGCAACTTGGAAGAAATACGAGGCAGAGCCATCTCTGAAACCCATCCACACTAACGTGTCTTTTTGCAAAACCTTTTTTACCCCTTCCAATACGGGTTTTGGGCCCCAATACTATTGAAATATTCTTCTAAGTAGCGCCTTAAAGTCGTGCCTCTTTGTTCCCGGCTCCAAATTCAATAGGAATCAAAATAATAAAATAATTCATGCAAAGTGCCCAAACACGTATTTCCTTTTAACCAAAATATGATGGTATAAGAGCTTTGGCTTCCAAACACGTGTCTCTGCTTAAACGCTCAGGCCGCGTTGTGGAACGGGAAGCTCAAAACTCAAGACACGTGTATTTTAAAGGCAAGAACTTAAAAATTAAAAATCGGCTTCTTAAAAATCAGAGGCCGAGACTGCGGTTGCTAAGTGACGTAGCCCCGCCCTTTTGCGCTCAGAAGGAGGCGGGGCGGAAACAAGCTCCACCCTCTCCAGTGTGACATCACGGACCGTTATATTTTTCGATGGTACTGCAGCGCAGAGGTGCTTTCCCTTCAAAGGGAGCTGCAAGAAAAGGGGGCCAGGGTGGGGGAGGGGGTTCTGGGAGACTCAGCAGCGCAAGTGCAGTACCATTTCGATATCAAAACTGTCCCCTACCAGAGTTTGAAGGGGTTTTGAGGCTTTTCCATTCTAAAAGGGGAGGAGGTGTCCTCATAGCTATTTGGGGTGGTGGTGGGGTTTGTGTCCCAGAAGGCATTCAGAAATCATAGCGCCCCCCTTCGAAAGGATGATTTTGAAGGGATTATGGGAATTCTAATCCTTCAGAGGCCATATATTAGGGGTTATGATCCTGGAGAAAGTTTTATGTGCTATTCTAGGACTTGTAGTCCTTCAAAATTGTGTATCTGTTTGAGAGCTACAGTTCCTGGACTTGTAGTCTCCCAAGATCGTATATTTGAGGGGATTGTGAGATTTATTGTGTCTCAAAGCATAGTTTTCAAAAGGAGGATTATAGGAATTGTATTCCTATCATGTTCGCGTTGGTCCCTTTTCCTCGTTTGCATTTCTGGCTCCTTCTCTCCTTTGTCTCCCGTTTCCGTGCGCACACAAAACCATTCCTGTCTGTGTTTCCGTTACCAGGGTAACAAAAAGGGGAGGGTCTTAGAGGTGCTAGGGAGTCACGTGTCTTCTTCCTAATCAAGGGAGGAAAGGCTATATGATCCACAGAGAGGCCACGAAGCCCCTTTGCTTCCACTCGACAGGGAGAGGATCCTCACGCGTTTCTCAAAGGTGTTTTTCTTTTTGTCGTGTCAGGAGCGACTTGAGAAACTGCAAGTTGCTTCTGGTGTGAGAGAATTGGCTGTCTGCAAGGACGTTGCCCGGGGGACACTTGGATGTTTTGATGTGTTACCATTCTTGTGGGAGGCTTCTCTCATGTCCCTGCATGAGGAGCTGGAGCTGATAGAGGGAGCTCATCCGCACTTTCCCAGGATTCGGACCTGCGACCTGTCGGTCTTCAGTCCTGCCAGCACAAGGGTTTAATCCACTGCACCCAAAGGTAAAATGATGAAAAGACAGGTCTTGCTCTATATAATCTTAGTCCCATGTTTCCCAAATAGAACTAGGAATAAAGAAGATTATATACTTAGAAGCTTTATTTCTGCAGAAGCAAAACCCACGGTGGTGCATTGTAATGCCAGGATGCCACACCCAGAAAAAAATGGCAGCAGTATTTCTACAGGAAGCCTGACTGCTCATTGGAGGGAAGGATAGTAGAGGCCAGGATGAAGTACTTTGGCCACATCATGAGAAGAAAGGAGAGCTTAGAAAAGACAACATTGCTAGGAAAAATGGAAGAAGGAAGAGGGGCCAACTAAGGGCAAGATAGATGGATGGATAGCATCCTTGAAGTGACTGGATTGACCTTGAAAGAACTAAACAATTGAACGAATGAACAACAACATTTATACAGGATTTAAGGTCACACAGAACACATCAACATTACTTCACCTTTCAACTCCATCTCCTGCTCTTGTTCCTCCCTTAGCCTCACTGAGCATGTGTGAGAAAGTTCTTAGTAAGGCCATTGTTCGTTCACAGTTTGCAGCTAGTCTTATCTAACTAGTAGGCTTGGGCGATCCAGATTGTTATTTTCGTTACTCGTTATTAATTCGTATTTAAATTAGCTTACGATCCAATATCGAGCCATGCAGGAATAGTGTGAGGAGTAATTAAGAATTGAAACAATTTCCCCATTTTTCATAATTATTTCGGATGTCTGGTGCAAGTTTTAAAAACGCACAGTTTCCCTCCCCTCTCCCTGGTTGCAAGCGGTCGGCCTTTACCCCACTTCCGGGTCCCTGGCCTCCACTTAAGCGGATCAATTTCCCCTCTTCTCCTGCCGGTCACCTCACCTCACTCCTCACTCTGGCCTGCATTGGGCAAAGAGGACACAGCAGTGCAGCACTCACAGAGACCTGCCTATTGCCTGCCTAACCTCCTGCCACATCTCATTCTTAATAATAATAACAACAACAGCAACAACAACAACAAACCCCCTTCTGCCTTCTGCCTTTGGTTAGTTGTTAGTTTTATCACCAACAGTCAACAACAGAGGGAGAGGGAAACTTCAGAAGTTCCCCCCGTCCCGTTTGGAGGTTTTTTTTGCGTATTGCGTGTATTGCGCAATTGTGTCCACCATTAACGAATCGATTAGTAATTAATAACATTTCGGAAATTTCAAAATTTTGAAATCATAAATTTTGGAAGTCCTCTGAAATTCGAAACGCTAGCGCCCCCTAGAAATGAAGTGAGTTTAGAACCAATTTTTTTCTTGATCGCCAAGCCTACTAGCTAGTAGGGCTGGTCAATTCGTTTCGTTAATTCGTAATTCGTTAAAAAATTCGTTATTTTTTGAATTACGAAACGATTACAAAACATTTTTTTTAACCTGGAAGTGTTTTTAAATATTGAAACGGCAGGCGCCAAAAAGTTTTGTATTTCCGTCCATTTCGGAAATATGTAAGATGGCCGCCTGCCGATGCTTGCTGAGAGGGGCGAGCGAGAGGGGCGAGCGAGCGGCGAGCGAGAGGGGCGGAAGCACTCTCTCCTGACATTTCACCCACATCTTTGGCAGGCATCCTCAGAGGTTGTGAGGTCTGTTGGAAACTAGGCAAGTGGGGTTGATATATCTGTGGAATAATGTTCAGGGTGGGAGGAAGAACTCTTGTCTGCTGGAGGCAAGCGTGAATGTTGCAGCTGGCCAGCTTGATGAGCATCGAATGGCCTTGCAGCTTCATGGTCTGGCTGCTTCCTGCCTGAATGTTGCAATTGGCCAGCTTGCTTAGCATTGCCTGCCTATTAATAATAATAGCGAGCGGCGAGCGAGAGGGGCGAGCGAGCGGCGAGCGAGAGGGGCGGAAGCACTCTCTCCTGACATTTCACCCACATCTATGGCAGGCATCCTCAGAGGTTGTGAGGTCTGTTGGATATATCTGTGGAATAATGTTCAGGGTGGGAGGAAGAACTCTTGTCTGCTGGAGCGAGAGGGGCGAGTGAGCGGCGAGCGAGAGGGGCGAGCGAGCGGCGAGCGAGAGGGCCCGCCAGAGTGAGTGCCTGCCTCCCCTCCTTAATAATAATTAATAATAATTAATCCCTATTCTACTAAATTAATAATTAAATTTAAAAAATATTGAAAAAATATTGAAAAAAAAAGGGCGCCATCTTTACAAAATGTTTTGTAAATATTTACGAAATTTCGTAAATACCGAAATTTTTTTTTGGGAAAGTTTTGTAATTATTTTAAATATCGAAACAAAAAAAAAAACCCCAATTACAAATCGATTTTAGAAACAAATTTTTGCGTTGTTACCCAGGCCTACTAGCTAGGCCTAATTTAGCCTGGAGTCTTAAACATCCCTCTGTTCTCTTGCTTATTCTGCAGAGCTTTATATGATGTGAAACCCATTATTTTCTAGTGTCCTTGGCTCCATTCTTCCCTTCTCTGGAGTTGCCTTAACCAACAATGATTTAACATTTAAAAATAGCAACTAATCAGATATCATTCTCTAACAATTAATAAAAATTATATTCCAGGCAGGTGTCTTAAATAAGAAAACACCATCACTGTTGTGGTCATTATTATTTTACTATAATATTAGATCAGGGGTCCTCAAACTTTTTAAACAGGGGGCCGGATTACTGTCCCTCAGATCTTTGGAGGGCCGGACTATAGTTTCTTTAAAAAACAATGACCAAATTCCTATGCACACTGCCCATGCCTTATTTTGCTACTGTTATGAATGGCAATGTAAATATCTGATATGCAGGATGTATTTTTATTGTTACAATCTGAACCTAAAGCATAGTGATTAATTACAAAAACAATATGTAATTATACATTGTGAAATATTTATTTCTAATGACAAATAAATGAAATTTTGATTTCAAGCATGTCACAGCATGGGTAACAGTCTTAATATAACAGCAGGAAATCCATGAATATGTTTACTGATCAGCCTATCAGCCAAACTATCAGCAGTGTGGACTCAGATAACCCAGGGCAATTCCACACAGCCATATAACTCAGAATATCAAAGCAGAAAATCCCACAATATGTGCTTTGAATTGGATTATATGGCAATGTGGACTCAGAAAACCCAGGACCCTTCCACACAGCCATACAACTCGGAATATAAAGCAGAATATCCCACAATATGTGCTTTGAATTGGATTACATGGCAGTGTGGACTCAGATAACCCAGGGCAATTCCACACTGCCATATAACTCAGAATATCAAAGCAGAAAATCCCACAATGTGTGCTTTGAATTGGATTATATGGCAGTGTGTACTCAGATAACCCAGGGCCTTTCCACACAGCCATATAACTCAGAATATAAAGCAGAAAATCCCACAATATGTGCTTTGGATTTGCCTGAAAAAAAGAAGGAGGAGAAGCAGCAGCAGCAGCCTTGCTGTCATCGTCTCCACCTTCTTTTTTGAGCCGCTTCGTGAGCAGTAGCAGCAGCCGCTACCGCCGTCCCCTCACTGTTGGCGGGCCGAAGCGGGAGGAGGCCAGCTTCTTCCTCCTCCGCCGCCTCTGCCTCTTCCTCCTCCGCTGAGGCTCCGCGCCCTCTGCAGCCTGCAGCTGCTGCTGTGCTTGTCTGCCCTGTTCCCCAGCGGCTCTCGGCTCCCAGACATGACCGCCATCATCAAGGAGATCATCAACAGGAACGAAAGGAGATACCAGGAGGATGGCTTCGATCTAGACCTGACCTGTATCCCTCCCGTGGGTCTCCTGAGCAGGCCCTTCCTTGTGCCTTCTTCACGTGGATTGTGCCGCCTCCCTTAGGGCCCTTCCACACAGCTATCTTGAATTGGATTGTAGGGCAGTGGAGGATCAGAGAATCCGG
The DNA here is from genome assembly GCF_037176765.1 of Anolis sagrei. Classification (NCBI taxonomy): domain Eukaryota; kingdom Metazoa; phylum Chordata; class Lepidosauria; order Squamata; family Anolidae; genus Anolis; species Anolis sagrei. The sequence continues at coordinate 59,160,443 of NC_090035.1, read as the reverse complement.
TTCAGAGCAGATATTGTGGGCCCCTTCCATACAGCGGGACAAAATCCCACATTTTCTGCTTTGAGATAGGATATATGGAAATGTGGACTCAGCTAACCCAGGGCCCTTCCACACAGCCCTATATCCCAGAACATCAAGGCAGAAAATCCCCATCGTGTGAGCCGGGCAAGGGAGGCTGCACCGCTCCCATCTCAAAGCAGAAAACCCCCTCGCTGCTTGCAAGGCCCAATCCCCTCGCCCACCTTGCACTGCCCGTCAGGCCTAGCAAAGGAGGCTGCACCGCGCGGTCTGTTCTCGCACAAAACCCCTCCCTTGCCTGGCTCGCACGAGTGGCAGCGCGAGGCAGGTAAGTTGCACCGGGGCTTTGCGCAAGGCCAGGCCAGGCTGCGCGGGCCAGATAAATGCCCTTAGCGGGCCACATGTGGGCCGCGGGCCTTATTTTGAGGACCCCTGTACTAGATTATTAGAAGTAGTATGAAAATTATAAAAGGTATGTTTGGGCTTGTCTGAGATGTGTGGTTTAGCAGTTCATATTTGACAGTTGGGTTTTGCATGCTGCAAGTCGCTTCTGGTTGCTTCTGGAGTGAGAGAATCAGCCGTCTACGAAGACGTTGCCCAGGGGACGCCTTGCAATCTTGCAATCCTGTGAGGAGGCTTCTCTCATGTCCCCAGACACAGTGAAGACATCTGCCCTTGCGCTATGCTACTCTGCTGCTGAGTATGCATGCCCAGTGTGGAACACATCTCACCATGCTAAAACAGTGGATGTGGCTCTTAATGAGACATGCCGCATTATCACAGGGTGTCTGCGCCCCACACCACTGGAGAAATTACACTGCTTAGCCGGTATTGCACCACCTGCCATCCACCGGGAAGTAGCAGCCAATAGTGAAAGGACCAAGGCAGTGACATCTCCAGCTCATCCCTTGTTTGGGTATCAGCCAGCACGTCAATGACTTAAATCAAGAAATAGTTTTCTAAGATCTACAGAGACACTCGCTGGAACACCTCAGCAAGCGAGAGTCCAAAAGTGGCTGGCTCAAACCCAGAACCTCAATCAATGACTGATACCAGATGAGAGACTCCCTCCTGGGCACACAGAAAACTGGGTGACTTGGAAGGCTCTGCGCTCTGTCACCACGAGATGCAGAGCCAACCTTCAGAAATGGGGCTACAAAGTGGAATCCACGACATGCGAGTGTGGAGAAGAGCAAACTACAGACCATCTGCTGCAATGCAACCTGAGCCCTGCCACATGCACAATGGAGGACCTTCTTACGGCAACATCAGAAGCACTCCAAGTGGCCAGCTACTGGTCAAAGGACATTTAATCAACTACCAAGCTTGCAAACTTTGTGTTTTGTATGTTTATGTCTTTGTTCTGTTAAAAATGTAATACAAATGTTTGGTTGCCTGATATGATAAATAAGTTGTGTTTTGATACTTCAAATGATGCTGCCAGAGCTAGCAGACCATCAGGATTAAAGTATAAAGGTTTGCAGCAGGAGCTTTCAGGACTTTCGGTAGCAACTTGCAACATTAATCAATCAAAACTTTATTACTAACCAGAGAGCTAGACCTCGGATACCAGTTCAATAATGCCATCAATACAATCTGCAACTCCCAAGAGGCCAGGATGATAATAAACACACAAGAATCAAGACCCTTGAAGATATGCAAAGGCACGAGACAAGGCTGCCCATTGTCGCCCTTATTATTTATCTTGAGTTTAGAAATCCTCCTTAATTCCATCAGGGAAGACTCCGAGCTAAGAGGCATCAAAATAAATAGGGAAAGCTATAAACTAAGGGCGTTCGCGGATGATTTAATGTGTATTATTAGCAATCCTATAGAAACAATCTCTAAATGGATAATCAAAATCGAAGAATTCGGCAAGGTAGCGGGCTTAAAAATAAACAAAAAAAAAAAGACGATGATACTAACTAAAAATATGTCCCAAAAGAGAAAGGAAGAGCTTTCCCTCCTAACCGAATTTCAGGTAGCAGAGAAAATACACTATCTGGGAATAACGTTAACAGCCAAAAACTCCCAATTGATAAAAAAGAATTATGAAAATAAATGGAAAGAAGTAAAGAAAGATGTAGATAATTGGAAAAATCTGAAGCTATCCCTGTTAGGAAGAATCTCAATCATAAAGATATTCTGCCTAAGATGCTATTCCTTTTTCAATCTTTGCCAGTAATTAGAAATGTTAACATCTTTAATGAATGGAACAAAACCATCTCCAAATTTATATGGCAAGGGAAAAAACCCAGGATAAAATGCCTAACACTCACAGACGACAAAAGAAGAGGTGGCCTTGGCCTTCCGGATTTGAGGTGCTATTACGAAGCCTGCTGTCTCATATGGATTAGAGATTGGGTGCTACTAGCAAATAAAAATCTACTGTCTTTAGAAGGCGTAGATCTCAGGCGAGGCTGGCATGCTTATCTGCATTATGATAAAATAAAGATTGAAAGGAATTTTAACAACCACTATATAAGAGCGGGTCTTATGAAAATATGGGAGAGACACAAAAAAGACTTTACAGTAAGACCCCACTGTGGCTTTCTCCCCTAGAAGCCTTCCACAGGAGAGAAATAGGCTGGCAACATTGGCCCACGTATCGAAAAATTCTAGAGAAGATAGAAGGGAAATACATACTTAAAGATGAAAAGAAAATCAAAGAAACATTTCCCAATCTCTCATGGTTGAATTATAGACAACTAGCCAATTGCTATAAAATAGACAAAGGCTCAGAATTTGCAGACCAAAATGGCTTTTGGGACAGCATTCTGAAGTCAAATAACAAACTCATTACGAAAATATACAAAAAACAATTAGAGTGGACCACCGAAACGGAACAAATAAAGGACTCAATGATCAAGTGGGCTCAAAACATAGGCCATCAAATATATCTAAATAAATGGGAGAAGGTCTGGAACCAAAGAATGAAACTAACCTATTCCTATGAACTAAAAGAAAACCTTGTCAAAATGATTCATCAGTGGTACCTAACGCCACAAATAATTTCAAAATGCTATAAAAACGCCTCGAATAAATGCTGGAAGTGTGACCATCAGATCGGGACCTTCTTCCACATTTGGTGGTCTTGTCCCATAGCCAAAAGATACTGGACAATGATCCAAAAAGACATACAAAAGATTCTAGGAATCCAAATAGAAAACAAACCAGAATTCTTTCTTTTAGAGATGTATAACCTTGAGGGCGAAAAGAACAAGGAAAAACTATTCCATTACCTAACCACCGCAGCACGCATTGTTTATGCCAAGAAATGGAAACAGAAAGAAACCCCCCAAAGAGAAGACTGGTTTAACAAAACCCTTGACATAATGACCATGGATGAATTGACTTATTGGATAACACCAAACTATGGAATTCCAAACAAACCTACGAATTGGGATCCGATGAAGGACTACCTTAGGAAACAGAAAATTGACATTACTTACTAAAAAGAGTAAATCACAAAAACTAAGCCACAAAGAAGGAAGAAACGCTATAGAAATAAACCTGAAAATACTAGTAAAAATCCTCCTTGAATAGATGGATGTTCTATTTTTTTTAACTATTCCCCAACCTACCCCCCTTCCCCTCCCCTAGTACCCCCTCTCCCCCCCCCCGACCTTTCCCATATGCACCCCCTTCCTACTCCCCTCCATTCCCCCCGGGAGACGTAGCAACTACAGGCATTTCCTGCATTTTTCTTACTATACTCTCTCTTACATATTGTTCTCCCACTTTCCATGTATTTATATATAACTTTAATAAAATTTATAATAAAAAACTTTATTTATATCCTGCCCCCTCTTCCTATGGGGATTCAGAGAAGCAACTTTTGGAAAAATTGCATTCATAACTTTTTTGAAAAGAAAAATGATATATCCTTTTGTAAATGTGATTCTCCGTGAGCTTATGGTGACACCTTTTAAAAATCACTAGTCAAGGAAAAGCATGACAGCGTTAGAAGCCAACCCCTTGAAAAAGTAATGTTCACAAGTATTCATGTAATGGCACATAGATAATTCAGTGTTAAACCGATAAACCATGTCTTTGGACTGGCAGAGAGAAAGACATGCCAGTGCACAAAAAACATACTTAGCTAGCAAACATTTTTAAAATGTTTTTTTTTTCCTCAGAGAAAGTGGAGGGAGTGCCTCTGAACATCTCTAGAGCACCTTCTGCATACCTAAGTGTCTTTTCCCACTAAGAGACAGTGGAGGGAGTTCCTCCACTGTCTCTTACTGAGATCTGCAGAGGCACTTCCTAAGTGTCTTTTCCCAAAGATAGTGGAAGGAGCGCCTCTGAGCATCTCCAGATTGCCTTCATGCTTCCTTAGTGTCTTCCCTGTAACAGAGTAGCGGGAGTGCCTCTGAGCATCTGCAGAGTGCCTTCTTGCTTCCTAAGTGTCTTTTCTCAGCCAGAGACAGTAGAGGAAGTGCCGAACATATGCAGACCGCCTTCCTGCTTCCTAAGTGTCTTTTCTCAGACACAATAGAGGGAGTGCCTCTGAGTCTCTACAGAGTACCTTCCTGCTTTCCAAGTATTTTTTCTCAGTAAGAGACAGTGGAAGTGAAAGGGCACCGATGTCGGGGCACAGATTCACCGGCACTCCAAATACACAAGCTTAGGAGTCCCCACAACGGGCCAAGTAGCTGTGCAAGGAAGAAGCCATAAGTTCTTACTAGCTTCATTGTGGGCCTTACAATATCACCAAATGTGCATACAGTAATGTAATTGTAGGCTTTGTTGCACCCCCAATGCAGAACTCATATCGTTTCGGCAGTAAATTGAATACACTGTGGCCCACATGGGGGTTCTGTGTGGGGGGTTTGATTCAATTGTATCATTGGTAGAATTCAGAATGCTCTTTGATTGTAGGTGAACTATAAATCCCAGCAACTACAACTCCCGAATGTCAAGATTCTATTTTCCCCAAACTCCGCCAGTGTTTACATTTGAGCATTTTGAGCATTCGTGTAGAGTTTTGGTCCAGCTCCATCATTGTTTGAGTCCACAGTGTAGGTGAACTACAACTCCAAAACCAAAGGACACTGTCCGCCAAACCCTTCCAGTATTTTCTGTTGGTCATGGGAGAACTGTGTGCCAAGTTTGGTTCAATTCCATTGTTGGTGGGGTTCAGAATGCTCTTTGATTGTAGGTGAACTATAGATCCCAACAACTACAACTCCCAAATGACAAAATCATTTTTTTGAGTGGACATACATTGGATTGTTAGGTGTATTGTGTTCAAATGTGGTGTCAATTCATCCAGTGGTTTTTGAGTTCTGTTAATCCCACAAACAAACATTACATTTTTATTTATATAGACTAGACGTCCCCTGCCACGCGTTGCCATGGCCCAACCTGGTGATTTGGAAAATAATGAGAAGGTATTTATTTCTAAAATATGTAATTTTTATGCTTGTGGGTAAACAGTATTTCTTGCTGTTTCTTTGTCAGTGTTGATGTGGAGATTGTCTAGTTTGCATACTCTGGAACATGCAACATATAATTGTCCTTCTTTAGAGGTCCCTTTGAAATCTATGATACTGCATCTGTCATATCCATATATCAGTGTGTCTGTGAATCATATCTATTTATCTATCTATATCTATGGCTGGATGGCTCTTTGTCAGGAGGGCTTTGATTACGTTTCTTGCCCCGGTTAAGGGAGTTGGACTGGATGACCTTAAGTATTTTCTGTTGGTCATGGAGGTTCTGTGTGGAAAGTTTGCCCCAATTCTGTCATTGGTGAGGTTCAGAATGCTCTTTGATTGTAGGTGAACTATAAATCCCAGCAACTACAACTCCCAAATGTCAAGATCTATTTCCCACAAACTCCATCTGTGTTCATATTTGGGCATATTGAGTATTGTGCCAAGTTTGGTCCAGAGCCATCATTGTTTTGTTAGAGACTGGGAATTTAGGGTGACAGGCCCAGAAGCAGAACGGAGATGAGATTCCGATGAGGTTTTTCAACAAGGCTTTATTTCAAGTTGATCAACATGAGATGAATGATAGACCATCAGAGGGATACAAAAAGGGAGACCGAAAGGGTCATGCGGCGGCGCTAGATGAGCTGCGCTTTTCCCATCCACGCTGACACAAGGGCGCTGCACTGACTCACGGACGTGAGGTTGCTGGATCCAGAGACGGCCTGCCGCCCAGTCGCCAGCCCGGTCGCCAGCACGCGCTGCTGCGGGTGCTGTTCCAGCTCGCGGATTGCCGGGGCCGACGAACCGCTGGGTCCACCACCCTCTATCCCGGCATGTTTCTCGCTGCGCATCCTCGCTGCGCCCCTTCCGCGACCAGGTGGAGCACCATTGTGAGACCTGTGCTGCGGGTCCTCGGCTCCTCCACTGGGCTCTGCCTCCGCGTAGCCAACCTGGCGGAGGCCTTGACTGAGCTCCTCTGATTGAGCCCTTCTGTGCTTCCTGGGCCATGACCCTTCTGCGCCTCCATTGGCGCCACCTCCGCGTTCTCCATTCCTGGCGGAGGCCTCCATTGGCGCCCCCTCCGTGTTCTCCATTCCTGGCGGAGGCCCTAGGAGCAGCCGGCTGGGTTCCCCCCTCCCTGTATGCCCATTGCTGCCTGGCCTCGCCGAGAGAGCCTGTCCAACGCCAGGCAGCAGAAGAGTGATCGCCGGGTAAATGGTTAATTGGTTTGTGTAGAATTGCTGATTGTGTATAAGACTTCTTTGTGACCGCGCCATCATTGTAACAATTGTAACAATCAGTGTAATAACAGTGCAATAACAATTAACAACATATTGCGATCGTTGGGCTCAAAAATAGGATTTAACATCGCATCACAGACAGTCGAGCCTAAACGAAAATCCGGAAGCTCTGTCCGCTCATGACTCAGGGTTTTTAAATACAATCCTCAGAGCTCTATGCCAAAGAACTAGACTCTTATTCCTTCCACACTGCCCTCTGTGGCCAAGATAAAAAGTGCAAATAACATCCACCATACAACAGACAATTTGCAAATTTGTGCTGTTAATCTACCAATAATTGCATATATTGTCTTCATTACGCGGACTACCATCTGTTCTGCTGGGATCATCTTCACCCAAGACGGCCAAGAAGAACTGGACACCTGGCCCTGGGTGCCGGCTTGTTTGCTCCACGGGCCCAAGGACCTAGGTTCTTTGGTGTGAACTGTCTGTCTTGATTGAGTGGTTGGAAAGTGAACTTATTCATAGAAGACAAAATTTTTGCATTATTGTGCACTTTAGAACTATTTCAGCACAAAGTCACTTTAATCTAAGCACTTTAGATCCTGCTAGAACCCATACCATTATTCTAAGCACTTTAGATCTTGCTAGATCCCATACCATTACTAAGTGGTCCAAAATACCAGGTCAAGTGGTTACAGCTATTGCACTTTATGTTCTGATCTCTGGGTTCCTACACCAGCATTTTGGAAGTTAAGTACATATACTGTTAACATCAGCATACTACCTTATGTCAATGTTTACTTTACCTTTGCTGCTATTGATATCCCTCCAATTTCCAGCACAAGTGCACTTTATAACAACCTTAGCACAAGTGCACTTTATAACAACCTTAGCACAAGTGCACTTTACAGCTTCTGCTACACTGGAAGGAATAGATAGCATTAAGGGGTGGGAGTATTGGGACCCAGAGACAGATAATCAGAACTATGAGCATGCGTCCATTATTGAGATTACAACTGCTGGAAATGGAGGGAACGTCCCCGGGGGGGGGGGGGGGGGGCTGCGGGTGGGGGGCCGCCATAGAGGTGGTGACTGGTAGAGGGAGATACGGGAAAGGAAGAACAAAACATCCATTTCGGCCCAAAATTTTTAATAACAATTTGGCAACCTCTAAAGACGCTAGAAATCAAAGACAAAAGCAAATTCGGCCCAAAATTCTCAATAGGACATTGGCAACTCCAAAAATTAATGCTACTATCCGGCCCGAAATTAATAAAAACAATTTGGCAACTCCAAAACTTACTCCTGACAAAATACAACTGAGGTGCCAGGACGGTGGCCCCTCCAAGCTAAAGGTGGTGCTGTTCAATGCCAGGTCGGTAAACGGAAAGACTTCCATCATCCAAGATCTAATCCAAGAAGAACGAGCCGACCTGGCTTGTATAACAAAAACCTGGTTGGACGAGGGGGGAGGGGTTAATCTCTCCCAACTCTGTCCACCAGGATATTCCGTTCAGCACCAACCAAGGCTTGGAGGGTGGGGAGGCGGAGTCACAGTGGTCTATAAGGACTTTATTTCACTGATCAGGTGTCCCATCCTACAATCATCTTCTTTTGAGTGTGCCGGCTTTAGGATAGGTGACCGGGACAGGGTAGGGATTCTGCTAGTGTACCGAACACCCCGCTGCACTACAGTCTCCCTACCTGAGCTAGCGGGAGTGGTCTCGGACATGGCGTTGAGCTCCCAACGGCTTCTGGTCTTAGGAGATTTCAATATCCATAACGAGGCCTCTCTTTCTGGTGCGGCTCAGGACTTCATGGCTGCCATGGCAACCATGGGCCTGTCCCAGCTAATATCTGGTCCCACCCATAGTGCCGGACACACCTTGGATTTGGTCTTCACCCAAGGATGGGATGAGGGTGTTGGGATGGAGGAGCCGACCATCGCTCCTTTGCCATGGACCAATCACCACCTGATCAGATTTAGACTAACTGTGTCTTCTAATCTTCACAGGGGTGGTGGACCCATTAGAATGTTCCGCCCCAGGAGACTTATGGCTCCAAATGGTTTCCTGACGGCTCTTGGGGATTTTTCCACCTCCTTGGCTAGCGACACTGTCGATGCTCTGGTCTCTCGCTGGAATAGTGAGTTGACCAGGGCAATTGACACTATCGCTCTGGAACGCCCCCTCTCGAGTAACCGAGCTAAACCAGCCTCTTGGTTCACTGAGGAGCTGGCAGCGATGAAGCGAAAGAAGAGGAGGTTAGAGTGCGTGTGGCGCCAGAATCCCACCAATCCAGCCCAAACACACCTGAATGCCTTTCTAAGGTCCTACAGTGTGGCAATAGCGGCGGCTCAGAAAATATTCATCACAGCCAATATTGCATCAGCAAAGAATCGTCCAGCGGAGCTTTTCCGAGTTGTCAGGGGCCTGTTAAATCCGCCAAAAAGCGAGGCCCCGGATAATTCGGTGGCTCTCTGTGAAGCATTTGCTCGATCCTTCACGGATAAAATTGAGTGGATTCGATCAGGTTTTGACGTCATATTAACGACAGTCCCTGGGGATGTAACGAGAGCATCTGCTTGTCCAGGTTTGTTGGATTCTTTTCAATTGGTTCAGCTTGAGGATGTGGACAGGATCCTTGGAGAGGTGCGACCCACCACATGCATCCTAAACCCCTGCCCATCCTGGCTGATTAAGGAAGCCAGAGGGGGTTTGGCAGAGTGGGTGAAGGTGATGGTTAATGCCTCCTTACAGGAAGGAAAATTTCCAGCGAGCTTAAAACAAGCTATTATAAAACCGCTGTTGAAGAAACCATCACTGGATCCCACTCAATTCGACAACTATCGGCCAGTTTCCAATCTCCCCTATTTGGGCAAAGTCATGGAACGTGTGGTGGCAACACAACTCCAGGGGTTTCTGGTAGACACTGATTATCTAGACCCGGCACAGTCCGGCTTTATGCCGGGACATGGAACTGAGACAGGCTTGGTCGCCTTGGTAGATGATCTGCACAGGGAGCTTGACATGGGGAGTGTGTCCCTGTTAGTTCTGCTGGACCTCTCAGCAGCCTTCGATACCATCGATCACGGTATCCTCCTGGGGTGCCTCATGGACATGGGACTTGGGGGCACTGCTTTGCAGTGGCTCCGATCCTTCCTTGAGGGACAGACCCAGAAGGTGTTACTGGGTGACACCTGTTCGGCTCCGCAACCGTTGTTGTGTGGAGTCCCACAGGGTTCAATTCTGTCCCCGATGTTATTTAACATCTACATGAAGCCGCTGGGAGAGATCATTCGGAGTTTCGGAATGAGATGTTATCTCTACGCAGATGATGTCCAAATCTGTCACTCCTTTCCACCTGTCACCAAGGAGGCTGTCCAGACCTTGAACCGGTGTTTAGCTGCTGTATCGGACTGGATGAGAGCTAACAAATTGAAATTGAATCCAGACAAGACAGAGGTCCTACTGGTCAGTCGTAAGGCCGAACAGGGTATAGGGTTACAGCCTGTGTTAGACGGGGTTACACTCCCCCTGAAGACGCAGGTTTGCAGCTTGGGAGTGATCCTGGACTCATCGCTGAGCCTGGAACCCCAGGTCTCGGCGGTGGCTGGGAGAGCTTTCGCACAATTAAAACTTGTGCGCCAGCTGCACCCGTACCTTGGGAAGTCAGATCTGGCCATGGTGGTCCACGCTCTTGTTACATCCCAGTTGGATTACTGCAACGCACTCTACGTGGGGTTGCCTTTGAAGACTGCTCGGAAACTTCAACTAGTCCAGCGAGAAGCAGCCAGATTGCTCACCAGAGCGGCGTACAGGGAGCATACCACCCCTCTGCTGCGTCAGCTCCACTGGCTGCCGATCCAATTCCGAGCACAATTCAAAGTGCTGGTTTTCACCTACAAAACCCTATACGGTTCCGGCCCAGTGTATTTGTCCGAACGGATCTCCCTCTACATCCCATCTCGAAGCTTAAGATCATCTGGGGAGGCCCTGCTCTTGACTCCGCCACTATCACAAATGAGGTTGGCGGGGACGAGGAGCAGGGCCTTCTCAGTGGTGGCCCCTCACCTGTGGAACTCACTCCCCGGGGAGATTAGATCAGCGACTTCCCTTTTGACGTTCAGGAAAAAATTGAAGACCTGGATTTGGGACCAAGCCTTTGGACATTCTGGCAGCTAAAGGATCTGACTATAAATAAGGACAGATTGAATGGAATGGACATATGGACTCTGAACACTGAGCATGAGATTGTTTTGCTATTTTACTATGTATTGATGTTTTTAATTTGTTAACTGTTTGAATTGCTTTCTGTATTATTTGTTAGTTAATTCAGGCATCGAATTGTGCCTTCGTCTGTAAGCCGCCCTGAGTCCCCTTTGGGGTGAGAAGGGCGGGGTAAAAGTAATTGAAATAAAATAAATAAATAAATAAATTTGACCATTTTCGGTCAAAGAACAAAAACTATTCACCCTTTGTGGCGCACTTAACAATGTTTTTATAATCAAACTTGTAAAAACAACATGTAAGCAACTTCTGATTGGTTGTTCTGTTTCTAACATCACAGCCTATTTGATCCTGTTGAATGTCTGACCCCGAGCTGCGGCTTATCTCTCTTGCTTACCCACTGCTGAAAGAATTTTTAGGGAGTGTGGGAGTATATCTGCTGTGTCTGACTGAACTAGGAACACAGACAATAATTATTATTTCTCTATCAGCAGCAGAAGTCCTTGGCAAGCAAGGTTTTCTCTATAGACAGGGATTTTGGGACTTGTAATAATTGGAAATTTATTTTTCTTAATCATGTTCCTATAGTTTGAGTCCACAGTGCTCTCTGAATGTAGGTGAACTACAACTCCAAAACTCAAGGTCAATGCCCACCAAAACATTCCAGTATTAGTTCAATTCCATCATTGATGGAGTTTAGAATGCTCTTTGATTGTGGGTGTACTATAAATCCCAGCAACTACAACTCCCAAATCACAAAAATCAATTTTTTGAGTAAAGGACATACGTTGGGTTGTTAGGTGTCTTGTGTCCAAATTTGGTGTCAATTTGTCCAGGGGTTTTTGAGTTGTGTGAATACCACAAACGAACATTACATTTTTATTTAAATAGATTTGACATATTTATACCCCACCTTTCTCTACCTCAGCAGGAGTCTAGGCAGCTTCTGAGGGCACATACACAGTGCCTCAAAACAACAGTCACCTAAAAATAGTTTAACATTGCAACATATTAGAAATGATTAATATACATTCAAAGTAAAAAAAAACTTTCCAAGGTTTGGGTGCAGCTGGCACACTTGTACCTTGGCCCTCTGCCCACCGGCGAAACCTTAGGTTCCAGGCTCAGCGATGAGTTCAGGATCACTCCCAAGCTGTGAACCTGCACCTTCAGGGAGAGTGTGACCCCTTCCAGCACAGGCTGTAACTTTATGCCCTGTTCAACCTTTCAACTGAAAGTAGGACCTCTGTCTAGTCTGGATTCAATTTCAATTTGTTCACTCTCATCCAGACCATCACAGCTGCCAATCACCAGTTCAGGACCTGAACAGCCTCTTTAGTAGCAGGTAGAAAAGAGTGATAGAGGTGAACATAATCTGCACACAGGTTACATCGAACTCCCAAACTCTGGATGATCTCTCCCAGCAGATGTTAAACAACATGGGAGACAGTATTGTCGCTTGCGGAACCCCTCAGGACAATGGCTGTGGAGTTGAGCAGATGTCCCCCCAATAACATCTTCTGGGAATGATCCCCCAGGAAGGAGCGGAGCCACCCTTTGGAAGGCAAACAACCGAGTTCGATTGGTTTGGTAGGGTCTGAACACCACATGCATTCTAGTATCCTCTTCCTTTGCTTCATTGCTGCCCGCTCCTCGTTGAACCAAGGAGATCGTTTAGCTTGGCTACTTGACAGGGGACATTCTGGGGCAATTATGTCTATTCTTGATGCTCTGGTCACTCTCCAGAATAGGGAGATGTCTAGGGCAATAGACAGGATTCTGCAGAGTGCCTTCCTGCTTTCTAAGTGTCCTTTCTTAATAAGAGACAGTGGAGGAAGTGCCTCTGAGCATCTGTAGAGTGCTTTCCTGCTCCTCTAGTATCTTTTCTCAGAAAGGGACAGTGGGGATGTAGTGGCAACGAAACCAGAATATTTCCCAAAAAGGCAGAAGCCCCCTTTCCAATAGGGAGGGCAAGGATGGACACCACAAAAGTTGAATCTTTTAAACTGCAAAAAAAACTATTTATTATTGCAATAACGACAAACAAGCATACAGGGATGCAATCAAAGGGTTTGTCGCAACCTCCAATGGGGCTGCTGAGCATTTATAGTAAATGGAATATACATTTTAATTGGTTTCCAAAGACAAATCATTTCACTGGTCTAAGTTAATTTTGCAGTTGTTCATTAGTTGTTTATGATTTTGATTGACATTATAGCACACGTGGGATCCTAACAATGGCACAATTATAACATAACATGGCCCATTGTTCTCTGACCATGACTGTATCTTATCTGTTATCTGTTGCAAACATGGCTTCAGAGCGACTGGGAAACTTGGGGGTTCTAACTAGCCAACGGCTAGCTGGTTTTGTCCGGATATACTGTTATACTTGAATCTTTTTGGAGCACTGATTTCTCAAACAATCAGCATTTTCTATGAACATAGGCCAACTGCAGAAATAGGCCAATATGGCAGTAAATCATGACATATGGGCATTGGGAAGATCTCTGAAAAATCCCTTTTTAAAACCACGTCCCCTCCAGGGGGAGTGCCCAGATAATTTGCAGAGTGCTTTCCTGCTTCCCTAATGTCTTTTTTTCAGTAAGAGGTGTGGACGTAATCCTTCTGAGCATCTGCAGAGTGCTTTCCTGCTCCTCTAGTGTCTTTTCTCAGTAACGGACACTGAAGGTGTAGCGGAAAACGTAGTTTCCCAAGGTTCTTACCAGTTTGTAAGAATCCGAAGCAGGAGTCCAAACAATTTTAGCAAGCAAGCACAAGCCTTTATTCTCTATTGCGCAATAGGAGACAGACAGAGAAGTCATGTACATAACATGGCAGTCCAAGTTCTGTCTGCCCCAGACCCTGGGTCCTGGGGCTTTTATAAGGGCTGTTTACGAAGAAGAAGTTCCCCTTTTCTCCTATCGACAGTTTTAGGTTGGGCAACCCATTTCTTCTGCGTAAACAGTTCGGGGAATTGAGCCTCCACAAACGTTCCAGATTTAGCAAGACCCTTCGTTTCTGTCAACATCCCCCATATACGTTAAATATAGCAAAACCTATTGCATACATTTCTTAACAGTAACTAGCTAACCACATCGGCTGACCACAAACGGTCTCTTGGAACAAGCTGACACTATTGCAACACCTGCTTCCAGAGGGCAGAGAGGCAAAGTTTGCTCTTTAGATTAAGAAGTTGGAAATATGCTTTTGCTGATACATATTAAGATAGACAGTATTCAAAATGGAGTCACTTTGGTTCATGGCTCCCATCATTCCCTCATTTTTTCTCTTGGGACTAAGAAAAACCTTAGTTCCAATCTACAGGTTTTCTGACTCCTGGATCTTGTTTTGTTTTTTCAATTTCATGTATATGATGGCATGCCTCTGTCTATCTCTAATGCTAGTAGCCTTTATCACCTTCTTAATCCTATTTTTCAAGCAAGACACTATACATGGTGTCACCAATATAGCAAAAAGGATAGGCAGCATCATTATAAAAACAATAACAGTAATATCTCTTAACCACTGAAGATTTGGTAGCCAAGATGTCAACCAAAGGAATTCTTTGGTTTTCGTTGGGGAGCTATTATTATTTCTTCTGGAAAATACGTTGTTTAATCTTACTACATCTGTTTCAATTTCACCTGATTCATTAACATAGTGGCAACACATCCCCTGTATCCATAAACATAGTCCATTTCCAACTGAGAACAGGTAATCTAGAACAATCCTTTGTTGCCCTCGCACCTTTGTTAATGAATCAGCTTTTTCTTCCGTTATTCCGGTTTTCCCCAGTAGCTTTTGCATTTGCTTTGATATTGATATAATCTGACTCTCTCAGAGATTAACTTTTCCAGCAGGAAATAAAATGGTCTCAAACCTCTTAATTTTATCAAGGTATGTGTCATCTGGGTCCTGTATATTTTCTTTATTATCTAATCTTTCTTTTGAATCATGCCAATCTAAGGTCTTATTCCATATCTCTCGGAGTTGGTTTTCTGAATAGACCTTTACATTTGCTGGAAGCAAAGTACCGATGGTACACACACCTTTCCAGACCGGAGGTAGGAGCCTTCCAACCCAATGTCCACAAGTCCAAAACAATCCTGTTGGTAGACCTCCCATTGCAAATCTTGCTACTCCGCTAGGTTTGCTGGCACCGAGTGACTGTCTTCTGTCAGCCTCTTTCTGTACTGTCTTTGCCACTGGGGGGCCTTTTTGGACTGGCTAGGGATCAGGCGACGAGGGGGCGCTCCTGCTCTCTCTGACGCTGTCTCTATACCTGCCGCCAATGCTGTTGCATGTTTTTCAACATGTTGGCGAACCCCAGGCACACTTTTACTGACATTGTTTCCAGAGACAGTGGATCTCTGCAGCCTCAAATGCCGGTCTAGGAAGTCTAGACTGATAGCTCTGCAAATGGGATAATCTCCAAGGTCTATTTGGTCCAATTTTTCATCATTTCCCCATTCTATACAATCAGGGGCTTCTGGTGAAGTCTCCCAATGGGTAATCAATATGTGACCCAGATCAAACATTCCTTTTCCTATCTCATAGTTTTTAGGTACAAACTTTGCCCAACTCTTACGACGTATCAGTGGCCCCACCATCAGAGGCCATCCCTCTTGTTGAGAGGTAGGACTAGGTGTACAAACCCATGAATTAGTAACCTCTACAGTTTTAACTATAGTTTCAACCATTACATGAAAACTATTTTGTCTCCACCCTTCCTGTGATATTCCTAGGGGGATCATTTCTAACCAAATCAAATAACATATGAATCTCATGTTTAGACTTACACTATAACATCAACTAGATATACAATTTATAAAACAATGTCCCTTCAGTCTTTGGGGTAAGTCTCGGGAGCTACCCTCCTCCCTTTCAGGACAGTGCTTGGTCACTTGATCCCAGGGAGGAGCTCTAGGTAGCTGGATCTCCCTCCTCTTCAGGGCGGCCTTGGCCTATCCCTAAACTTTATTTAGGAGCAAATGTCAATCAACAGTTTGAACTTTTATTTATTCGCCCATAAGTTCAAGTCTCTGATGAAACTATGATCTTCTCCAGAGTGGGTAGTTTATTAAACACCTTCCAACTCACTCAGCAATGGGGATTATCGACAGCACCAAACAGCAGTCTCCATCCTGGTCTCAGGGACTCACTTTCTCTCGATCCCTCAGTCAGTTACCCTGGCCCCCTGGTAGGAAAGAATGCATCCGCAGTAACATGGAAGGGGTAACACATCGATATAATTGCACACTTATCAAATCCCAGCTTTCAAACTTTGTATGAACCCTTGGTGCATCTCTTTATCCTAGCCTGGTTTGGAAATCACCAATTCATCCAATCCTTTAGTTATGAGGATCCACTTCCCAAAGTGTCAGGAGCCTTGGATCTCATGTTTTTCTCAAATCTTAATTTGTCTGAGTATCAATTTATGATTTCCAAATCATAGCCCATTTTGACCTTTGTATAATTAACATTAAGATCTGCCCAGCAAGGGTAGACACAATTGATCTTTACATACCCCTCTATACAATTTTTTTCAATTTCTTAACAATAAATTGATGCATTTTAACAACCTAATGCTTGGCTTCTGTCCCATAACTATATCTCCCCACCTTTCACTGACACACCCAACTCACTTTTTTATACACAATTTTGACTGATCCATAGGGCTTTTTCTAAGAACAATGTAAACACCTCCTGATTTTTGTTTAATTTGTTAATTCTAGCGTTTGGGGAAGGCATTCAAAGTGGCCACATTTGAATTTACCCTTTTCCCAAAGGCACCTGAGTTTCTAATCACCTCTTTTATTTTCTGTAAACAATTCTCTTTAACACAGAGCATACAAAACACTCTTTTTAGACATTTATAGACGTACATCTCTCTTTCTCTTTTGTCTAACATAACACACGCACACTGAGTCATTCAACCCAAAACTGAATGTTTTTCAAACGGGGTGAGCCCAAGTGATCTCTCTAATATTTTCTTTTCACGCTCCAGGCCTCTATGCACACTTCCTCTTTTTCACTCTCTGCCAGGAAGAAACCACAACTGGCCTGAAGCCGGAAAAGAAAGATTTCACAATCTCAAACTCAGCCTTCAACTCATTTATGCATTCTCTGTCTTTCACCGCACATTCAATTTGGAAAAGATCTCATTCTATCTAAGCCAGTGTCTTCTCTCAGGCTTGTTTTTGGGACTTTGGGGTTTTTACCTGTCCAGGTAATCTAACCTCCTTCTGCAACTACTGACAGTAGCTGGGGATCTTTAGCCAGAATTCCCTGAACATGAACTTTCCCTCTTTTTGGGCTCCCAGAACAACTGCCCAACGCCACCTGCTAATCAAGATCCTTCCTCTTTCATTTACAACAAGCAAAAAACTCTTTTTCACACTATGGATCTATGGATATATTACAGACAAAGGAAAAGGAACCAATGGAATTTTCTATTTATCTCAATCTCACCTACGAAGGTAAGCTTGGAATGACTTTTTCCTGTTTAGTTTGCTTTTTCTTCTTTTCAGATGACTTTTGCCTCTTAATGTATTCAGATTCAACTGCCAGCCTTTGTCCAAATGGGACCATAACATAATCATCATTAGTTTTTATCATTCCTGGGAACTCAATTCCATTTTTCCCCTTCTGTTCCATATCACCAATGTACTGTCTGTCCTGAGGGAACACAAATCAAACATAACTCATTATTATTTCCTTGCCTACTACTGTCTCTTTTTCTCAAAATCACACTCATTCACACAATCATGTTTTTTTTTCTCTAGAACAAATCACTCAGCAACAGTGTATTAAACTCATTCCAACCTGGAGTGTCTTTTCTGGACACCTGCCAGGCTTCTCTAACATCATTTCTTTTCATCTGTTTCTTTCTACCTTGCATTTTTCCTTTTTGTCTTTCTGTAATGTTCCTTGGGCAACAAGATTTCCAATGTCCATAATGACCACACAGAAGACACTGATCCAGTCCCACAGAGGGCCTAAAGCGCCTCTGAGCTCTTAGATGCTCCTGAGCCATTTCCATTTGACTTTCTTTAAATGCCCTTATCTTCAGCTCTACATCTCTACGCGTTCTGTGCATGTGCCTCAAAGTCACCTCTGCTTCTAAAATCTTCAATTCCAATCTCTTTGCCTTTCTCTCAGCCCTTTTAATGTAAGACCCCAAATCTGAGGAAGTCTCATTTCTATTATCTGGGGGCAAGGCAATCTTCTTCCTCCATGTGTCAACATACAGCCACACAGACTTTCTAACCAGCCATACACAGCCCAACATACAACAAAGGCACACAGTTGTTTCAATCCAACAGCTGTCACTCACACAATACATTCTTTTCTGTCTGAATTAGCAGCAATTCGGCACGCGTTACCTTGTAGTGTAGTGTGCCTTGTAGTGTTTTAAACTATACACAGACTAACATAAAACATAAACAGACATCTAATACCAACCTGGTCCTAGAGATTTTTCTGATTTCTCCCAATTACAATTTTTAGTAAACAGAAACCCAACTCTGTCTTGAATATTGATCAGAGTTTGACTAGTGTATAGGGAATCTCCCAGCATAGCAATCGAGGTCCAACCAGGACCCGAAAATCAATCTGAATTCCACCAGTAATCTCACCAATCACGGGAGGGAGTCCACTGGACTGTATTCAGAGCCTTAGCCAATGCCTTGGGAATTTTTCCTCTACACCTGTCAATGCCCTGGAAGCTTTTCTCACTCTCTGGGAGTCTTCCTTTTTCTTTGGCAAACCCTTGGAACGTCCCCCACACCCTCTCTGTCCCGAAGGGCCGGGCAGCCCCTCAGTTCAGGAGATCCGCAAATTACACTCTTGGGGAAAACAAGGGTCCCGTCTAAGGAGTGTTCTTGGCACAAGCCTCACACCTCAACCCGACGGCCCCACCCCCCACCTAGAGCTGTCTATTTGGGGGGTTCCTCCAATGCTGAGCCAAAGCCTAATTTCTCACTCTCCCAGCTTCCCTTTTTGTAGCCGACTTTGCCAATTGCTTGATCTTGGGACCACCCTCACAAGCCCCCTAGGACCTTTCTGAACGTTCAGTACCAGGCGCCCGTCCCTGAGGATTTACCATAGACTATATGCAGCCTCAGAGTGTTCATACATTTTATATAGCACTTTTCTTCTATCTAGTAGGTTTTATGACATACGGCAATTTTTCGTCTACCCAACCTAGATAGCCTGAACTCTGTGAACTCTCTAAGACACACACCTTCGGCCGACTTTGTACTTCTGCCACAAGCATCCTGCAAAGCCCAAACAATGCATGCTCAAGAAATTCTACTTGCCTGATCCAAGCCTCTCAGGATCCCGTGGCAAACGGTCCAGGTCCCATGGCCGTCTTTCAGAGGGGATGACAGCTAATATGCCAACCTCTCTTCCCCCGGGGGTGTCTGTTGTGGTTGCCTCTAACTTTTCTAATTTGGCAGAGTTTACGTCTTCCCCTCTCCGGACGCTAGCGAAACGAATCCGTCGGTTCAGTATCGCGGCCGCTCTCAACGCGAATCGGTTGCAGCGTCCCAGGAGGGAGAACGGACTCTGTGGCTTCCAAAAACCACTCCTGCGGGATTTCAGCAATCCTGGCAGCGCTAGATCTTAGTGATCCTCTTAGCGCTTCATCCCGGACGAGCCCCCAGAAAATGTAGCGGAAAACGTAGTTTCCCAAGGTTCTTACCAGTTTGCTATGAATCTGAAGCAGGAGTCCAAACAATTTTAGCAAGCAAGCACAAGCCTTTATTCTCTATTGCGCAATAGGAGACAGACAGAGAAGTCATGTACATAACATGGCAGTCCAAGTTCTGTCTGCCCCAGACCCTGGGTCCTGGGGCTTTTTAAAAATATATATATAATAGTTTTTATTAAGGTTTTAAAAATAACATCGAAAGAGGGAGAATATTAAAAAAGATGATAGGAAAGTAGGAAAAAAGTAAGAAATACATCTCCCTACCCCCAAGTCCACCAAAAAATTACAAAAATATAAAAGCCACACAAAATAAAGAAAAAAAAGGGGGGGGGGGAGAGAAAAAAAGGAGAAAAAGTATAAAATAAAAATTGACTTCCATCTCTCCATCAGGTGTTGTGTCCTCAATGATATTTCCATTATATCCACTTCATAGTATTCCTCTTATTTATTTATTTCCTTTTCGTAATTTTCATATAGAGTCCAATCTGTCCTCTTTATCGGGTTCCCGGTATTCTTTTTCAAGAAAAAAGTTAATTCGTCCATTTCTCTTATTTCTCTTAATTTCCCTAACCACTCGTCGGTGGTAGGGATATCTTCCTGTTTCCAAAACTTCGCCAATAATATTCTCGCCGCTGTTATAGCATAGGTAAATAGTCTATCTTCGTTCTCATCTAATTGTAATTCCAAATCTGTAAATCCCAATAGATAATATTCTGGTTTCTTCTTAAAAACTCTCTTCAAAATTTTTTGTAGCTCTTCATGTACTTTCGTCCAATACTTCTCTATTTCTTTACACGTCCACCACATATGATAAACAGTACCTGTTTGATGGCAACCCTTCCAACATTTATCAGAAGTATTCTTGTTCATTAAAGATAGTTTCTTAGGAGTGGTGTACCATCTGTGGAACATTTTTATCCAGTTTTCTTTTAAATCTGTTGCATATGCATATTTCAATTTTTTGTTCCACATCTGCTCCCACTCCTTAAATTGAATAGGTCTTCTTATGTTTTCGGCCCATTTTATCATACATGTTTTCACTTGCTCGCACTCCGTTAGCCAGGTTAATAGTGTATTATAAATAACTGAAATTACTTTCTTATTCGTCTTTAATATTTTGTCCCAAATTGACTCTTCCCAGGCGAAGCCTATCTTATTGTCTTGCTTGATATATTCTTTCATTTGCAAGTAGTGTAACCACGTCAAATTACCATTTATTTCTTTCATTTGCTGGAAGGATTTAATTTCCATAGTATTCCTCACTAGTATGTCTCTATATGTTGGCCACGCTCTTCAACCCAGTAATCTTCTTTGATACGCCTCCATCGGTGAAACCCATAGAGGCGTTTTAGTATAAAAATGATTCTTGTATTTCATCCATACTCTTAATAATGATGCTCTTACAAAATGGTTTCCATTTTTTTCCTTTTTTTCTCGATCGTACCACGTGTAGGCATGCCAGCCTACATGTAGATCATGTCCTTCTAAGTTCAAGCCTTTTCCATTTTCTAATGTCATCCAATCTCTTATCCACAAAAGGGCACTAGCCTCATGATATGTTTTCAGATCTGGGAATCCCAGTCCCCCTCGTGTTTTTTTTATCAATTAAGTTCAAATATTTAATTCTCGGTCTTTTCCCATTCCACACAAATTTCAATAGTTCTTTCTTCCATTTTATAAATTGTGTTTGATTTTTGATTATGGGTATATTTTGAAATAAGAACAATAGTTTAGGTAAAACATTCATTTTTATGAGCGCAATTCTTCCTAGTAGAGATAGTTTCAATAAGCTCCATTTCTTTAAATCTTTCTGTATCTTGCTCCAAGTCAAGTCATAATTATTCTTCAATAGTTGGCCATTCTTTGCTGTCAACCAAATCCCCAGGTACCTTAATTTTTTCACTATTTCCATTCCTGTAATCCTTGTAATTTCTTCTTGGTCTTCTTTCCCTATATTTTTAGTTAGTATTTTAGTTTTCCCTTTATTTATTTTGAGGCCTGCCACTTTCCCAAATTCTTGTATTTTTTCAATCCAGTTTTGTAAATTATTAATTGGGTCTTCCACTATTCCCAGTAAATTGTCCGCAAAAGCTCTTATTTTGTATTCATATTTCCCAATTTTTACTCCTTTAACATTTGTATCTTCTCTTATTTTCATCATTAATGGTTCCAACGCCATTATAAAAATTAACGGGGATAACGGACATCCTTGTCTTGTTCCTTTTGTAATCTCAAATTCCTCTGATAATTGGCCGTTTATCCGAATTTTTGCCTTTTGTAGATCTTAAATCGCATCAATTGCATTTATAAATTTAGCTCCCATATCCAATTCTTGAATCAATATCTTAAAGAAGTCCCAATTCAAATTATCAAATGCCTTCTCGGCATCGATTGATAAAATAGCCATTTCTTTCTGGTGGTTCGCCTCAAAATATTCAATCAAATCCAATACTGTGCGGATATTGTCTTTCATATATCTTCCGGGGAGGAACCCTGTTTGGTCCTCCCCTATCCAATCTTTCAAAAATTCCTTTAGTCTTGCCGCCAGTATATTCGTAAATATTTTATAGTCCCCATTTAATAGGGAAATCGGTCTATAATTCTTGATATCTTCCGGGGCTGAACCTTCTTTGTGTATCATTACTATCTCAGCTTGATTCCAGGTTTCTGGGATTCTTTGGTGGTTTAATGCTTCGTTTAAGACTTCCTTTAACATTGGTACCACAGTTTTTTTCATTGACTTGTAAAATCCTGCTGTAAATCCATCTGGTCCCGGAGCTTTATCTGCATCCATTTTATTAATTGCTCTTTCAATCTCTTCTTCCATAATTTCTTTATTCAATTTTTCTCTTATTTCCTCTGTAATTTTCTGCAATTTCAATTGGCCTATATATGCTGTAATATCATCCTTCTTTATTCCATCTTTCGTATATAATTTACTGTAGAACTTCATGAATTCTCCCATAATCTCCTTATCAGTTGTAAGTTTTATCTCCCGATATTATTTTTGTAATTTGTGTAGTTTGTTTCTTCTTTCTTACTTGTCTTGCTAACCATTTCCCTGATCTATTCGCATTTTCAAAAGATTGTTGTTTTAAAAACTTCAGCTCTCTTGCTTGTCTTTCCGTTTCCAAGCGAGACT
Organism: Anolis sagrei; assembly: GCF_037176765.1. Taxonomy (NCBI): domain Eukaryota; kingdom Metazoa; phylum Chordata; class Lepidosauria; order Squamata; family Anolidae; genus Anolis; species Anolis sagrei. Next base: position 59,137,653 of record NC_090035.1, on the reverse strand, counting down.
TCTCTTGATTAAGTCTCGCTAATTCTTTATTCAATTTTTTACACTGTGGTTTCTTTTTTAGCTCTGTTTCTTTATTAGCAATCTTATTCATCAATTCTTTCATTTTTTTATTTCTGTCTTTATTCTTCCTGGACCCATGTTGAATAAAGCATCCTCTCAAAACCGCTTTGAGGGCGTCCCAAGTCACTTGTATTTTTGTCTCCTCAATGTCATTAATTTCTAGATACTCTTGAACGATTTTATTATAATGTAATTTGTCTTCTTCCGTTTTAATCAAATTTTCATTTAATCTCAATTTCCTTTGAAAACCTTTATGATTAATTAGTATTTCTAATGGACAGTGATCTGAAACGTCTCTAGGCAATATTTCCATCTCCACAATTTTAGTAGCTAATTTTTTTGTTATCCATGCCATATCAATCCTTGACCATGTTTGATGTCTATGTGAATAAAAAGTATAATCCTTTTTTTTTCTCATTCTTTCTTCTCCACATATCCTCCAGCTCAAATTCTTTTTGTAAATCAAAAAACTTTTGGGGTAAAACACTGTTTCCTCGCCTTTTTTGCAGTTTATTCTTGTCTTTTTATTTGTCCATCACACCATTGAAGTCTCCTATCAGTAAGAGTTCATCGAATTCCGTTTCTCTCAATTTTGATTGTAAAAATTGAATAAATTTAGTCTTTGGGCCATTTGGCGCATATATATTACATACAAGTATTTTTAAATTTCCCAGTTGAATTTTTACCGCCACACATCTTCCTTCCAAATCCTTGAATGCCAATTCTGGTGTTAAATTTTCCTTTATATGTGTTACCACACCCTTCTTCTTTTTTTCATCCGATGAATAAAATGTCTTTCCCAATTTTTTATTTTCTAAATGAGCCACATGTTTGTGGAAAATATGCGTTTCTTGTAGCAGGATGATATCCCAATTTGCTTTCTGTAATTTATTCCACACTTTTTTTGCGTTTCTGGGGTGAGTTCAGACCGTTGATATTATTTGATAAGCACTTAATTTGTCGATCCGCCATTTTATTCAACTGTGCCTGTATCCAATCCAATGTTGCCTAAATCCATAACCGATAACCTCTGCGCTGCTACTTCTGGGCCATATGCACCTTCTCCAAGATCGTGAAATGTTGTTGTACTTCCTTGTCCACTGCTCGTAAGTCCATAATTTTCTGGAGAATCAAACCTTGCTTTCTTTTTTTCTTTTCCATTTCCATTTCCAGGGGTCAGAGTTTTCTTGTCTACTTTTCTCCCTTCTTGTTTCTCCCCTTCCGATTCTTTCATTAGATTATCATAGAAAACTTTAGCCTTTTGTTCTGTTGTCAACCAGTATCTCTCTTCTTTATATGTTACCATAATCCCTTCAATCCTTTCCCATCTAAATCTGATTGACCTCTTTTTTAATTCGTCCGTAAGGAAGTAGTATTTTCTTCTTCTATTTAAAGTTGCTTGGGGAAATTCCTTCAGAACCGCAATCTTAGTTTCTTTATAATATATTGGATTTTTATTACTTATGAACAAAACTTCATCCCTAGTCTTTTTTCTCGTAAACTGGACTATCATGTCTCTCGCTGTCTTATTTTTCCTTGAGTAGAATGAAGATATTCTATAAATTTGGTCCAATTCCTGCTCCAATTCATCTTCATCTTCACATTCTAGGCATTTTGCAATTAAAATTTGCATAATCTGGGCAATATCCTCCTGTTTTTCTTCTTGAATATTTCTAAACCGTAGGTGGTAATCCATTTGTCTCTGTAATAATTTTTCTTGTTCTATTTCCAATTTTTCCTTTTGTTTATCACTCGCTTTAATCTTCCTCAAGATCTGAGATTGTGTTTCCTCTATTTTTTCTTTACTAATTTTTAGTTCTTTCACTTCTCCGTGTAACTGGGTTATATCTTTTTTAATTTGGGCAAATTCTTCTTGCATCTCTTTTTTCATATCTTTAAACTCTTCCGACAGCTTTTTGTAGTTCTTTTCTTGTTTATTGAAGTGTGCTTCTTGCTTCTCCACCATCTCTTTCTTTATTTCCTCTTGTTTTTCAACCATCTCCTTCTTTGTTGCATCTTGTTTTTCCGATAGTTTTTTAAATTTCCTTAAGTATATTCTCCATGCTTAAGCTGGTATCTAGTGAAGCTCTCCTTACTTGAAGTTTTTCTTTATCTGATTTTCCTTTCATTGACATCAACTTCCCAACCAAATCTTTAAGCTGGATAACCTTTTAATCCCCTTAGTCCAAATATTTGGTTTTATTCCTCCTCAATCACTTTAATTTTAATTTTAATTTATTCTCTTCAAATAATTTCTTATATCAATTCATTCATCAAATATTTTCTAACTAATTTATTATAGAGTAGATCAATTAATTAAAAATTCATTAAATCCAATTTAGTTATATTAATATTAATTGGTTTATATTTTCCTCTAATTCTTTTTTCTTTCCTGTCTTTGCAGCTTTCCTGTTCAATTCCTTCTTATTCTAATTTCAGCTTCTTCTCCTCTTTCTGTTATTTACGTCTACTTCTCTTCCTTGTGTCTCGTCTGCTTCTTGTCCTTGAGTTTCGTCTACTTCTCGTCCTGGCTCCACGTCTGCTTCTCGTCCTTGAATTTCGTCTGCTTCTCGTCCTAGCTCCACGTCTGCTTCTTATCCCCGATGTTCTTCTCTATCCTTCAGCCACTGTTGTTCTTAAATATCTATTTGTTTAGGATTTACACTGTATTTGTCGCTCTGCCGCTCTGTAGCGATGTTTCTCTATGGTTTCTCTATGGTTTCTCTACGGTTCCAACTTCCTCCTCCCAACTTCCGCCCTTCTTGAAGCTCTTCCACCCTTTCTTTGTTTCTCCACCCTTTCCTCCAACAGCCTTCTTCTTCGTCACTTCCTCTTTGTCACTTCCTGCCTTGTCCTTTCCTTTTGTTTATAAAGAAGAGTGCCAGTTAGACACAACAATATGGCGCCAAGGTCAGGAATTTTCCTTCTTCGTTAACTACTAGGCTGAGTGGGAGGATAAGGGAATCGGGGGGGGGGCAGGAGGAGGGGGACCCTCACAGCATATAATATCTTCTCACTTCTTTCAGTTTATCTCATTCGTTTCCCTGTCTTCCAAATGCTTATTTTAATTTAGTTTAATTAATATTGTTTAGTTAATTATCTAAGCCAAAATAAATCAATAAGCGGCGAGTAACTATGTAATTTGATAAGTATTATCCAAATTGATCTATTCACAATAGCCCTTTCCGGGTTTTAAAATATAGCTTTAAATTTCGGGGGGGGGGGGAAGGTTCCCCCTTGATTTTGTCTCCTTATCTATCTTCTTCCTTCCTTCTCCTCTTCTGTTCAAATCTTTTACCTGGTGTTGAGATATTCTTTAATTTCTCTTTTGAGTTTCTTAATTTCTTCTTCCTATTTGTTGCATGGGCTGGCAGCGGTTGAAACGGGTCAATGCCCGATCCCAGAGGGGCCCCTGTTCTCCCGTTGGCTCGGACCCTCTTTACCCCCCTCCTTGAGAGAAGGGAGTATTTGGGGTCTACGAGCCTCCCACGGGTTACTCTACACCTTCACACTCAATCTGGTGATGGTGGGGGAGCTTATTCTCACTCTTAAGGCACCTCAACGCTGGTCTGCATCGGAGCTCCCTCTCAATGCAGCTTTCCCGTCGCCATCACCCACCGGAAGCGGTCCTGGGGCTTTTATAAGGACTGTTTACGAAGAAGAAGTTCCCCTTTTCTCCTATCGACAGTTTTAGGTTGGGCAACCCATTTCTTCTGCATAAACAGTTCGGGGAATTGGGCCACCACAAATGTTCGAGATTTAGCAAGACCCTTCGTTTCTGTCAACATCCCCCCATATACGTTAAATATAGCAAAACCTATTGCATACATTTCTTAACAGTAACTAGCTGACCACATCAGCTGACCACAAACAGTCTCTTGGAACAAGCTGACACTATTGCAACACCTGCTTCCAGAGGGCAGAGAGGCAAAGTTTGCTCTTTAGATTAAGAAGTTGGAAATATGCTTTTGCTGATACATATTAAGATAGACAGTATTCAAAATGGAGTCACTTTGGTTCATGGCTCCTGTAGAGATGTGTTTATTATAAAGTGTTATTTATAATGTGTTTAAACTGTATTTATAATGTTTATTATAAAGTGTTATTTATAATGTGTTTAAAACTGTATTTGTGGTTTACATTTGTTGCCATGGCCTAACTGTGAGGGATAGGTTGCCATGGTAACACAGCCTCAGAGGAGGTGGGCGGAGTTTAAGGAATAAAAGGTTTGAAAGCGTCAGTTAATATCCAGTCAGGAGGAAGAGACCCTGAGGAGAAGAGCAGAGCCAGTTAAGGGCTCTGGGAAATAGCAGAGTCAAGAAAGGACTCTGGGAAAAGTAGTTTATTCCGGTGGATGAGACCCGGGGAAGAGGTTAAGAGTGTTGTGAAGCTGTGAGAATTCAGTAGTTCTTAGAATTTGTGAATATTTCTTCAGCAAGAGAGCTGAAGGTGTTACCTTGTTAGATTGCTTAGGTTAAAGAATCTAACAGAGGGGGTTTAAAGGATCGCCAGTAAGGAAAGACTGGTGATCAGTGGTTTGTTCCGAGTATAGGGCAAACAGTGTGGATATTCACAATAGGGAACTCTGAAGTAGTATAAGCACTTCACTAAAGAATGAGTTTGTAGAATTGTAACATCAGAAGCCTGTATGTATCTCAAACCAGCCATTTTGTAACATCAAGCCTTGTGCCAAGTTCAAATTCTCAAAACTGCAACAATTACATTCTGTTAACAATAAAACTTGTTCTCTTGGTATTTCAAACCTGCCTCCTCCATTGCTTTTATGCTTGGTGCATTCCACACTACCAAAGTCACCTCACAACACAACTAAAGATAAACAGAGACATAAACCAGCGTCTCTAAACATATTGGTGGCAGCTTAATTGATATCTAAAAGAAGGTTCCTCACAGAATATTGGCGGCATTAAAGAAGATTAATACTTCCTCACATAATTTTGTTGACAAGCGGTGGGATTAACGCTTCCTCACATAATTTTGGTGGCAGACGACGGGATTCGTGTAACAACTAATCGAGTGCCTTAAGTTTAATTTTAAAATAAGTTGTGAGGTAAAAGTTGCTGAAAAAATGGCTACCAGGCGGCAGAGAAAGCTGGCTGAGGAAAGAGAGGGAGACCAAGGAGAAAGTTCGAGCTCTGGGTCAGAGACAGAGCCAGTGCCTATGTCAGAAATGGCTTTTAAGTACAAATTGGAGATGAAACGATTGGAGATGGAGGCAAAACAAAAAGAGAGAGAACTGGAGATGGAGGCAAAACAAAGAGAGAGAGAACTGGAGGAAAGACAAAGAGAGAGAGAACAGGAGTTAGAATTGAAGAGAATGGAGTTTGAGCTAGAAAAACAAAGATTGGCTTTGTCTCAAACACCCAGTGAGGTCCAGGAAGGGAGATCTGGGGTGGATACCCCAGATTTGACAAAGAAATTCCCAAAATTTACCAAAGGAGATGACCCAGAGAAATTCCTTATATCTTTTGAGAGATGTTGTCGAGATTTTGGGTTGGCTAAAGACAAATGGATGATATACCTAAGGCCTCAGATAAGTGAGAAGCTTTTACAGATTTATGGACAGATGCCGGAGGAGTCTTGTAGAGACTATGATCTGTTTAAGAAACAGATTCAACAGGAATATAGATTGACTCCTGAATATTATAGATTTAAGTTCAGGACGTTGAAGAAAGAAAAAACACAAAGTTTTGCTCAGGTGGCCTCTAGATTGTCTCAACTGTTCAATAGTTGGATAAAGACGTCTGAGGTAGAAGATTATCAACAGCTGAGGGAACTTTTGAAATTGGAACAATTTTTCCAATTAGTTCCTTATGAAATTCGTTGGGTGATTCAAGATCGCAAGCCATCCACGATTGTAGAGGCAGCGGGTATGGCAGATCAAATAACAACCTTGAAAGAAGGATTTAAAAGGGAAGATCTGCCAGAGGAAAGAAGAACAATCAGGCAGCCATTTTATCCACAACAAACGCGCCCACAGCAAGAAAGGGGCTCTGACATAGAAAACACCCCCTATAGGAGGCAGAGTGTAATAAGACCAACTGCTCCTGAGGTAAAACGTCGGTGCTATCAATGTGGAAAATTGGATCATATAAAATATCAGTGTCCTCTGTTAAGAAATGAGAAAACAACCCTCTTTATAAATAAAATGAAAGAAACACCAAAGGCAGGACCAGAAACTGTTGCAAAGGAGAGTTCAAGCTCAGAGCCGCAAGAGAAACAATGTTTGTTCATCCTGTCAGGCAGCCCATCTAAGGATTACTTAGAAACCATTTCTATTGATGACAAAGACAGGAAAGGACTTAGAGATACAGGTTCCGAAGTATGCATAGCGCACCCTGAAATAATACCTCAGAAATTTCAACAGCCAACCTCTGAAATAAAATTAAAAGGTTTAGGTCCCGCGATCCCAACACCCGTGGTGACTTTGCCAATAAAATATAAAGGATGGAAGGGTATGTGGGATTTTGCAGTCAGTCCTGACATGCCATATCAATGTTTAATTGGAAATGATTTGGCTGAAGAGATTAAATACTGTAAGATGGCGTGTGGGGAGAAAGAATGCAACAATGAAAATCCTGAACAGAAAGCCCTGTGTTTTGCCATCCAACAAGATGGGGATGAGAGCCCAGAAGCCAGTGCTACAGTTGCTGAGCTTGTTAAGAAGACGGGAGGAGTTGAGGAGATTCGACAGGAACAAAGAGCAGAAGAACAACCCTATAGATTTATTGCTGAAGATGGTGTTCCAAATATAAAGTCAGAAGTGTACAGCCAGAAGAGACCATGCAAACGAGGAACAAGCCCTGCAGCAGAGCCGATTCCAGTGGCTGATTATTTGAGAGCCAGTGAAGAGAGTATAGAAACAATAGGTCTGGAAAGACAAGTGATAAACTCTGAGGAGAAAGAGGAATCCTTGACCTTAAAAGATGTATTTCCTTCAGCTCCACATAAAGAAATTACCTCAGCCGAACTTTTTGACAAAGACAATAAAATAAAAGTAAAAGAGAAAGCTAAAGGAAAACAAACTCTGGATGTGACAGTAGAAGCTGATGCGAGTTCAGAATATCCAGGGGTCTTCTGTGAAACAAAGATCCATACATCTGAAGAGAAAGTGAACAGAAAAAGAAGATTTGGCCATGTGTCGGAAGAGAGATCTCCTTTATCCTTGAACGGAGAGGAAAGAGAGAATAAAAGCCAAGCTGATAGACTGACAAGAAAACTAATATACACAGACTATATTGGTGATGATAAAAAGAAAAAGCTGAAATTTCTAGCTTTGGAAGTTTGTCCAGATAGCAGTGATGAGCTTGCCATGAAGAAGGACAATATTCGTGTTCGTTCTTCCAAGGACAGTGAATTCTCTTCAGTGCCAAGAAAAGATGCTCGAGGAATTCCAGATTATTCACTACAACCTGATGCTTCATGGAAGCAAGCCATTGTTCAAGCCCTGAAAATCGATGGAAACAGAACTGTTCCTGATAGTTGGAAGGTCAGACAAAAGAAGAAACCTAAAAAGAAGAAACGAAGAAGTGGAAAAAAAGAAGCTAAAAGATCATCATAAAGAGACATTGCTGTGGACAGTTGGTCCAGTACAACCGAGGTTGTGTTTGAACCATGGGACATTGGACACTAAGACATCTATGTCAATGATCAAATGTGGGAGTTTAACTATTGTGTGGGCTATTAACAAAGTGGGACCATATGTATGGAGAAAAGTTGTGATAAATGTCTTATAAATTGACCAGACTAGGTAGAAGGTCAATTATATATGTTAATGAGATAAAAACACATTTGGACAAGGATATTTGATGTTGATATGGAGAATTGGATAGAGGATGATCACAGGTAGATCCAAATTATATAAAGGTAATGTATGTGTAATATAGTATAAAATAGTATAGTGTAATATTTAAACAAAATGGGTATACTGTTTTATTACAGACTTATAAAATATATGATGTTATTACAGTGGTGAACTGTATATGTTTCATACCATAGATATAAGATATAATCCCATTATAATAAAGTGTGGTAGGTATATATGTTTTACAATAGGCAATAGATATTTACGAATATATGTATAAGTATAAAAATGTGAGACTTTGATACCACATCCATAGATGATACTAGAATTTCATAGGTTAAAGGTTTGTATGTATGGTAATTGAAATATACTTAACCATAATATGTTTCCCTTTCAGAATTGATATATATGTATTTATTGTTGGATAATATGTGGAATTATTTTTTTGCCATTCTGGGACTGGGAATGGTCCAAAAAAATAATATTTCTGGGGGGGAAGGTGTAGAGATGTGTTTATTATAAAGTGTTATTTATAATGTGTTTAAACTGTATTTATAATGTTTATTATAAAGTGTTATTTATAATGTGTTTAAAACTGTATTTATGGTTTACATTTGTTGCCATGGCCTAACTGTGAGGGATAGGTTGCCATGGTAACACAGCCTCAGAGGAGGTGGGAGGAGTTTAAGGAATAAAAGGTTTGAAAGCGTCAGTTAATATCCAGTCAGGAGGAAGAGACCCTGAGGAGAAGAGCAGAGCCAGTTAAGGGCTCTGGGAAATAGCAGAGTCAAGAAAGGACTCTGGGAAAAGTAGTTTATTCCGGTGGATGAGACCCGGGGAAGAGGTTAAGAGTGTTGTGAAGCTGTGAGAATTCAGTAGTTCTTAGAATTTGTGAATATTTCTTCAGCAAGAGAGCTGAAGGTGTTACCTTGTTAGATTGCTTAGGTTAAAGAATCTAACAGAGGGGGTTTAAAGGATCGCCAGTAAGGAAAGACTGGTGATCAGTGGTTTGTTCCGAGTATAGGGCAAACAGTGTGGATATTCACAATAGGGAACTCTGAAGTAGTATAAGCACTTCACTAAAGAATGAGTTTGTAGAATTGTAACATCAGAAGCCTGTATGTATCTCAAACCAGCCATTTTGTAACATCAAGCCTTGTGCCAAGTTCAAATTCTCAAAACTGCAACAATTACATTCTGTTAACAATAAAACTTGTTCTCTTGGTATTTCAAACCTGCCTCCTCCATTGCTTTTATGCTTGGTGCATTCCACACTACCAAAGTCACCTCACAACACAACTAAAGATAAACAGAGACATAAACCAGCGTCTCTAAACATATTGGTGGCAGCTTAATTGATATCTAAAAGAAGGTTCCTCACAGAATATTGGCGGCATTAAAGAAGATTAATACTTCCTCACATAATTTTGTTGACAAGCGGTGGGATTAACGCTTCCTCACAGCTCCCATCAAAGGTAGTGCCTCAGAGAATCTGCAGAATGCTTTCCTGTTTCCCTAGTGTCTTTTCTCAGTAAGAGGCAGTGGACAAAATCCTTCTGAGCATCTGCAGAGTGCTTCCCTGCTTCCCTATTGTCTTCTCTCTGTAAGAGAGAGTGGAAGGAGTGCCTCTGAGTATCTGTAGATCACCTTCCTGCTTACTAAGTGTCTTTACGTAGTAAGGGACAGTGGACCTTTCTAATGCCGTGCCCCGTAAAGTTCCTCATGTTGTGTTGTCCTACAACCATATTTTCATTGCTACTTCATAACAGTAATTTTGCTACTGTTAGGAATGGTAATGTAAATATCTTGATATGTCGAATGTATTTTCATTGTTACATATTGAACATAATTAAAGCATAGTGATTAATCACAGAAACAATACGTTTGGGGGAGTATGGACAACGGATGATGGGATCTGCAGTACCTTCAACGGATGCAGTTCTGAATTCCACAGACCACTGAGATCCCCATGAATTACAGACCTGGGCCAAACTTGTGACCAATAGAAAATATTGGAGGTGATTGGGAAGAATTGACAGTGATTTATGGGATATGTAGTTCACCTACATTCGGAGAACACTGTGAACCCAAATAACTATAGATCTGGACAGAACTTGGCCCAAAAACTCAATATGCCCAAATTTGAAGACTGGTGGAGTTTGGGAAAAATAGATCTTGGCATTTGGGAGTTGCTGTGATGTATAGTTCCCCTGCCAACCAAGAGCTGTTTGGCTTGCACAAGGCTGTTTGGCTTGCACAAGGACCAGCAGCCATTTTGGAGAGGCAGAGAAGATGGGGCCAACTGAGGCAACTTTGTGACACCTGAAAATGGCCCAGTGACCTCCCTGGGGGTTGTGACTCCCAGGATGAGAACTGCTGGCATATACAGAGTGCCTTCCTGCTTCCCTAGTGTTTTCTCTCAGTAAGAAACAATGGAAGGAGTGCCTCTGAGCATCTGCAGAGCACTTTTCTGCTTCCTAAGTGTTTTTTTTTCAGTAAAAGAGAGTGGATGGAGTGCCTCCTAGCATCTGTAGAGTACTTTCTGGTTTTCTAAGTGTCCTGTTCCAGTGAAAGAGAGTGGAGGGATTGCCTTTCAATATCTACAGAGTGCCTTTCTGCTGCCTTAAACTCTTTTATCAGTAAGGGACAGTGAAGGAAGTGCCTCTGAGCATCTGCAAAGAGTCTTCCTGCTCCAAAGGTGTCCTTTCTCACTAAGAGCCACTGGACAGAGTGCCTCCTAGTTTTCTAAGTGTCCCTTTTCAGTGGACAGTGGAAGGATTGCCTCTCAGGATCTACAGAGTGGCTTTCTGTTGGCACTTTCTGCTGGCTTAAAGTCTTTTCTCAGTAAAAGCAATGGGGGAGTGCCTCTGAGCATCTGCAGAGCAAGTTCTTGCTTCCCTTGTGTCTTCTCTCAATACGAGACAGTGGAAGCAGTGCCTCTGCTCCTCTGCAAAGAGTCTTCTGCTCTAAACATGTCTTTTCTCAGTAAGAGACAATGGAGGGAGTGTCTCTGAGTGTCTGCATGGTGCCTTCCTGCTTGCTTAATGTCTTTTCTCAGTAAGAGACAGTGGAGGGCCTCTGAGCATTTGCAGAGAGCCACCCAGCTGTCTTAATGTCTTTTCTCAGTAAGAGTCAGTGGGCATTTGCAAAGAGCCACCCAGAGAGCGCCTTCCTGCTAAGTGTATTTTCTCAGTAAGAAACAGCGGAGGGAATGCCTCTGAGCATGTGCAGATTGCCTTCCTGCTTCCTAAGTGTCTTTTCTCACTATACACCATGGTGTATTGTCTCACAAACCATACCAGGATGTAAAGTGGCCAATAGAATCCCTGTATGCCAAGTTGAGTCATCTTGCTCAGTCATTGGTGTAGATCAGAATGGTCTGAAGGAATGAGTGACGATACTGTATTTCCAAGCATCCATGCTCTAAAGTCTTTCACACCACACCAGGATTTAGAGTGTGTTATGGGGCTCTGTGTGCCAAGTTCAATCTTCGTCTGTCCTTGCTGAGGGTCCCAGTGGACCCTTGCCCTGTCATACATGGTGAGTCCTCCTTTAAACCACAACAGGATGTAGAGTGGATCATGGTGGCTCTCTGTGCCAAGTTTGGTCTAGATCAGTCATTGGTGAGGGTTGGTCTAAGGCAAGTGTGTTCAGGTACTGCAAGTCCCATTACCCGTGGTTGATCCCCCTCCAAACTGGACCAGAATGTAGAGTGAGTCATGAGGGCTTTGCATGCCAAATTTGATCTTTATCGATTTTTGCTTGGGGCCACAGTGGTCTGTGGGAACAAAAGGTTTGAAACGACTACAAATCCCATCATCCATTGTTGGTCCTCTCCCAAACCTCACCAGGATGTAAAGGGGGTTATGGGGTTTCTGTGTGGCAAGTTTGGTCTTGATAAGTGATTGGATGAGGTTCGCAGTGGTTTCAGTTAGTGAGTGAAGGTACTGCAAGTCCCATCATCCATGGTCCATCCTCCTACAAACTGTAGCAGGATGTAGAGTGGGTCATGGGGGCTCTGTGTGCCAAATTTGATCTTGATCACTGATTGGATGATAGTCACAGTGGTTTCAGTAAGTGAGTGAAGGTACTGCAAGTCCCCTCATCCATGGTCCGTCTCCCTTAGAACTGCATCAGGATATAGAGTGGGTCATGAGTGCTCTGTGTGCCAAGTTTGGACCTGGTCTGTGATTTGTAGGGGCTGCAGTGTTCTGTGGGAAGGGAATCTGGTGAAGTTACTGCTAATCCCATCATTCGCGGCTCATCCTGCCCTGAACTGCAACAGGTTGTAAAGTGGGCCATTGGGCTTCTGTGTGCCAAGTTTGTTCCTGATCCGTCATTGCTGTGGGTCACAGTACTCTAAGGTAGTGAGTTAAAGTAGTGCAAGTCTCATAATCCATGGTCTATCCTCCCTCAAACTGCACCAGGATGTAGAGTGGGTATTGGGAGGGGGGGGGGTCTGTGTGCCAAGTTTGTTCTTGTTCTGTCATTGTTGGGGGCCACAAGGTGATTTGGACTTCAACTACTACCATTCCTGAAAGCCTCATACCCTTACCTTTTTGCTCTCAGCCACCAGAATGTTAGAATGTTGAGGCTGGCCTATTAGAAGGGTGGACGCAGGTAGGGAGGTGAATGTGGCAGCTTTCTGATTGGCTGCCACTATGGTACAATTTGCATAAGGTCTCTGATTGCCCAGCCTCAACATTCTAACATTCTGATTGGTTCCCACTGTGGTATAATTTGCATTTGGTTTATGATAGGCCAGCCTCAACATTCTAATATTCTAAAGTGGCTGAGAGAGAACAGGTAAGATACTGAGGCCAGCCTCAACATTCTAACATTCTGAAGTGACTGAAAGGGAAAAGGTAAGAGTCTGAGGCTTTCAGCAATGGTGGGAGTTGAAGTCCAAAACACCTTAGGGAGGATGGACCATGACTGATGGGAATTGCACTACTTTAAATCACTACCTTAGAACACTGAGGCCCACACCAATGATGGATCAGGACCAAACTTGGCACACAGAGGCCAATGGCCCACTTTACAACCTGGTGCGGTTTAGGGCAGGATGGGCTACGAATGATGGGATTAGCAGTACCTTCACCCCATTAACATCCTACAGAACACTGCAGCACCTACAAAGCACAGACCAGGCCCAAACTTGGCACACAGAATACTCATGACCCACTCTACATTATATTACAGTTTGGAAGAGGGTGGACTATGGATGATGGGACCTGCAGTACCTTCATTCACTTACTGAAACCACTGCGACCCTCATCCAATGACTGATCAAGATCAAACTTGGCACACAGAGCCCCCATGATTCACTCTACATCCTAGTGCAGTTTCAAAGAGGTTGGACCACCAATGATGGGACTTGAAGTACCTCCACTCACTTACTGAAACCACTGTAACCATCATCCAATGACTGATCAAGACCAAACTTGGCACACAGAGCCCCCATGATGCCCTCTACATCCTGGTGAGGACAGACACTGGACAATGGGATTTATAGTACTTTCAAACCCTTTGGTTCCCACAGACCACTGTGGCCCCCAACAAAGACTGATAAAGACCAAACTTGGCACACAGAGTTCCCATGACCCACTCTACATCGTGGTGCAATTTGGAGTGGGATGGATCCCACTTTCTCTAATAACCCAGGCAGGGCTATATAAGGGTATATAATAAAATTTAATGTTTGTATGTGGAGGGAGGATGGGAGGAAGGTGTATGTGGCAGCTTTCTTATTGGCTGCCACTGTGGTACAATTTGAATATGGTCTCTGATTGGCTAGCCTCAACATTCCAACACTCTGAGGTGACAGAGAGAGGAAAGAAAGGGCCTGAGGTTGTGGCAGCTTTCTGATTGGTTGCCACTGTTGAACAATTTGCATATGGTCTCTGATTGGCCAGCCTCAACATTCTAACATTCTCAAGTGCATGAGAGGGGAAAGGAAAGGGCCTGGGGGATTTGCAGTACTTCACTCACTTTCTGTGACTACTGTGACACTCATTCAATGACTGATCAAGACCAAACTTTGAACATAGAGCCCCCATGACCCACTCTACATCCTATTGCAGTTTGTAGGAGGATGAACCATGGATGATGGGACTTACAGTACCTTCACTCACTTCCTGAGTACACTGCAACCCTCATCCAATGACTGATCAAGACCAAACTTGGCACACAGAGCCCCCATAACCAACTCTCTATCCTGGTGCAGTTTGGAGGAGGATTGATCACAGATGATGGAATTTGAAGTAATTTCACTAACCACTTTGAGCCATATAAATTCCTGATAAAGGTCAGCCTTGATACACAATTCCTTTCTCAAATAACCTGGGCAGTGCCGGGTCCCCAAGCTAGTATGCAATAAAAGAGAATGTTTGTATGTTGAGGGAGGACAGGAGGGAGGATGGAAGGTGTATGTGGCATCTTTGTGATTGGCTGCCACTGTGGTACAATTTGCAAATGGTCTTTGATTGACCAGCCTCAACATTCTAACAGTCTGAAGTGACAGAGGAGCGGTAAAGGCCGAAGGCTGTGGCAGCTATCTGATTGGTTTCCACTGTGGAACAATTTGAATATCCTCATGCAATGATAGATCAAGGCCGAACTTGGCACAGAGAGCCCCCATGGCCAACTCAACATTCCAGTGTGGTTAGGGAGAGGATGTGCTATGGATAATGGGACTTGCAGTACCTTCACTCATTTTCTCAGTCCCCTGAGACTCTCATCCAATGACTGATCAATACCAAACTTGGCACACAGAGCCCTCATGACCCACTTTACATCCTGGTGAGGTTTATTGGAGGACGGACAATGGATGATGGGATTTGTAGTACTTTCAAACCCTTCAGTTCTCACAGACCAAGGGCTGTTTGGAGGAGGATGGACCATGCAGGATGGGATTCGCAGTACCTTCACTAACTGATAACTGATAAAGAACACCTTTGTCACACAATACGTTTCTCAAATAACCCGGGCAGTGCCGGGTCCCCAAGCTAGTATATAATAAAGAGAATGTTTGCATGTGGTGGGTGGACGGCTGAAAGTCGGATGTAGGGAGGAAGGGCTCACTTTCACAGGCCGTTGCAATCTGTACGGGTGATGGACCTGGACCAGACTTGACATGCATAACCCCCATGACCCCTTTACATCCTGGTGAGATTTGGGGGAGGATGGACAAAGGATTATGGGATTTGTAGTACTTTCAATCCCTTGGGCTCCCACAGACCACTGTGGCACCCAACAAAGACCAATAAAGACCAAACTTGGCACACAGAGCCCCCATGACCCACTCTACATCCTGTGGTTTGGAGGAGGGTGGGCTATGGATGATGGGAGTTGAAGTACGTCCACTCACTTCCCAAGACTGCTGTGACCCTCCTCCAATGAGTAATCAAGATGATGGGAGTTGAAGTACCTTATAACGAAAAGGAGGGGGGAGTCCCCCTTAGTAATCTAACATCAAATATCAATGTATATCACGCCACCAGACAACATTATAAAGGATCAAGTGATATAGTATAATATATCCCACAGCTTAACACCACTGTGAAGGATTGTATGTAATATTACACTGGGTAATAATCTGGAGGAATCAAGCCCCAGCTGATCTATATTCTGGTAGTGTTTTGATGTTAGATGTGTGTAATAGTAGAGTAAATACTGCTTCAGTCTTCTTTTGGTTTATTGCTGCCACCACCCAAGATGTCTTAGGAATTTTAAAAATGAGTTTCTGAGATAACTTTTTCCGTTCTCTGCCAACACAGCTCTCCCCTTAGCTCCTAAAATGACTGTTTAGATAAGAGGCCTTTCTGTGGTATTAGAATGTTAAACTGACTGGAAATTCTTCTCAGGGATTACCTATGGAATGAGTAATGATAAAGTCTTCTTCAAAGTCAAATAGAGAAAAGATTTATTTATTAAAAAAACAGACAACTGACTTCTTTTGAGAGGCACAAACGCTTGACATGTTACTATAACACAATATCTTTATAAATCTTTATTAGAATTTTTCAAAATAGATATACGGGGGGGGGGGTACTGGATAGGATGGGTAGGGGGGATGTGATATAGGGTTGGGAAGGAAAAGAGGTAAGGTGGGGGGGGGGAGTTGACTTCCCAGTCTTCCTTCCGACGTTTACACTCTCTTTCTTTCCTTTCGTTCTGTCTTGAAATCTATTCTCGGCTCGTTTTCTTTTCCTTTTCCCCCCCCTTTAACGTTTGTTAGTATAAGTTTATGGTTTTTTTTGTCCTATTATTCTTCTAGTAGGGTCCTGTTTTATTTTCTTAGTGAATACTCATAAAATCTACAAATTGCTTCCAGTTTGTTCTTTTTAAAGGGGTACCTGTGTAATCTTTTAAATAGTAGGTTAGCTTGTCAATGTTTTTCAAGTCCCAATTTTTTTGTAACCACTCCTCCACTGAGCTAGATTCTTTTGATTTCCATCTCCTGGCGTATACGATTCTGGCGGCTGTCACGAGATAGGTAAAGAGAATGTCTTGGTTGGAGAATGTCGTTGTCTGTGATGCCTAGCAGGAAGTATTCCGGTTTCATTTGGATTTTGGTTTTAAGTATTTCTTGGGATAGATCTTGGATTTCCTTCCAGTAGCTTTGAGCTATGGGGCAGGTCCACCAGAGATGATAGTATGTCCCCACTTAAGATTCACACTTCCAGCATTTATTCGAAGTTTTCTTATACATTAAGCTTAACTTCTGTGGCGTCATATGCACAATATTTTCATGGTTGCTTAAAAAGAGTTTCTTGACTTGGTTACAAACAAAATCTCTCATTCTACTTCAGTGAAATAGAAATGAGTTCTCGACTAACCTAACCCCAGGCTGTCTTCTGAGCAATTAGCTAACTCTCACCAGAGTCCTTTTCAGCTAATTTACTCAATCTAGAGAGCAAATCCCTTGTGTTGTCTCCCACAAGGACGCTGCTTGGCCTTTCTTGCCAACTATCCAGCCCTGCATGACCCAAATGGTCTTGAAAGGGTTAACAGAACTTAGAAGTGTTTAAGTGCTGAAATGCAAACCTAAAGAGGGGTTTGTCCCTCTCCTCTGGCCTGCAGAAGACCAAAAGCTAAGAGGAGATAATGAATCTGGAAGACACAAGATACTGTATTGTCAAGTTCGCCTAGGGAGTACTCAGGGTGGGTTAACACCCAAAATGCTTATCTGTAACAATAATGTGTGTGTTTACGTAGTTTGTAGAAGGTTAGCAGTGAAAGACACTGAAGTGGCAAAATATGAGAAAAACATGTTTTTGAATGGTTGATCCGATAAGAGAGGTGTGTGCCCATGACACAGTGAAAAGACATGTATATAAGGTGACTGAAATATCCAAATATCAGAGACAGCCTTTTTTGAAGACACTGGTTTGTCTTGGTTGTTTCTCCCTGTGTGGCCACACTTGAAATAAAGAGATTTCTGCTTTACCTCTGGAGACTAGACTCTCTTCATTTTGCTGCCCTCTGTGACGGACTCAGCAAGGACCCCAAGCAGGGGGTCCCCTACATTTCTGGAGGTTCCACCGAGATATAGCAGAGGTGCCGGTTTGATGAGATTCTAGAGGTTGTTGGCAACCCATTCCTGAAGTCGAAGGCTGCCCAATTGGGATGTATCAACAGAGGTCGAGAAGGGATCCCAAAACAACAGACCGATCCTTTTGTTCATCTTTGTTGGGTGCCCTCGTCAGCAGGAATGCTCCACTTGAGAGGAAAGTTGGAAATCTCATCCCCAGGAATGTCAGGGAACGCAAGTCATCGTGACCAGGCGAGTAGAGTTTTTCTTGGGGAAAGGGAAAGTCTAGACTAGTAAACAGGCGCCAGAAGGGTGGAAGGTTGGAAAGTATTGTCTGTTTGGGAGTGTGATACAACTGAATAGGCACCACCCTTAGGAAAATGGGGCAAAAAGGGAGTAAGAAATGCTCAAGCCCATTGGAATGTATGGTTAAGAATTTCTCTAAGTTTAGGCAACAGATGCCAGGATGTAACAATGCCCAGAAATTGCAATTTCTGTGTCAGGTGGAATGGCTGAAATTTAATTTAAATCCCAGATGGCCAGAAACCGGAACTTATGATTTGAAAATAGTAAGGCAATGCCTTCGTTACATAGCTGCCAACCATCTAGATTCAAGAATGTATGTAGGGTTTTAACCGAAGGAAAGGCAGGATGAATTGGATACAGAAAGGGACCATATGTGTCATAAGTACTTTTAAAAACATTAAATAGGTTCTTTTATTCCGCTTTTAGTGAGACAGGTTGCATTAGGCACTTTCAGGAAAAAAATAGACACAGACTCCAGTACTTACATGCTCTGCTCCATGGGAAGGACAGAGGTGGTGTATTCAGAGAGTGTCAGATATGCTATGGGAAAGCATGATTCTGGACACTTTGGGGCTTCTTTCTCAAGGGAAGAGGAAGAAGTGTGCTTTTGGAGTCTTAGATTTTGTGCAGGAAGTCAGGTTCTGCTGTATGGAAAACAAAGGTCTGGTCCTTGGCATTGTGCTTAGGGAAAGAAGTTTTGGCATTTCAGTGTTTTGAAGTTATGGCATTATGGAAGTTATGGAACTGTGCATTGGCAGGCTGCAGGAAAGCAGGGTCTGGCCTTACAGGTGCTTCTCCAAGGAGGGAGAAAAGGATATGGTAATATTTGGATGCATGTGGATGAATGCGTGTACATGTGTATGAATGTTGAGTGAAAATATAATTCCCCTTTGTTTGTTTGTTAACCAATGTAATTGTGAATCCAATGTAGTTGCATAGAATCTGTATGTCTGTATGTCCAATGTCATTCTTTGTCTAAATGTTTTCTGTAATCTTATATACCTTCTCACACTGGAAATTGCACTAAAAAGAACCTATGTTTTAAAATCATTGAAAAGTCATTCATGACATATGTAATTTTAGATTTTATTTAGTCTCACTCTTATTGATGATAGTTTTCATAAAGTGTTTGCAGTTTTGAGCAGAAGACCCTCATCCTTATTGATTACAGGCTAATGACAAACAGAAGTGGGTTCATCCGAACCAGGAAAAACTTGGAAAGCTGTGCAAGTTAATTAACAGTTTTCATAGAATCATAGAATCCTAGAATCAAAGAGTTGGAAGAGACCTCATGGGCCATCCAGTCCAACCCCCTGCCAAGAAGCAGGAATATTGCATTCAAATCACCCCTGACAGATGGCCATCCAGCCTCTGCTTAAAAGCCTCCAAAGAAGGAGCCTCCACCACACTCCGGGGCAGAGAGTTCCACTGCTGAACGGCTCTCACAGTCAGGAAGTTCTTCCTCATGTTCAGATGGAATCTCCTTTCTTGTAGTTTGAAGCCATTGTTCCGCGTCCTAGTCTCCAGGGAAGCAGAAAACAAGCTTGCTCCCTCCTCCCTGTGGCTTCCTCTCACATATTTATACATGGCTATCATATCCCCCTTTATTTGGTTTCTAAACAGGAATGCAACTGGCCACCAATTAAAAGGATGCAAAGCTTATGAAAAAAAATTGCAATTGGACTATTAATTGGAACAGTACATATATGTATTGTTTGTGTTTTATAGTTTTTAAGGAGTGCAATAATAATAATAATAATAATAATAATAATAATAATAATGGTGACTCATATTATTATCTGGTACAAGAACCTATTGGTTTTTCCAGAGCTATTCAGCATCAGACCTTTTTGAAAAACAAAGCAAATGAGATATCAAAATGCAGAATTTGCTAAGATTGGTTTACATGACTGGTAAAGAACAATTGCTCTAACACAAATGAAAGCAATATATGGTATAAAGTATAAGATTTATTGTATAAAGGGTATAGAAAAAAATAAGGATGAAATGATGTTTTGAATCAGATCAACCAAGTGATAGAAGGAAAGACAGAGAATACAATGGATGGAAAATATTGAGCTTCAAATAGGGAAGTACAGCTTTGGTATATGGGATTTTTCAAATAGCAAATGTGATTTTATTTATTTATCGTGTCATCAGCAACCATTGTATTACAATTCTAACAGAGCAAAACAAACACAGAGATTAAAAAGAAAAAGAAAAGAAAGAAAGAAAGAAAGAGAAAAAAACCACACAGATTTTGCAAATTTGGTATTTGGTTAAATGTCCTTTGACCAGTATCTGGCCACTTGGAATGCCTCTGGGGTTGCCGCAAGAAGGTCCTCCATCGTGCATGTGGCAGGGCTCAGGGTGCATTGCAGCAGGTGGTCAGTGGTTTGTTCTTCTCCGCACTCGCATGCTGAGGATTCCACCCTGTAGCCCCATTTCTTAAGATTGGCTCTGCATCTCGTGGTGCTAGAGCGCAATCTGTTCAGTGCCTTCCAAGTCGCCCAGTCTTCTGAGTGCCCAGGGGGGAGTCTCTCATCTGGTATCACCCATGAATTGAGGTGCTGGATTTGGGCCTGCCACTTTTCGACTCTCGCTTGCTGGGGTGTTCCAGCGAGTGTCTCTGTAGATCTAAGAAAACTATGTCTTGATTTAAGTCGTTGACGTGCTGGCTGATAGCCAAATAGGGGATGAGCTGGAGATGTCTCTGCCTTGGTCCTTTCACTATTGGCTGCTACTTCCCGGTGGATGTCAGGTGGTGCAATACCAGCTAAGCAGTGTAATTTCTCCAGTGGTGTGGGTCGCAGACACCCTGTGATAATGCGGCATGTCTCATTAAGAGCCACATCTACTGTTTTAGTGTGGAGAGATGTGTTCCACACTGGGCATGCATACTCAGCAGCAGAGTAGCATAGCGCAAGGGCAGATGTCTTCACTGTGTCTGGTTGTGATCCCCAGGTTGTGCCAGTCAGGTTTCGTATGATGTTGTTTCTAGCACCCACTTTTTGTTTGATGTTCAGGCAGTGCTTCTTGTAGGTCAGAGCACGGTCCAAAGTGACTCCCAGGTATTTGGGTGTGCTGCAATGCTCCAGTGGGATTCCTTCCCAGGTAATCCTCAGAGCTCGGGAAGCTTGTCTGTTCTTAAGGTGAAAAGCGCATGTCTGTGTTTTAGATGGATTAGGGATCAGTTGGTTTTCCCTGTAATAGGCAGTAAGAGCACCTAGAGCTTCGGAAAGCTTCTGTTCTACCATCTCAAAGCTCCCTGCTTGAGCAGTAATGGCACGATCATCAGCATAGATGAAACTTTCTGTCCCTTCTGGCAGTGGCTGGTCATTTGTGTAGATGTTGAACATGGATGGAGCAAGCACGCTCCCCTGAGGCAGGCCGTTCTTCTCTTTCCGCCATCTGCTTCTCTGGCCCTGGAACTCAACAAAGAAGCTCCTGTTTTGTAGCAGGTTTCCTATGAGGCAGGTGAGGTGGTAATCCTGGTCGTCTCTGGTTGCTTCTGGGTTGAGAGAATCGGCCGTCTACGAAGATGTTGCCCAGGGGACACCCGGATGTCTTGCAATCCTGCGAGGAGGCTTCTCTCATGTCCCCCAGCAAATGTGATACAATAAGGGTTCAATAAAGAAACATGCACCTTCTTTGGTAAGATCATGGTAAGAAGCCAAACCAATAGTAACAGGACTTTGATTTCATAAATGGGAAGGTTACAACTGACAGGGAAAATGTTTGTGGGAACATTCAGGACTCATGGGATTACTGCCGGATTGCAATTAAGTATATTTGACCAGCTGAATCATCCTTGGTTGCTTTAATGAAAGATAAAAATGAAACCTTACAACAAATAAGTAAGTCTATGAGTTGTTTGACTATGGAAATAAATTTGAGATATTGGAAAGAAAAATGTTGATGTTAATAATGGGAGGACACTCAGAAGCCTTCCTGGAATTAACAAAATTACATTATTGGTTAAGAACAGATTATAAAGGATGAAGTAAGCTTGTCAAATATTCTTGGGAAGATGATATACTAAGATTGGAACTGGAAACCTTGGGGAAAATGGTCAATATTGAAGAAAATTTGGTTTGTGATATAGTTCCTATGCCTATGCATGTGGGGAAATGGTTCTGGGTTCCATATTTGTTATCCAAGAAAACCATATGCACAAGGTCCAAATATACAAATTTGAATGAAACAATTGATATTGATAGATGCAATAAATGGGATATGTATGTCCTTTAACAGTAAAACAAGTTGAACCATGTGCATTGGAAATGGCAGATGCAATCTGCAGGTTACAAAAGCTAAAGCCCAAAACCATGGTATATGACAATGGAATATAATGCCTATGTGTTATATCACCTAATGATTTATATTGGTCTGATGGGGAAACACAGAACACCACTGGTATGATATCTTCACTGGATACATCCAATAGTATGGATAGGGATACTTATATTGCTGCTAATCATTTGGATCTTATGGCCTCTTAGACGAATGACAGGACTGACAAATCGATTATCTATATTTGAAAACAAGTTAACGTGTTTAGAAACACAATTATGAACTATGATGTTTGATTAATCATACAAGTTCAATATTAACCTAAACATATATACTCTACACTTAATCAAGTTTGATTATAAGTATAACCAACACTGAATTGCTTATCATGTATGGATCATGTATGTGATACGATAAATTAGCATTTATGTATCAAGGGGAGGAATATGTGAGGAATGAATGTTTGAATGCATGGAAAAGAGAAGAAACAGGCCTGAAGAAAAACTAACGTGGAGTTATGATATGGGACAAACTTGGCAGTCGAAGCGAGGAGGCAGTAAGGCATAACTGAACAACAATGGACAATGAGGTGTGCGGCCGAGCATGTAAGGCGTGCAGGAGGTACCCCATAAGTCATGAGGCCTGGAATGCGAATGTCTTGAACTTTGGAGAGAACAAAGACATATTGTCCTTTAGTAAGAGGACAGAGCAACCTGACTGTTGAAATGAAGAAAAATGGATTTTGGCCTATAAATGCAGGGGACCCCTGACAATCTCCACACTTCCTGAACTGCAACAACGGAGCGTCCACGCTTCCTCGGAAAAGACTGATCATCTTCGCCGGAGGAGGCCTGTGTGTGCATGAGTATGAATGAATGTGTGTGTGCACGAGAGCTCTCCTTGATGTGATTCTGATATGATTCTATGACTTAGGCTGTAGCATCCTGATGCCATACCTGTGCCAAGAAGAAACATGTGTGACTCTAAATACTACAGTTGCCGTTAGTACACATTTAGGACATTACCCCACCTGTGAGAAGATTGTTGCTATGGTACAATCTATCTACTCCCCAACAGGTGAAAGTTGGTGGAATTGGCTAACCTCAGGGTTACCAGATTTCGGATGGCTAAAGGGATTTTTCCTGGGTATTGTCCTGTTGATTATTGTATTTTTTTTATAATTGTGATGTGTTTTCCCATCATCATGAGGATGTGTTATAAGTTCACCACAAGTGCGGTTCCCAAATGCCAGGGTATCATAAAAATGTTATAACTAGATATTGATCTTGCTTCAGCTTCTGTATGATCAGCTTTCACAAAAAGAAAAGGGAGGAGTGAAAGGGTTAACAGAACTTAGAAGTGTTTAAGTGCTGAAATGCAAACCTAAAGAGGGGTTTGTCCCTCTCCTCTGGCCTGCAGAAGACCAAAAGCTAAGAGGAGATAATGAATCTGGAAGACACAAGATACTGTATTGTCAAGTTCGCCTAGGGAGTACTCAGGGTGGGTTAACACCCAAAATGCTTATCTGTAACAATAATGTGTGTGTTTACGTAGTTTGTAGAAGGTTAGCAGTGAAAGACACTGAAGTGGCAAAATATGAGAAAAACATGTTTTTGAATGGTTGATCCGATAAGAGAGGTGTGTGCCCATGACACAGTGAAAAGACATGTATATAAGGTGACTGAAATATCCAAATATCAGAGACAGCCTTTTTTGAAGACACTGGTTTGTCTTGGTTGTTTCTCCCTGTGTGGCCACACTTGAAATAAAGAGATTTCTGCTTTACCTCTGGAGACTAGACTCTCTTCATTTTGCTGCCCTCTGTGACGGACTCAGCAAGGACCCCAAGCAGGGGGTCCCCTACAGTCTCTCTCAGAAAAACCCAGTCTCAAAACCTAATTCTCCCTCCTTCACTTTCCAAAACCCCAACTCTCTTCTCTCTCAGAAGCTGAAAACTTTTCCCTCCTAAGGCTTGGCTCCTCCTCCTCTGCTCTAGCCAATCTCAGGAGATCTCCAACTCCTCCCATCTTCTAACTATCCACTCTCAAGATGGCTGCTTTACTGGCAGACACTTTCAAAATGGAGGTTTGCACCACTGTCTTTACAGGCTTCTACTCTGGCCTATTAGGTAAGAATCATTACATACCTCCATTCACTTCCTGAGACTGCTGTGACCCTCCTCCAATGACTAACTGGGATCAAACCTCCCATGACCCCCTTTATGTCCTGGTGAGATTTGGGGGAGGACGGACAATGGATGATGGGATTTGTAGTACTTTCACACCCTTCGGTTCCCACAGACCACTGCAGCCTATAACAAAGTCTGATAAAGACCAAAC
The DNA here is from genome assembly GCF_037176765.1 of Anolis sagrei. Classification (NCBI taxonomy): domain Eukaryota; kingdom Metazoa; phylum Chordata; class Lepidosauria; order Squamata; family Anolidae; genus Anolis; species Anolis sagrei. Next base: position 59,113,298 of record NC_090035.1, on the reverse strand, counting down.
TTGGCACACACAGCCCCCATGACCCACTCTACAGCCTTCTGCAGTTTGGAGTAGGGTGGACCATGGATGTTGGGACTTGAAGTACATCCACTCACTTCCCAAGACCGCTGTGACCCTCATGCAATAACTGATGAAGACCAAACTTGGCACACAGATCCCCTTTGACCCACTCTACATCCTGGTGCAGTTTGGAGGACGATAGACCATGGATGCTGGGACTTGAAGTACCTTAACTCATTTCCTGAGACTGCTGTGAACCCCATAGAATGACTTAGGTCATGAGGGCACACAGAGCCCTCGTGATCCACTCTACATCATGGTGCAGTTTTGATAAGGATGGACCACAGATGATGGGACTTGAGGTACCTCCACTCACTTCCCGAGAGCACTGCAACACTTATCCAATGACTAATAAAGTCCAAAGGAGGATGGGCCATGGAGCTATTCTTTACCTGCACCCACTGAACCCAGGCAACATGGAATCTAGACTAAACTTGGAGCGCAGACAAACAATGCCTTTCTCAAATATCCTGGGAAGTGCTGGGTCCCCAAGCTAGTATATAATGAAAGAGAATGTTTGTATGTGGATATGTATGTGGCAGTTTTCTGATTAGCCTCCACTTTCACAGGCCAATGTGTCACGCATGACCGACGGACCTGAACCAAACTTGGCACATGTTATCCCCTGACCAACTTTGTGGGATTTGTACTACTTTCAAAGCCTTCGATTCCCACAGACCACTGCGGTCCTCAAGAAGGATTGATAAAGACAATACTTGACATAGGGCCCCTATGACCTACTCTACATCCTACTGCAGTTTCAAGGAGGATGGACCACAGATGAAGTGACTTGAAGTACCTCCACTCACTCCCAGAGATCGCTGGGACCCTCATCCAATGCCTTATCAAGACCAAACTAGGCACAAATAACTCCCATGAGCCCCTTTACATCCTGGTGGGATTTGGGGGAGGACAAACTATAGATGATGGGATTTCAAACCCTTTGGTTCCCACAGAACACTGTGTCCACCCACAAAGTCCAATAAAACCAAACTTGACACACAGAGCCCCCATGACCCAATCTATGTCCTTCTCCATTTTGGAGTAAGGTGGACCATGGATGATGGGACTTGCAGTACCTTCACTCACTTTCTGAGACCACTGTGACCCCCATCCAATGACTGATCAATACCTAACTTGGCACACAGAGCCCATGTGACTCACTATACATCCTGGTTCAGTTTGGAGGAGGCAGGACTATGGATGATTGGGCTTGAAGTACCTTCACTCACTTCCCAAGACTGCTGAACCCTTATGCAACGGCTGATGGCCACTAACTTCCTCATAGCATAACACTGGAAAATGGTAGCCCCGAAGAGTAGCAATTTGTTTGAAGTATCTTAATTGGGCACAATTTATTCTTGATTTTACTGACAACCATCCAGATTTGGTGCACAGAAGTGCTGCGGGAGTTCCAGCTAGAAGAAAATAAAGTTTTTGTAGGAGCTTGTTCTGAAGAATTTCCACGGTTTTGCAAAGGTTAGTGTCTGAACCCCAGATTTCTGCACCATAAAGCACCTGTGCCAGCACTTGGCTTCTGAAAATTTTAAGGGCGGGTTCTATCAGCCGGCAACCCTGTGTATAGAAGAATTTCATTAGGGCACCTATTGTTTTCTGAGCTTTTAGCTTCACTGCTTTGCTGTGATGTTTCCAGGAAAGAGATTCATTGAAAACAATTATCAAGTATTTAAATAATTGGGTTTGGTCTATGACATATTGGTCTAACGTCCATTTGTACCTGGGACAGTGTCTTCCAAAAACCCATCACTTTGGTCTTAGAGCAGTTTATTGATAGATATTCTTCTTGGTAGTATTTACTGATAAGAGCACTAAATTATCTGCATACATCAGAATGAAAATCTTTCTGTTCCTGATTGCTGGTGAAGGAGAGTCAATTTTGGATAAACATGTCACTAAATAATTCACATAGATGTTAAAAAGAGTGGGAGCCAATACACATCCCTGTTTTACTCCACTTAGGCTTCTGTCAGTGAATCATTTTTACCAACTCTGACCCTCATTTCCGTGTTGGTGTATAATTCCTGAATCAGTTTCACCAATCTGCAATCTATGCCAGAGTTTTGTAACTTTCTCCACGATCTGTTTCTGTTAATGGAGTCAAAGGCAGCAGAAAGGTCAATGAAAGCGGCAAATACATGATTGGTGTTTTGCTTTGTATATTTCCTTATTATATGGTTTTGTATGAAACATTGGTCTATGGTACTATATCCATTCCTGTTCTTCCTATCCGGCCTGTTCTTCATGTATAAATTGTTTTTCTTGTAACCAGTCTGTCAATTTGTGTAGCAGGTGTTGAGCATATAGCTTTGAGGTGATATTAAGTACCTCGGGCGGTAGTTTTATGGGTCATTTCACAAAGTTACAAAACTCTGGCATAGATTGCAGATTGGTGAAACTGATTCAGGAATTATACACCAACACGGAAATGAGGGTCAGAGTTGGCAAAAATGATTCACTGACAGAAGCCTAAGTGGAATAAAACAGGGGTTTGTATTGGCTCCCACTCTTTTTAACATCTACCTTTCTTGTAGATTGGAAATATTATGCTTGTTTTCCACCCGTGTGGCATTTGTGCTGGGCTGTTTATGCTGGTAAAGAGGCTATCAAGGAAGGGGCTCCACCATTCAACATTTTCCTTGAAATGTTCTGGAGGAATCATGTTTTCTCCAGGTGTTTTCCCACTCAGAAAGAGTAGAGAACTCTGTCTTTATCTTTAGCTTGTCTTGGAGCAAAAGATGCTGAAAAAGTGCTTAGTTTAATAAATAATGGATAAAAACCAATCTTGGCAAACAATGCCTTTCTCAAATAACCCAGGAAACACTGGGTCCCTAAGTTAGTCTATATCTATATATATCTATATATCCATATATATATATATATATATATATATATATATATATATATAATTAGCTTGGGGACCCGGCGCTGCCCGGGTTATTAGAGAAAGGAATTGTATATCAAGGTTGGTCTTTATCAGTTATTTATATGGCTCGCAGTGGTCTCAGGAAGTTAGTGAAGGTACTGTGGGTCCCATCATCTGTGGTCCATCGTCCTCCAAACTGCACCAGGATGGAGAGAGGGTCATGGGGGCTCTGTGTGCTAAATTTGGTCTTGATCAGTCATTGGATGAGGGTCACAGCAGTCTCAGAAAGTGAGTTAAGGTACTGCAAGTCCCATCATCCATAGTCTCTCTCAAACATCAACAGAATGTTGAGTTGGCCATGGGGGCTCTCTGTGCCAAGTTTGGTCTTTATTGGTATTTGGATGAATGTCACTGTGGTTTCAGGAAGTGAGTGAAGGTACTGCAAGTCCCATCATTCATTGTCCATCCTCCTCCAAACAGCACCAGGATGTAGAGTCTCTCATGGGGGCTCTGTGTGCCAAGTTTGGTCTTGATTAGTCATTAGATGAGGGTTACAGCAGTCTTGGGAAGTGAGTGGAGGTACTTGAAGTCCCATCATCCGTAGTCTGTTCTCCCCCAAACCTCACCAGAATGTTGAGTTGGCCATGGGGGCTCTGTGTGCCAAGTTTGGTCAGTCATCAGTCATTGGATGTGGGTCTCAGTAGTTTCACTGAGTGAAGGAACTGCAAGTCCCATCGTCCATGGTGCATCATCCTCCAAACCGCACCAGGATGTAGAGTGCATCATGGAGACCCGGTGTGCCTTATCGGAAATTGGATGATGGTTGCAGTGGTCACAGGAATTGAGCGAAGATACTGCACGTCCCATAATCCATGCTCGATTCACAGTCAAACCACACCATGGTGTAAAGTGGGTCATGAGAGGTCTATGTCTAAGTTTGGTGTTGTTTAGTCATTGTTGAGGGTCGCAGCAGTCTCGGAAAGCGAGTAGAGGCACTTCAAGTCCCATCATCCATGGTATGCCCTACTCCAAACCGCAGTAGGATGTAGAGTGGGTCATGGGGGCTCTGTGTGCCAAGTTTGGTTTTGTTCAGATATTGGATGAGGGTTGCAGCAGTCTTGGGAAGGGAGAGGAGGTACTTGAAGTCCCTTCATCCATGGTCTGTCCTCCTTGAAAGTGCACCAGGATGTATTTATTTATTTACTTTATTTCTATACCGCTTTTCTCAGCCCTTAGGCGACTCAAAGCGGGTTACACAACAATGCAGAATATCACAAAATAATATAATGCAATTAAAACAGATTATAACATCAACAATTAACAACAGTATAATAATCATAACGCCTCAACAATAAAATCAGAATCCACTCTCATTATCCATTGTTCCGTATTCCTATATTCAATTTCACTGTTTAGTCAGAGTGGGTCATGAGGACTCTGTGTGCCAAGTTTGGTCTTGATCAGTCATTGGCGGGGTCTCAGTGGTCTCAGGAAGTGAGTGAAGTGACTGCAAGTCCCATCATCCATTGCCAAATTCTTCCAAACCACACCAGGATGTAGAGTGGGTCATGCGGGCTCTCTGTGTAAATTGTGGTCTTGATCCATCATTGTTGGCAGTTGTAATGGTTTTAGGACAGTGCAGGTATTGCAAGTCCCATCGTCCAAGGTGCATCCTCCTACAAACTGCACCAGGATGTAGAGTGCATCATGGAGACTCAGTGTGCCAAGTTTGGTCTTTATTGGTAATTGGATGAGGGTTGCAGTGGTCTCAAGAATTGAACAAAGGTACTGCAAGTCCCATAATCCATGGTCCATCCCTGGCCAAACCACACCAGGATGTAAAATGGGTCATGGGGGCTCTGTGTGCCAAGTTTGGTCTTGATCAGTCATTGGATGAGGTTAACTGCGGTCTCAGAATGTGAGTGATGTGTGAGTCATCCATGATTCATCCTCCTCCAAACTGCAGTAGGATGTCGAGTGGATCATGGGGGCTTTGTGTGCCAAGTTTATTTATTTTATTTTTATTTATTTATTTAGTACACTTGTATACCGCTAATATCTCAGCCTAAAACGGCGACTCATTGCGGTTTACAACATTTAAAAACAACAATATTCCAATTAAAAATATAAAACACATACATATACAATACACAGTATTGGGCCACCAATACAGACCAATGCATCTCTTAAATTAAAATCATAATCCAATTTCGTTGTCTGTGATTGCCAGTCCTTGATCAGAGATTTCATCACATCGGATTAGCCGAATGCTTGCTCAAACATCCATGTCTTGAGTTTTTTCCGAAATACTATCAGCGAGGAGGCTGATCTTATCTCTATAGGGAGGGCATTCCAAAGCCGTGGGGCCACCACAGAAAAGGCCCTGTCTCTCGTTCCCGCCAGCCGCACCTGTGAAGGAGGCGGGATAGAAAGCAGGGCCTCCCCAGAAGATCTAAGGGTCCTGGTGGGCTGATAGGCCGAGATACGTTCGGATAGATATGTTGGGCCAGAACCGTTTAGGGCTTTAAAGGCCAATGCCAGCACTTTGAATTGGGCCCGGTAGCTAATCGGCAGCCAGTGGAGCTGGTACAGCAGAGGAGTTGTATGCTCCCTGCGCCCTGCTCCTGTTAGTACCATGGCTGCCGCCCGTTGAACTAGTTGGAGCTTCCGAGCCGTCTTCAAAGGCAACCCCACGTAGAGAGCGTTGCAGTAATCAAGGCGGGATGTAACCAGAGCGTGGACTACCGTGGCCAAGTCAGACTTCCCAAGGTACGGTCGCAGTTGGCGCAAGAGTCTTAACTGTGCGAATGCTCCCCTGGTCACCGCCGAAACCTGGGGATCCAGGCTCAGCGATGAGTCCAGGATCACACCCAAACTGCGAACCTGTGTCTTCAGGGGGAGTGCAACCCCGTCTAACACAGGCTGTAACCCTATACCCTGTTCGGCCTTGCGACTGACCAGGAGTACCTCTGTCTTGTCTGGATTCAATTTCAATTTGTTCTCCCCCATCCAGACCGTCACAGCGGCCAAGCACCGGTTCAGGACCTCGACAGCCTCCTTAGTAGCAGGTGGGAAGGAGTGACAGAGTTGGACATCATCTGCGTACAGATGACACCGCACCTCGAAACTCCGGATGATCTCGGAGTTTGGTCTGTATTGGTAATTTTCTGACTCAGCCCCTAGCCTTTTCCTTTCCTCTCTTTGTCATCTCGGAATCTTGGAATTGAGGCTGGCCAATCAGAGACCATATGCAAATTTCCTTCTCATGTCCCCGTTTCTGTCATGAACTCTTTTCTCCACCAGGGGCTCCTATTGCAGCTGGCCAATCAGAGAACATATGCAAATAGCACCACAGGGGCAGCCAATCGGAATGCTGGCACATACTCCTCCCGCCACACCGCCACACTTTTGTCCTCTGCATACAAACTTTGACTTTTATTATATGTATAGATATAGATAGATAGATATAGATAGATATAGATAGATAGATAGATAGTAGGCCTGGGTAACAACGGAAAAATTTGTTTCTAAAATCGATTTGTATTTGGGGGTTTTTTTTGTTTCGATATTTAAAATAATTACAAAATTTTCCTTTTAAAAAGTTCGATATTTACGAAATTTCGTAAATGGTAAAAAATTAACGAATCGATTTCCGAAACAATAACGAATCGTTAATGGCGGACGTGACCGCGAAATACGCTAAAAAACCTCCAAAACCTTCTGAAGCTTTCCTCTCCCTCTGTTGTTGACTGTTGGTGTGATATTATAATTTTTTTTCACTAATTAAACCATAAAACTGGCCCAGACATGCGGAAATAATAACGAAACGACCTCAAAACAATAACGAAACGAATACAATATCGAAATACGAAGCATTTACAAAACGTTTTTGAAAATTCGTTTTTTTTAATAATTGCTCCAGAATGGTTCATAATCGTTTTGTAATTGAAAAAATTAACGAATTATTAACGAATTACGAATTAACGAAACGAAACCGCCCAGCCCTAATAGATAGATAGATAGATATAGATATAGATAAGTCAATGTTTGTATGTATGTATGTATGTATGTATCAGGCCTGTAGCGAGGGGGTGGTTTTAGGGGTTCAACCCCCCCCGAAATGTTTCAGATTTTTTAAAAAACCCTGGTTTACTCATGAATTTTTAACTGGTTAACCAAATTCCCATGCTTAGTCTATGAGATGCAAAAAATGAAGAGTCCCTCCAGAACTGCAAGCACTATCTCAAGCAAATATTGACAATTTATTCACACTGTCATTACTTGCAGCAATAGCCGATGTAGTGAAACAACCAAATTGGGTGTGTGTGTGTTGAATGCTCTCATTAAGGAGGCCAGACTTGGTGGACAGGGGCGGAGCTGCAGGCTATTGAAGGCTGCTCTGCCCCCTGCTGGGCTCTTTGCTTCAGCGTGAGCTAGGAGGCAGGCTTCAGACCTCCCCCCCCCCCCACAAAATTTTCAACACTCCCCCGCAAAATTTTCAACCCCTCCTGAAATTTTTTTCTGGCTACGGCCCTGGTATGTATGCATGTATGTGAAAGTAGGGCGGAAGTGTATGTGGCAGCTTTCCGTTTGGCTGCCACTGTGGTACAATTTGCATAAGATCTCTGATTGGCCAGCCTCAACATTATAAGATTCTGATTGGCTGCCACTGTGGTACAATCTGCATATGGTCTCTGATTGGCCAACCACAACATTAAGAGGTAGCAGAGGGAATAGGAAAGGGGCCTGAAGCTCTAAGGAATGGTTGGAGTTGAAGTCCAAAACACCTTGTGACCCCCAACAATGACAGATCAAGACCAAACCTGGCACACAGAGCCTCCTCTCCCCTCCCCTCTCCTCTCAATTACCGATAAAGACCAAACTTGGCACACTGAGTCTTCATGACACACTCTACATCCTAGTGCAGATTGGAGGAGGATGCACCACGGACGATGGGACTTGCAATACCTGCACTCCCTTCCTGAGACCACTACAACTGCCAGCAATGATGAATCAGGACCACAATTCACACAGAGAGCCTGCATGAGCCACTCTACATCCTGGTGTGGTATGGAAGAATTTGGAGACGGATGATGGGACTTGCAGTAACTTTACTCACTTCCTGAGACCACTGAAACCCTCGCCAATGGCTGATCAAGACCAAACTTGGCACACAGAACCCCCATGACCCACTCTACATCCTGGTGCACTTTAGAGGACAGACCATGGATGATGGGACTTCAAGTATCACCACTCTTAAGATTGCTGCAACCCTCATCTAATGACTGATCAAGACCATACTTGGCACAGAGAGCACCCATGACCAACTCAACATTCTGATGAGCTTTGGGGGTCAACATACTATGTATGATGGGACTTGCAGTACCTTAACTCACTTTTTGAGACCACTGCGACCCTTATCCAATGCCTAATCAAAACTAAACTTGGCACACAGATCCTCCATGACACATATTACATCCAGGTGCTATTTGGAGGAGGACGAACCATGCACGATGGAATTTGCAGTACCTTCATTAATGGATAACTGATAAAGAACACCTTTGCCACACAATGCCTTTCTCAAATAACCCGGGCAGCGCTGGGTCCCCATCTAGTATATAACAAAAGATAATGATTGTATTTATGTGTGTATGTATGTGGCAGCTTTCTGATTGTCTGCCATTTTTACAGGCCACTGGGACAAGCACAAGTGAGGGACCTGAACCAAACTTGGCACACATAACCCCCATGACCCACTTTACATCCTGGTGCGGATTGGGAGAGATGAACCACGGACTATGGGATTTGTAGTACTTTAAAATGCTTGGGAAACCACAGAACACTGTGGTCCCCATCAATGAATGATCATTTGGCACAAAGAGTCCCCTTGGCCAACTCAACACTCTGATGCAGCTTCGGGGAGGACAGACTACAGATTATGGTACTTGAAGTACCTCCACTCACCTCATGAGACCACTGCAGCCCTCATCCAATGACTGATCAAAACCCAACTTAGCACCCAGAGCCCCCATGACCCACTCTACATCCTGGTGCAGTTTGGGGGAGGACACACTATGAATGGTATGACTTGATGCACCTTCACTGCCTTCCTGAGACCGCTATACGCATAATCCAATGACCAATCAAGACCAAACTTGGCACACAGAGTCCCCATGACCCACTCTACATGCTGGTACTAATTGGAGGAAGATGGACAATGGATGATAGGTCTTGCAATACCTTCACTTGCATCCTGAGACCACTGCGATCAAGACCAAACTTGGCACACACTCTACATCTTAGTGCTATTTGGAGGAGGATGGGCAAAGCATGATGGAACTAGCAGTACCTTCACTCACTTCCTGAGAACACAGCGACACTCACCCAATTCACAATAAAGACCAAACTTGGCACAGAGAGCCCCCATGGCCAATTCAACATTCTGGTGCGGTTTGAGGGAGATCGGATTATGGATGCTGGGACTTGCACTGCTTCACTCATATTCTGAGATAGCTGTGACCCTCATCCAATGAATCATGAAGACCAAACTTGGAACACAGTGCCCTCATGACCCACTCTGCATCCTGGTGCAGTTTCAATGAGGGCAGACCATGCATGATGGGACTTGCAGTATCTTTATTCTTTTCCTGAAACCAGTGCAACCCTCATCCAATTACTGATCCAGAACAAACTTGGCACATAGATCCCAATCACCCATTCTACATCCTAGTGCAGTTTCGAGGAGGATGGACCACAGATGATGGAATTTGAAGTTCCTTCATTTACTTCCTGAGACTGCGGCAACCCTCATCCAATAACTGAGTAAGACCAAACTTGACATACAGAGCCCCCTAATCTACATCCTGGTGCAGTTTCAAGGAGGATGGACCACGGATGATGGGACTTGAAGTACCTTCAACCACTTCCAGAGACTTCTGCAACTCTCATCCAATGACTGATCAAGACCAAACTTGGCACACAGAGGTCCCATGACCCATTCCACATCGTGGTGCTGTTTGGAGTAGGATAGACCATAGATGTTGAGACTTATAGTATCTTCACTAACTTCCTGAGACCACTGCAAGCCACATAAATAACTGATAAAGACCAACCTTGGCACACTAAGCTTTTCTCAGATAACCCAGGCATCACTGGGTCCCCAAGCTAATATATAATAATAGTCTGTGGTTTAATGTATGTTTGTGGGTATGTGGCAGCTTTCTGATTGACTAACATTTCCGCAGGCCATAATGACCCCAAGAATGGCTGACCTGGACCAAACTTGGCATACATACCCCCCATAACCCATTTTACATCCTATTGTTGTTCCCAGAAGGATGGACTATGGATTTGGAGTGTTTTCAATCACTTTGGCTCCCACAGACCACAGTGGCCCACAACAATGACAGTTTCAAACTTGGCACACCGATCCCCCATGACCCTCTACATCTTTGAACTTTTGAAGAACAAAACATGGATTATGGAACTTGTGGCCCCTTCACTCACTTTCGGTGACCACTGTGACCCACATAGATGATGGATCAAGAACAAACTTGGCACACAGAGCCCACATTAACCTCCTTACATCCTGACGTGGTTTGGGTAAGGATGGACCATGAACAATGGGATTTGCAGTACCTTCACCAATTTATTTCCCACAGAACAAGATGGCCCTCTCCAATGACCAATAAAGATCAAACTAGGCACACAGAATTCCCATTACCCACTCTACATCCTGGTGAAGGGGGATGGATCATGGATGATGAGATTTGCAGTACCGTCACTCACTTCCTGAGAACACTGTGACCCACCCCAATGATGGATAAGGAGCAAATTTTACACAAAGATGCCCAATAGCCCACTTTACAACCTGGTGCCTTGTGGGGCAGGATGGACCATGGAAAATGGGATTTCCAGTACCTTCACCCAATTCACTTCCCACAGAACACTGTGGCCCCTATAAATCACACAGCAGGACCAAACTTGGCACACAGAGCACTCATGACCTACTCTACATCTGGTGCTGTTTTAATGAGGATGAACCATGGATGATGGGATTTGCAGTATCTTCACTCAATTCCTGAGACCATTGCGACTCACACTGACTGATAAAAACCAAACTCGGCACACTGAGTCCTCATGACCCACTCAACATTCTGGTGCAGTTTGGGGGAGGATGGACCATGGAAGATATGACATTATTATAATTATAATTATTATTATTATTATTATTATTATTATTATTATTATCTTTATTTGTACCCCGCTAGCATCTCCTGAAGGAGGAGAGGCCCCGGTTAAGATGGCGGCACGCTAGCAGCAACCTTTCCAATCAGGTTGGATGAGAAACCTTAATCCGAGGTAAATCGAAGCCATCCACCCTCATCCTGACCCCCCTTTATCGGCTCCTTGATCGGCGACGCCTCAGGACCCTGAAGGGGGCTTTGGGAAGTTGACTGGACAGGAGACCAGGGGGAAGGTGGTAGAGAGGGAGAGGAAGGAGGTAGAGTGAAGGCCACCACCATTACCACCATCCCAGCCTGAGAACGCTTCCTTCCGATTTGCTTTGTGGACCTATTCGGATTGCTGGACTTACCCAAATTACCAACTGCCAACTAGCTGCTGCGGCCCTCAGAGGGAGACCAGAACGAGCACTGCGGCGCTCGGTGAGTTGTGGACTCTTTGAACTGTCCCTGCCCTAAGCGTGGGCCTGGGCCATCCAGAGGCGGACCGCGAGGCTGCCGGTACCGGAGCGGATCGCCAGGGTTCCGGCTGTTCACCAGACCACACGGTTGCGGCTGCTAGCTTGCAAACGGCTGGACTGCTGAGGCCTACGAATCACTGGGTTACCATCTTCTATCCCATCTTCTGCCCCAGCGTGTCTTTCGGCAGCACTGCGGTAGCCACATGGGATTCTTCCGTGCGGCCTGAGTCACGATCCTCCCGCATTTCGGCTGGGAGCTGCCTCTGCGCCTCGGCGCTTCCATTCTCGGTGGGGGCTCCGGGAGCGGCCCAGTTGGATTCCTCGCGCGCCCGGTGCTGCGACTCCTCCGTGCCTCTAAGTGGCGCTACCTCCGCGCTTCCATCCTCGGCGGAGGCCCCGGAAACAGCCTAGCTGGGCTCCTCAGCGCGTCCTGGGTGACGACACCTCTGCGCCTCTAAGTAACACCACCTCTGCACTCTCACACCCATTGGAGGCCCTAGGAACAGCCTGGCTGGATTCCTCCCTGCATCCACTGCTGCCTGAGTGAGCCAACAAAACCTGATCATCTTCCATTCCAGCTGCAATCTGTCGTCAGTAGCATCGTCACCTCAGGGCTACTAGTCCATCTCCTGGTTGGCTGGAACTTTTGACACAACTGCTGTTACGGGATTGTCATCAGCTGCCATCACTGAATTGCCATCTATTGTGCTACCACCTCCACCTCCGGAAAGAAATGTCAACTAACTCAACATCAGATCCTGGAGCATTGTGGCAATCCTTAGCTTGCATTCCATTGATTCCCACAAGATCTGTCCTCCTGCCCCTGGGACCGATGTATTGGGGGGAGGGGGGCTAAATGGGAATTAAGATAGACCAACAAGACTGAGGACTGACTGAACAAACTGCACTGTTGTTGCACTGTTATTGCACTATTAATACGACCATCTTGGCCAATGCTGCCAATTCCCCATCTGCCAGCACTTTAACCATCGAGTATAATTGCACTTTAAACTCCGAGCACTTTAATGCTACTAAGCCTCCATCATAGCACTTTAGTTAACGTTAGTTAACGTGATAGTCTAGTGCACCTTAATAACTCTCAACTTTAACAACTAGCACTTTAATACCTGCTGTCACTTTGTATTCTAGTGACCTATACCAACGCTGTACCAACGCTGCTCACCCATGTCGGTTCTCATCCCTTGGTACCTACTAACAGTATTGCTGGTGGATTAGGAAGGGGATAGTGGGTGGAGCGGGTGGGAGGGGAAGGATTGGAATGAAGTAGCATGGCAAAAGGGAAAATCAACACAGCGAACAATCTGGAATAAATCATGGGATGAAGCTACGAAATTGAAGTGCAATATGGAAGAAGAGAGGTATTCCACTAGGGGTCCCCATAGAAACCATAACGGGGAGGGGGAGATGCAGGAAAGGGAGACCGCCAATTTGGCCTAGAGATAGTGAAAACTTAACAACCCAAATTCAGCCTAGGGAGAGAAGAAGAAATTTAACTATTTGTAATCAGTCTCCTGACGTGGTAAGTAGGGGTACCCAGGATGGTGGTCCCTCTGGGTTGAAGATGGTGCTGCTGAACGCCAGATCTGTCAATGGAAAAACATCCTTCATCCAAGATCTAATTCTGGAGGAACGAGCAGATCTTTCTTTGCGGCCAATATTGCGTCCGCAAAGAACCGTCCGGCTGAGTTGTTTCGAGTTGTCAGAGGTCTATTAAATCCCACCACTCCGGATGGGAACCCTGACAACTCGACAGCCCGCTGTGAAGCATTTGCTCGGTTCTTTGCGGACAAAGTCGCTTTGATCCATTCTGACCTGGACACCATGTTAACGGCAGTCTCAAAGGATGTAACACGAGCACTTGCTTGTCAGATTTTGATGGATTCATTTCAATTGGTGAAACCCGAGGATGTGGACAAGATACTTGGAGGAATGAGGGCAACCACATGCATCCTAGACCCCTGCCCATCCTGGTTTCTAAAGGAGGCCAGAGGGGGATTGGCCGAGTGGGTGAAGGTGGTGGTTAATGCCTCCCTTCGGGAAGGCAAAATTCCAGCCAGCTTAAAACAAGCTGTGATAAAACCGCTGTTGAAAAAACCATCACTGGACCCCACTCAATTCGTCAACTATCGGCCTGTTTCCAATCTCCCCTTTTTGGGCAAAGTCCTGGAACGTGTGGTGGCCTCACAACTCCAGGTATTCTTGATAGACACGGATTATCTGGATCCGGCACAGTCTGGCTTTAGGCCGGGACATGGTACCGAGACAGCCTTGGTCACCTTAGTGGATGATCTGCGCCGGGAGCTAGACAGGGGGAGTGTGTCCCTGTTGGTTCTGCTGGACCTCTTAGCGACCTTCGATACCGTCGACCACGGTATCCTTTTGAGACGCCTCGCGGGAATGGGCCTTGGTGGCACTGTTCTGCAGTGGCTCAGGTCCTTCCTAGAGGATCGTACCCAGAAGGTGTTGCTGGGGGACAACTGCTTGACCCCACAACCCTTGTCTTGTGGGGTCCCGCAGGGTTCAATATTGTTCCTCATGTTGTTTAACATCTACATGAAGCCCTGGGAGAGATCATCCGGAGTTTCGGGGTGCGGTGTTATCTGTACGCAGATGACGTCCAACTCTGTCACTCCTTCCCACCTACTACTAAGGAGGCTGTTCAGGTCCTGAACCGGTGCTTGGCCACTGTATCGGACTGGATGAGGGCAAACAAATTGAAACTGAATCCAGACAAGACAGAGTCAGTCGAAAGGCCGAACAGGGCATAGGGTTGCAGCCTGTGTTAGACGGGGTTACACTCCCCCTGAAGACACAGTTTCGCAGCTTGGGTGTGACCCTGGATTCTTCGCTAAGCCTGAAACCCCAGGTCTCGGCGGTGTCCAGGGGAGCATTTGCACAATTAAAACTTGTGCGCCAGCTGCGCCCGTACCTTGGGAAGTCTGACTTGGCCACGGTAGTCCACGCTCTGGTTACATCCCGCATAGATTACTGCAACACGCTCTACGTGGCGTTGCCCTTGAAGACTGCCTGGAAGCTTCAGATGGTCCAGCGCTCGGCAGCCAGGTTGCTAACGGGAGTGGCACTCAGGGAGCATACCACTCCTCTGTTGAGCCAGCTCCACTAGCTGCCAATCTGCTACCGGGCACAATTCAAGGTGCTGGCGTTAGCCTATAAAGCCCTAAACAGTTCCGGCCCCACTTACCTCTCCAAATGCATCTCCACCTATGAACCGACTAGGACATTAAGATTGTCTGGGGAGGCCCTGCTCTCGATCCCGCCTTCGTCACAGGCACGTTTGGCGGGGACAAGGGACGGGGCCTTCTCGGTGGTGGCCCCTCGGCTATGGAATGCCTTACCTATAGACATCAGACAGGCCCCTTCGCTGCTGGCGTTCCGGAGGAAGGTTAAGACTTGGCTTTATGAACAAGCGTTTGGCTAAACAGTGCAACTGAACTCAGGAAGACGGTAAAATCGAACATAGGAATGGCACAAGGATTATGAGAACAGATCTGATTTCATTGAGGCGTTATGATATGATTTGATAATAATTGTTGTTGATTTTGTCTGCTGTATATGATGTGTTTTAATTGCTTATGACTTTGTTGTGATAACTTGTATCGTGTAAACCGCATTGAGTCGCCTGATTGGGCTGAAAAATGCGGTATAGAAAAAAAGCAAATAAATAAATAAATAAATAAGAAGGACTTGATGCTGCTTACAAAGGCCAAGGCCTCAATACACAACATAACAATACAAACCTATAGCAAATGAAAAACAATTATAGCAATATTAAAACAACAAAACAACAAGCAATAAACAATACACCAAAACACAATAAAACTGGGCCGGGCCAGAGTAAAGGGTACAGAATTAAAAGTGCTGATGTGACAGGTGATATGTAAGGATTATAGGGTAAGTGCAGTGTGCAGTGTGCAGCAATCTGAGATCTAATAAAGTGCTTCTGGTATTGGAGATTCCCTATTCTGGGAAGGCACATCGGAACAGCCAGGTCTTCAAGTTCTTTCTGAAGACTGCCAATGTAGGGGCCTGTCTAGGATCTTTGGGGAGGGTGTTCCAGAGTCGGGGGGGCCACCACAGAAAAGGCCTGTCTCGTGTCCCCACCAAACGCGCTTGCGACGCAGGCGGGATCACAAGCAGGGCCTCTCCAGATGAACGAAGTGAACGCGTGGGTTGTAGACGGAGATGTAGTCATGCAGGTATGCTGGTCCCAAACCGTTCAGGGCTTTGTAGGTAAGCACCTGCACCTTAAAAATTACAAGGGCGAGACTTTCTCCGGCAACCTTGACTGTGTGGGAGTACCGGGATCCAGATAAACCGAACTCTTTGAACAGATAAGCTGAACTTCTTGCAATACCATCTTATACAGTGCTTTCTGAGACTCTGACAACTGCTTTTAAAGAAATGGTGTATACAAGGAATAATTACAGAGAGAAAGCATTACCTCTGCTCGGCCCGATACAAACACTCGCAGCTAAGAGGCCACAGCTGACTGAGGCAGCTGGGGGAGAAGAGAGCCCTGCATTGGCTCCTGTTCTGATGAAAGGCCACAGCCAAGCAAAAATAACTGACTTCTTTCCTTTTTATTCTGCGGATAAGATATGTAACGCTCATGTAAGAGCTACAAGTGTGGCCCCAAAAGAAAAGGAAACCACTGAGTTCATGTCTGGAGGAGATGTATGGAGCTGGCCGACTTGCACCGGAGGATTCCCACAGAGGGACTGCCTTTCTCCCTATGCTCCTGAGAGATCGGCACAGCAGTGGCCCCGCCCAGTCTCGCAACAGCATGGAGAACAGGCTGGGGACTGCTCTGCTTTGGAGGTGAAACTCTCTGTTCTCTCAAACGATCTGCAGTCAATTAAGAAATACCTGCAGGAAAGTACTGGGCTCCTGAGCACCCTGGCCAAATTAATCAAAATGGAGACACTGGAAAGCCGGTGTAACTGTGACCCTCTCAGGGCATCACCAGATCTAAACACTTCACCACCCATTAGGAAGGGTACAGCTACCCCTTGCCCCAGGGACATAAAATTGACAGAAGTTGACAAAACCAAATGCCCCACAGACACCCACAAGGACCAGGCAAAAAGTCTGAATATAAAAAAAGAAGGGAAACAAGGAACTACATGCACCCTGTCAAGACGGCCTAGGAACAACAGACGAGGTCTAAAGAAATTACTAGCTTTAATTCCACCCTCAAAGTCCACCGCAGCAAGGAAAAAAAGCAAAAGTAAAAAAGGTCCCCCAAAGCCAAGACACAGAGACACTGGACAGGGCAAAGCAGACAGCTCCAGACCAGCAAATCCCAGGTGCCAAAAGCTCAACGTGACAACACAAACTACTTGGGCCCACCAGGAGACCAATAGGACAGAAGAGAAGGATGAAACATCTCTGGAAGAGGCCGAGGCAGTCATCAGACCCACCTTGCCAATAATAGAACAACAAAGCTATGGAGAGATGAATGATGACAAAGGACAACACAGGGAAAACTGGAGTCTGGTCCTTGAGCCAAAAAGGTTGGTGCTGATCAAAGTCCCAAAACCAGGGAAACTGGTCAGCCTGGAGGAACGCAGAGCCCATGTGCTTGGACTTCTAGAAAGGGTTTTACAGGGGGGGGGGGGGTTGTTTCCTTCCGACATAGATCAGGTTGAATATCTAGACAACGATCAAATACACATTGATGTTATAGTCTCCTTTGCCGATCCTAATTTAGCCAAATTTGTGGTAAGAACCAAAGACCTTTTTCTGGAACAAGGCATTGTTATCACCAGATTTTTTAGGAAGGTGTTTACCCAAAAAGCCACAGATAACTCAATGCTAGTAAAGGAACTGAATGAGAGTAATGACCAGCGGCTGTATTCCCATATGGCCCAAGATGTTCGACCCACTGACAGAGGGAAAGACACCCATGACCAGGGATATCTGTTAAGTGATGAGGAACAGTCTCTGGTTGCATCTTTTGCAGATCTGCCAGGGATGGAGCAAAGATTGATCATAGAAAGAATTGAGGCGTTAAGCGACCTTTTGAGGAAAATTAATAGAAAATGCCAATACTCAAAGGAGGTAGGACAAAGGGAAATAACTAAACAGCAGAGTGTTGCCCTAGATAATGCAAATTGGCTAAACATGAGATTTCTATACCCTGAGGAGAGAGACGAGACCACTACTAAACATTTCCCATTGTCCCCAAAGGCGAATATTATCAAACCCCAAAATACAAATCCTTGTGTTTACCCTGACAATTCTCTTATCATATGCCCATGTGAATTGCCCCTGGGCACTGAAGCAGAGAGCAAGGGGGTGAATGAGAACACAGCATGAGAGATATACAGCCATACGGGGCTCCAGGATACCTGCAAACAAAAGACCATCTCCTGGAACACAGCTATAGTAGCAGCTCCAAATAACATCACCAAGCCTATAATCTCCAATGTGAGCAGCTTGAATACATCCCCGGATACTACTGAATGCCTAGCAGAAGATACAGAGAGGCCCAAAGAAATCAGGCATCACCTGGGATCATGCAGTACCACTTTAAAAAACACAGTAAACAATCATGTTTCTGGAAACTCTACTCGAACCTTAGCTGAAAGACTATTAAATACCTCCAGCCAACTCACATCATCACATCAGACCTGCCAGCTATCACTCCTGTCTTGGAACATTGCTGGCTGGCGCAACAAGATGGCCGACCACTCTTTCTGTGACTTTATTGGAAGATATGATATAATCTTCCTGCAAGAGACCTGGAACTGTGACAATTTAGAGTTAAATGGGTTCAAATCACACCTCCTTGAAGCAGAGCCCAGTGCAAGGGGAGGTGGTCCTAAGGGAGGACTTGGGATATTAATCTCTACTAAACTTCGAATCACCTCCTCGAGGCTTGTTCTGTTGCCCAATATCGCGATGTCTTTGGTCATTAAATTTCGCCTATCCACTTGGCTATTAATAAATGTGTACTTCTCTCCACTACGCCAAAGACAGCCAATTAAGAATAGGTGGCTCAAACTACTAGAATTCATAAACAAAATGACCACTAAGTACCCAGAAGCTTCATTGATTCTGACTGGAGATTTTAATGCCAGATTGGGCCCAAATGATGATACTATCTACAACCACTTTGGCGAATACCCCCCTGAAGCAGAAACAGGACATCTGGTTCCTGTGAGACAATCCAAAGACAAAACATGCAATTTCTCTGGCCTGTGTCTACTACAAATGGCAAACAATTTAGATCTGGTGATCTTGAATGGGGGAGTTGAAGGAGATAAACATGGCGAATTCACCTTTACATCTGGAATGGGGGCATCAACAATTGACTACTTCATGGTATCATATAACCTGTTAAATCTAGTCACAAGATTTGAAGTGGTAATACGAACTGAAAGTGACCATTTGCCTTTAACTGCAGTCATAAATTTTAAGGCACAGGGACTACTTGCAGAGTCTGATCCTGGACCCTTACCTGCGGCTGAGTTAAGATTTTCCCGGATTAAATGGACCACCAACCTGGAGCAGTCCTCAACTGCTGCTCTACATTCAGAAAACACACTCAAATTAAGAGATGCCCTCTTATCTGCGAAAACATCAGAAGATATGCGCATACCAGGTCCTTCTCACACACCTGCAAAAACATCTGCAACGCAACAACCATATAAAAAAACGTTCCTGCCAGCTTACGTCCAAACCCTGGTTTGACCAAGAGTGCCTAGAAATGAAGAAGTTGCTACTTGAAAAGTACAAAGAGTACAGGAGGTTAGACTTGCCATCACTACCTGCAGAATGGCTGCCACTGAAAAAGAAATACAAAAACCTAATTAAGGAAAAAAAGAAGCAGGCATTGAGATCAAACTGGCAGAAACTAATCACCGCTTCGCAAACGCATGACACAGCTGCCTTTTGGAAAATGGTATCCAGGGGCTGGCAAAGCAACCCCCGTGGGCTAGACTACCACATCCCTGTGAAAACGTGGGAAAAATTCTTCAGCAGCACGAGCAGAGGGAGGAAAGCTGAAGTTTTAATAACTTCACAAGATCTTAATGGCCTGCCAAACTGGCCCCCTGTCTCAACATCTGAAATCGGCAGACTCATTTCTGAACTCAAACCAGGCAAAGCCCCAGGAAGTGATCATATACCCTCTGAACTGCTGAAAGCTAATCCTGAGTGGTGGGCACCAGTCCTAGCAGCCCTGTTCACATGCATTGATCGAGACCAGAGAAAAACTGTACAGCCCAAATTCTTAATCATCAAGGAAGGATATGAGAAAGGTTGAATTAGTTGAACAGTTTCTGTTGATCTTACAGCAGCCTATGACATGGTGCAACATCAGAAAATACTGCAGAAAGTCTACCATATTCCCCAAGACTAATTTCACAAAAACTATCCAGACTCTCCTAGAAAACTGTAGCTTGTATATGGAGTTTCAGGGCAGGAAAAGTAGATGGAGGAGGCAAAACAATGGCTTACCCCAAGGCAGCATTCTTGCACCGACCTTGTTTAATATCTTTACTAACAATCAGCTACAACTCAAAAAGAGCTTTATATATGCTGATGACCTTGGCCTAACAACACAAGCAAAAAACTTTGAAACAGTTGAAATCCAACTTACTAATGCCTTGAAAGATCTCTCCAGCTACTACAAAGATAACCATCTGAAGCCTAACCCTGCCAAAACGCAAGTATGTGCTTTCCATCTATGTAACCGTGAAGCCAACAGGAAATTGAAAGTCACCTGGAAGGTCAAGAACCTGAACCTTGTTCCCATCCTAAATATCTCGTTGTGACCTTAGATCGAACACTAGCATATAGGAAACATTGCTTGAACACCAAGCACAAAGTAGCTTCATGCAATAACATCCTGCGAATACTTACTGGCAGCACAGGGGGTGCAGACCCAAAATTAATAAGAACATCAGCCCTGGACTTGTCTTACTCAACTGCTGAGTATGCCTGTCCTGTTTGGCATAGGCCTGCCTATGTAAAGCAGGTGAACATAGCACTGAATGAAACATGCAGAATAATCACAGAGTTTCTTAAACCTACACCTGTTGATAAACTCTACAAACTAGCTGGAATTGCCCCCCCCCCCCCCCCACCTTGATGTGCGACAGGAAGTTGTTGCTAAATGTGAGAGAAATAAGGTTGAACACTATGAAAGCCATCCACTTACATGGCTACCAGCCTCCTCCCGGTAGACTCAAGTCAAGGAAAATGAGAACTACCACTCCAGCAACAGCAAGGGTATCCCTCTGGGCAGCTAAATCAGGAAATCCCAGCTGAAATTATAACTGATTCACAGCAGATACAAAAACTATTCGAAGAATACTATGCAAACTTACATAAAAGAACTCAGGGGGAAATCAGGACAATCTCGCAGTATGTAGAGGAGACAAATGTAAAACAAATCTCAGAAGCAATGAAAGCTGATTTAGAGAAATCACACCAGAGGAAGTAATTAGGACAATAAATTTGGCTAAAGTAAACAAGTCCCCTGTGGCAGATGGACTCTCAATCCTATATTATAAAACATTTAAGGAAGAGCTGGTCCCATTGTTGGTGTCAGTGATGAATTCGGTAATGAAAAAGGGGGAACTTCTAGAGTCATGGAAGGAATCCATAATTGTTTTAGTGCCCAAACAAGATAAAGATTTAGATTTAATTAAAAATTACAGACCAATATCTTTGCTGAACTGTGATTATAAAATATTCGCCACTATATTGGCAAATAGAATTAAGCAAGCACTGGCACAATTAATACATAAAGACCAAGTGGGGTTCCTCCCAGGAAGACAAGTAAATCAAAACATCAGACTGATACTGAACACCCTCTTGGTGTTCAGACTGAAATAGCAGAAAAAGACCCAAATAGAGATCTGGCATTGTTCTTCATTGACGCAGAAAAAGCTTTTGACTATGTTAGTTGGGTTTATTTGGAAAAAGTGCTAGAAAAATTCAAAGTTGGCCACCAATTTAAAAGGGCAGTAGGGGCAATATACACCAACCAAAGAGCAAGATTAAAAATAAATGGTCAACTCTCAGACTACATTGACATACAAAAAGGGACAAGACAGGGCTGTCTGTTGTCCCAACTATTGTTTATTATGGGATTAGAAATCTTAAATGTAAGGATAAGGGAAGAGAAAGAAATCACCGGTTTAAAGATCAGCAGCCAAGAACTAAAAATTAGGGCTTACGCAGATGATATAGTCTGTATCCTAACTAACCCACTACAGAGTATTAAAAACTATTGGATACAATTCAAAGATATGGTGATATATCAGGATTTATCATAAATAAGGAGAAATCTAATTTTTTTAGTAAAAAAATATAGATGTTAAAAGTCGCAAGAAATTGGAGGCCGCAGCAGACTGCAAGGTGCTAACAAAAGTAAAATATCTAGGAATATGGCTTTCAAACAAAAATATCAATTTATTCCAGGATAATTACATTAGAACATGGGAAGACATAAAAAAAGATCTCACCAGATGGCAAACGATCCCTTTAACATGGATGGGCAGAATTGCAGCAATAAAAATGATGGTACTCCCCAAAATGTTATTCCTTTTTCAAAATATATCTACTATTAAAGGAACAAAAATCTTTGAGAAATGGAAAAGAGAGATTACTAACTTTATTTGGGCTGGAAAAAGAGCGAGGATAGCATACCGAAATTAATGATAAAAGAAGAGGGGGGCTAAGCTTACCCGATTTAAGGACCTATTATGAGGCTGCAGCAATGTCCTGGCTGAAAGAATGGATAAAATTAGAAAACAAACCCTACTAGATTTGGAAGGATTTGGATTATTATTTGGCTGGCATGCATACATGTGGTATAATGGAGATAAATTAAATAAAGATTTTAATAAACATATAATTAGAGGGGGACTATTGGATATTTGAAAAAAAAAACAGAAAAAGTATGGAACCAAAAAAACACTAGAAGCAGTTACAAGACCAGCCTTAAGGGTAGAAACAAGAACATATAAAGAATACCTTATTAGAGAAAATGAAAAGTGGAAATTAAAAGGGCGGGAAGAATTGAAGATCAATGATTGGTTTCGTTATCACCAACTGCATGAAAGATACAACAAAACTTGAGGATTGGATTTGCAACCAAAGAATCAGAATTGGAAAGAATATGGGAAAAGGGGGATAAAGGGTTAATCTCTAGATTATAAAAATACATACTAAGCTATAACATGGAGGACAACAGAGTTAAGACAGTAATGTTATCCTGGGCCAAGGATCTAGGCAGACCAATAGAATTGGACAAATGGGAATACCTATGGAACAAAGAATTCAAATTTACTTTATTGGGTTCAATCAAGGAGAATCAATACAAAATGTTTTATAGGTGTTATATCACTTCAGCAACATTGGCTAAAATAGACAAATCACAACAAGGTATTTCCTGGAGGTGCAGGAAGCAGAAGGGGACATACCTCCACATGTGGTGGACCTGTGTGATCATACAGGAATTTTGGGATAAGGTAATTAAGGAGACAAATAAAATGTTACATAACAAGATTAAAAAAAGCCCAGGACTGTCTCTGCTAGGTCTACAGAGAGAAAGCAATAATCAAAAGGACCAAGAAATATATCAATATAGCTTTGCAGCGGCAAGATTGACAATAGCCAAAGATTGGAAAGGGGAAAAGGGTCTAACCAAAAAAGATTGGAGGAAAAGAATGTGAGAATATATGCTAATGGCCAGACTAACTTATAACAGGAGGAATAAGAGTAATGAGGACTTTCTAGAAAAATGGAAGTTGGCCATGGCATATCTGAATAGAGAGTCAGTAATATAAAGGAGCTCCATTAGGAATTTAGGTTTACCATGAATAAGGATAGGTAAATAGGCTTAAAGGCTTCATAGTGTTCCGGTGTGGGAAGCCATGCTGAAGGGTGCACTGGTGTGGGGATGAGGGTTTATTTTGTTTAGGATAGGGGTTTTGGAATGAGTGTAAGGTCTGTGGTATGTGTGTAAAATGCCATGTGCTGACTTCCTGAATGTTATGGAAAAAAAATAATACAAAGCTGACTGAAAGCAGTGGAAAACAGGCAGAAATAGCAAGTCTATGTGTATTAAGATATGTAAATGATAATAATTTGTACTTAATGACAAAACTGATTGATTGAATAAGGTAGATAGGCATGTACACGTCAAAAATATTGGTACCTGATTTTATCTGCCATGATTTGCTTTTCTGTTATGTACCATAATCAAAATAAACAGTTTTAATAATTAAAAAAAAAGAAGTGGAGTGGGCAGATCAAAAGACAACCTGGCAAAATGGCACTACCTAAAAGAATCCCATACCTTGTGTGACTGTGGAGCAAAACAGACAACTCTGCATCTGTATGCTTGTCCATTGTGCATTGCCTCATGTACAGAGGAGGAATTATTGGAGGCTACAGACAATGCCATTGCTGTTACCCATTTTTGGTCAAAAGATATTCAGCCGCCTGCACACCTTCTGTTTTTATCAGTTTTATACTAATTTATGCAATGCTTTTGATACGAAATAAATAAACCTGATTCATTTCCCACATAACACTGGAATCCCCACAAATCGCAGAGCTGGACCAAACTTGGCACACAGTCCCCTCATGACCCAGTTGACATACTGCTGCGATTTGGTGGTAGACAGTGGAGGCCATGCCTGTGAGTATCTGCAGAGTGTCTTCCTGCTTTCTAAGTACCCTTTCTCGGTAAAAGACAGTGGTGGGAGTGCCTCTGAGCATTTTTGAAGTGCCTTCCTCTTTCCTAAGTCATAGGCAGTGGATGGAGTGGATGGAGTGGCTGTAAACATCTGCAGATCGCCTTCCTGCTTCCTTAGTGTCTTCTTGCTACCTCTCTGTTCTGCTCTGGTTAGACCACACCTGGAATATTGTGTCCAATTCTGGGCACTACAATTCAAGAGAGATATTGACAAGCTGGAATGTGTCCAGAGGAGGGCGACTAAAATGATCAAGCGTCTGGAGAACAAGCCCTATGAAGAGCAGCTTAAGGAGCTGGGCATGTTTAGCCTGAAGAAGAGAAGGCTGAGAGGAGATATGATAGCCATGTATAAATATGTGAGAGGAAGTCACAGGGAGGAGGGAGCAAGCTTGTTTTCTGCTTCCTTGGAGACTAGGACGCGGAACAATGGCTTCAAACTACAAGAGAGGAGATTCCATCTGAACATGAGGAAGAACTTCCTGACTGTGAGAGCCGTTCAACAGTGGAACTCTCTGCCCCGGAGTGTGGTGGAGGCCCCTTCTTTGGAAGCTTTTAAACAAGGGCTGGATGGCCATCTGTCAGAGGTGATTTGAATGCAATATTCCTGCTTCTTGGCAGGGGGTTGGACTGGATGGCCCATGAGGTCTCTTCCAACTCTTTGATTCTATTATTCTACTAGCTGTCCCCTGCCACGCATTGCTGTGGCCCAGTCTGGTGATTTGGAAAATAAAGTCATGAGAAAGTGTTGGTTTCTAATATATGTAATTCCTTGTAATTGCTTGTGAGTAAAAAATATTTCTTGTTGTTTCTTTGTCAGTGTTGATGTGCAGAGTGTCTGGTTTGCTTACTCTGGAATATGCAACATATCATAGTCCTTCTTTAAGGGTCTCTTTCAAATCTATGATACTATATCTGTGTGTGTGTATGAGAATCATATCTATCTATATTTATGACTGGATGGCTCTTTGTCAGGAGGGCTCTGATTACATTTTCTTACCCTGGTCAAGAGAGTTGGACTGGATGGCCTTAACTATTTTCTGTTGGTAATGGGGGTTCTGTGTGGGAAGTTTGCCCCATTTCTGTTGTTTGTGGGTTTCAGAATGCTCTTTAATTATAGTGACCTATACATCCTAGTAACTACAACTCCCAAATGTCAAGGTCTATTTTCCCCAAACTCCATCTGAGTTCACATTTGGGCATATTGAGTATTCCTGTCAAGTTTGGTGGTGATCCATCATTGTTTGAGTCCACAGTGTTCTCTGGATGCAGGTGAACTACAATTCCAAAATTCAAGGTCAATGCCCACCAAACCCTTTCAGTATTTTCTGTTGGTCATGGGAGTCCTGTGTGCCAAGTTTGGTTCAATTCCATTGTTGGTGGAGTTCAGAATGCTCTTTGATTATAGGTGAACTATAAATCCCAGCAACTACAACTCCCAAATGACAAAATCATAATTTTTTGAGTGATGGTCATTCCTTGTGTTGCGAGACGTTTTGTTGCCAAATTTGGTGTGATTTCGTTCATTGGTTTTTTTTGTTTTTAAGATACTCATTATGCACAGAGCATTTCTATATATATACTAGCTGTGCCCTGCCACACGTTGCTGTGGCCAACCTTCCCTCCCTCTTTCTCTCCTTCTTTCCCTCTTTCCTTCCTTTCTTCTTTTTCTTTCCTTATCTCTCATCTTTCTTCCATCTCTACCTGTTTCTTTCCTCCCTTCCTTTGCTCTTTGGTTACATCCTTCCTTCCCTATCTTTTGTTCCTTCTCTCCCTTCCCTCTCTTTTTCCTTCCCCTTTTTTATTTCCTTCTCTCCTTTCTTGCTTCTCTTTCTTTCTTTCTTTCCTTCTTTCCCTCCTCGCTTCTCTCCTTCCTTCCTTCCCTTTTTCCCTCCTCTCGTTACTTCTTGACTGTCTCTTCCATTTAATATTGTATTTATCTCTTAGAAAGAAGGGAAGGAAGAAGGAAGGAAGGAGGGACAGGAAGGAAGGAAAAGAAAGGAGAGGCAGGAAGGGAGGAAGGGAGGGAGGGAGGGAGGGAGGAAAGAAAGGGGATGAAGAAAGGAGGGAGGGAAGTAAATGAAGGGGAAGGAAATGAAGAATGGGAAAGAAGGAGGAAAGAAAGGAGGGACAGGAAGGAAGGAAAAAGGAGGGGGAAAGAAGAGAAGGAAGGGGAAAAAAGGAGGGACAGGAAGGAAGGGAGAAGGAAGGTGGAAGGAAGGAGGGAAAGGAAGGAGGGGGATGAAGAAAGGAGGGGGGAAGGAAATGAGGGGGAAGGAAATGAAAGGGAAAGAAGGAGGAAAGGGAGGGAGAAAAAGAAGGAAATGAAGAAGGAAGAAGGGACAGGAAGGAAGGAAAAAGGGAGGGAGGGAAAGAAGGGAAGAAAGGAAAAAAAGGAGGGACAGGAAGGGACGAAGGAGGGAAAGAAAGGAGGGGGATGAAGAAAGGAGGGAGGGAAGGAAATGAAGGGGAAGGAAATGAAGAAAGGGAAAGGAGGAAAAGGAGGGAGGAAAAGAAAGGAAGGAAGAAGGAAGGAGGGACAGGAAGGAAGGAAAGGGGAGGGAGGGAGGGAGGAGAAGGAAGGAAGGAGGAAGGAAGGAGGGGAAGCACCATGGACCTTCCTCCTCCTCCTCCCCCCTCCTCCTCCCCTTCTTCCTTGCGTGGATGCTCCGTTGCTGCTGCCATTGCTGCTGCTTTCCCAACAGGGAGTGAGGAGGCGTGTGTGTGTGTGTGTGTGTGCCGTGTGGGGGGGGGTGAGGGGGCATGCGCGCATGTGTGTGTGCTGCATGGGGGGTGAGGGGGGTGTGCGCGCGCGCGTGTGTGCCACGCGGGGGGTGAAGGGGCGTGTGTGTGTGTGTGTGCCGCGCGGGGGTGTGAGGGTGTGTGTGTGTGTGTGTGTGTGTGCCATGCGGGGGGTGAGGAGGCATGTGTGTTTGTGTGTGTGTGTGTATGTGTGTGCCGCGCGGGGGGGTGAGGGGGCATGTGTGTGTGTGTGCATGTGTGTGTGTGTGTGTGTGTGTGTGTGCTGGAAGGAAGGGGGCATGTCTTACTGGCGTGAGTGTGTGTGTGTGTGGCGGAAGGTGTATGTGGGCGGCGGGGGGAGGAGTGAAGGTGCGTTGTGTGTGTGTGTGTGTGGAGGCCGCGTGACCAGGGTAAGATGAAGGAGGGGGAGGAGGGATGGTTTTGACAGGGCAGGAAACGGCGCAGCGGGGCTTGGAGTGGGCGTGGCTTCCACGGAGGGAACGTTGGCCAGCAGGCCATGTCCGCGCGCCAGGGAACTTGCGGCTGGGTGCCATTGCGTATGCTCAGTTGTTTTGTCGTTTTGTGAGTGTGTTGTTGTGTTGTTTTTCATTTTGATTCGGATTGTTTGTACCTAGTGGGTTGTGTTATGGGCATGGAAATTTTGGTTAAGTTTCGTTGAGGGGTTTTTGAGTTTTGCTTCTCTGTTCGACGCCACTTTCATTTTTATATATATAGATATAGATGATTCTATGATTCTCTTAGTAATAAACAGTTCTGAGGATCTGCAGAGAGCCTTCATGCTTCCCTAGTGTTTTTTTTCCAATAAGAAACAGTGAAGGGAGTGCCTCTGGATATCTGTACTCCATCTTCCTGCTTCCTAAGAGTCTTTTCTCAGTAAGAGACAGTAGAGGGATTTCCTCTGAGTATCTGCAGAGTGGCGTCCTGTGTCCTGTCTTTTCTCAATAATGGACAGTGGAGGGAGTGCCTGTGAGCATCTGCAGAGCTACTTCCTGCTCCCTAAATGTTTGTTCTCAGTAATAGTGGAGGATGAAGTCTGAGCATCTGCAGAGCTACTTCCTGTTTCCTTAGTGTCTTTTCTAAATAAAAGTAAGTGGAGGGGTTGCCTCTGAGCATTGGCAGATTACCTTCCTGCTTCCCAAGTGTCTTTTGTTTTGGTAAGAGACAGTGGAAGGAGTGCACCTGAGCATCTGCAGAGCACTTTCCTGCTTCCTAAGTGTCCTTTCTCAGTCAGAGAAAGTGGCAGGTGTGCATCTACAGAGTGTCTTTCCAAAGTGTCTTTTCCCAGTAGGAGACAGTGAAGGTGTGCCTCTGAGCATGTGCAGAGTGCATTCCTACTTCCCTACTGTCCTTTGTCAGTAAGAGACAATGGAGGGAGTACCTCTGAGCATACATTGAATGCCTTCTTGTTTCTTAAGTTTCTTCTCAGTAAGAGACAGTGGAGGGGAGTGCCTCTGAATATCTGCAGAGTGCCTTCCTGCTTTCCAAGTGACTTTTCAAAGTGAGAGACAGTGGAGGAAAGTGCCTCTGAGTATATATAGAATGTTTTTGTGCTTCCTAAGGATCTTTTCTCAGTAAGAGACAGAGGAGGGAGTGCCTCTGAGTGTCTACAGCAGTGTTTCTCAACTTGGGGATCAGGACCCCTGGGGGGGGGGGTCGCAAAGGGGTGTTAGGGAGGTCACCAAAGACCATCAGAAAACACAGTATTTTCATAGACAAAAGTGTACCCAAAAAGTGTGAAATCTCTCCGTTAAAAAAAAAAAAAAACAGAAGTGGAGGGAGTGAGAGAAAAAATAAAAATAAATAAAATAAAAAATAATTAAAAATATAAAAAATATATAAATTGGATTTGACTTCCATCTGTTCTTTGAAGATCCTTTATGCGTTTTCCCCCTTCAAATTGATCAAAATTGCTTTCCAGGTTTGTTATTTCTTTAACTCATACTTTTGTCTTTTAGGAAATGACCTCTATTTTTTGTTGTTTAAAATAGTTCTTCACCAAGTCCCAGTTTGTATGTTTCTTTAGAATTCCTTCATTCGCTGATAACCAATAGATTAGTTTGTCCATATTCATTATTTCCAATATTTTACTTTGCCATTCTTCTCTTTGTGGTATTTCTTTTTGTCCATGTAATTTTTTTCTCCTCTCTTCTTGGGCTTAACTATCATTTCCTACTTTTCTATCTTCTTCACAATATTCTCCCACTTTCCATGTAACCATATTATCCATTAATAAAATATATATATTTTTTTTAAAAAAAGAAAACACAGTATTTTCTTTGAGTCATGGGGGTTCTGTGTGGGAATTTTGGTCCAGTTTTATCATTGGTGGGGTTCAGAATGACCTTTGATTGTAGGTGAACTATAAATCCCAGCAACTACAACTCTCAAATGTCAAGGTCTATTTTCTCCTAAACTCCACCAGTGTTCACATTTGGGTACGTTGAGTATTCATGCCAGGTTTGGTCCAGATCCATCGTTTACGTTCACAGTGCTCTATGGATGTAGGTGAACTACAACTCCCAAACTCAAGGTCAATGCCAACCAGACCCTTCCAGTATTTTCTGTTCTTCATGGGAGTTCTGTGTGTCAAGTTTTGTCCAATTCCATCATTGGTCAAGTCCAGAATGCTTTTTGATTATAGGTGAATTATAACTCCCAGCAACTACAACTCCTAAGTGACAAAATCACCGCCCCCTCCCAACCCCATCATTATTCAAATTTGGGTGTATCGGGTATTTGTGCCAAAAATGTTCAAGTGAATGAAAATAAATCCTGCATATCAGATATTTGCATTACAGTTTATAAACAGCAGCAAAATTTAAGTTATGAAGTAGCAATGAACTAAATGTTATGGTTGGGGGTCACCCACAATATGAGGAACTGTATTAATGGGTTGTGGTATTAGGAAGGTTGAGAACCACTGGTCTACAGTGCCTCCTGCTGCTTTGATGTCTTTCCAATAGGAGGGAGTGCTTCTGAGCATTTGCAAAGAGTCTTCCTACTTCAAAGGTGTCCTTTCTCCATAAGAGACAGTGAAGGGAGTGCCTCTGAACATCTGCAGAGCACCTTCTCGCTTCCTAAGTCACCTTTCACACTAAGAGACAATGGAACAAGTGCCTCTGAACATCTGGGGAGTGCCTTCTTGCTTCCTAAGTGACTTTTTGTAATAAGAGACAGTCAAGGCAGTGCCTCTGCGCCTATGCAAACAGACTTCCTGCTACAAATGTGTCTTTTCTCAGTTAGAGACATTGGAGGAAGTGTCTTTAAGCTTCTGCAGAGTGTCTTCCTGCTTCCTAAATGTCTTTTCTCATTAAGAGACAGTGGAGGGAGTGCCTCTGAACTTGTGAAAAGTGCCTTCCTGCTGCCTTAGTCCTTTTGCAGTAAGAGACCGTGGAGGGAGTTCCTCTGAGAATCTGCCAGCACCTACTTTTACTAGTAAGAGACATGAAGAGAGTGCTTCTGAGCATCTGGAGAGTGCCTTCCTGCTTCCTGTGTATTTTCCCAGTAAGAGACAGCAGAGGGAGTGCTTCTGATCATCAGGAGAGTGCCTTCCTGCTTCCTAAGTGTCTTTTCCTGGTAAGAGACAGAAAAGGTGCACCTGAGCATCTGGAGAGTGCCCTACTGCTCCCTAAGCATCTTTCCTCAGTAAGAGACAGTGAAAGCAGTGCCCCTCAGCATCTACAGAGTGCCTTTACATTTCCCTGTCTTTTCTCAGTAAGAGATAGTGGAGGGAGCATCTACAGAGCACTTTCCTGCTTCCTGTTACCTTTCTCAGTAAGAGAAAGTGGTGGGTGTGCATTTGAGTATCTGCAGAGTATCTTCCTGCTTCCTAAGTTTCTATTTCCAGTAAAGGACAGTGCCTCTGAGCATCTCCAGAGTTCATTCCTGCCCCCCCCCCCTTTTTCAGAAAACTTGACAGGCCTTCCTTTGAAGTGAAATAAATGCAGTGACAAATTTGAATGGGCCAAAAAAATGTAATGCAAAAGAAGGCAGTGTGTCTGAGAGAAAAACTGTGTTACATGCATAGATATCTATAACAATGAACACAGAAAATTATACATTGCAAATCACAATTCATATATTACAGGGAATTCTACATTAAATGTCACATGGGAACAGTAACTCGACTGATTAGCGATTATTTATAAATGAAAAATTGCTTGTCAATATACTATAAAAACAAAGAAACGTACCCTTCCAGAAAGACAATTTCTATATTCCAGGAGAGTCTTCATTAGTTCATGACATCAGGAATAGTAACTCAATTATTGTTAAATGAAAAGTTGCTTGTCAATATTTTTAGAATACAATGAAATTTCAGCTTCCAAAATGACAATTTCTATGTTGCAGGAGATTCTTCACATCTGCTGTGCCCTTTGTGACTGCTATTCTCAGTCCTTGAAGGGCAGATTATTCTCACATCCCACATTAAACAATTATGCCTTGATATCCTGGGATGTCTTGAATTAGATGCCAGTGTTTAAATATTATCTTTTTTTTTATTTCAGATGAGTATTGTGTGAAAGTTAGAGGCCAGATCATGTGATTGTTATACTTCCTAGGTCTTTCTTGTAGTAGTACCTTCCTGTTAATGGAGTTAGCCTTATTGATAGCAATGTTCAGTATCCTATTAGGGTATCCTCTCTCAGTTGTGTTTTCAGAATATCTGCCAAAGAGTTAAAATCCTTTTGGGTGCTAGAATTACATTTTAATCTTAAAAACTGTGAGTATGGTAAATTAGATTTCAGTGAATTATGGTGAAAACTGGAAAAAAATGTAAGAGTTTTTATCTGTTAGCTTACTTTAGCTATTTTTTTAATCTGTTAGCTAATTTTTTGTCCATTCTTGTGATGGCGTGTGTGGCACCACATATATGTAGTACTGTTATTTGCAGGATTTAAACTGTCATTTTATTCCTGTTTACCTTGTATATGTATAGTTAAATTTCATTGGTTATTATAGCTCTCAATTTATTGTTGTTGTGCACCAATTGGCTTGTTTCCCCAGTTCATTTGTTTAGGCTCCGCCCCTTCCAAGGGAGAAAGGAAAGGAATCTCTCTCACCTTTTTTACCTCAGAAAGAGACTCATTGGATGGACGTGTGCAAAGCTTGACCCAAAGCCCCTGGTCAAGGCATTTTTTACTACCAACTCTTAGGTTTTTACCCCTGAGTCTTATACTTTATGTTCAAACCCCCTGAACGACATTGTGAAGACCTCAGGCGCCTTCATTCCAGTTTTTTGGCACTATAGGAAGGTCTTGTCCTTCAACATAGGCCACTGAACTGGGGTTGTGGTTTGCTCCGGCATTCACAACCATTGAGAGAGGGGGAACAGGAAAAGCTTCTCAGCTTATAACTCCTTTAGCTACTTTCCAGTGGAAAACCTGATACAGTACAAATGGCCACCTGATAAAACGGGAGAATACTACATGCTTCAAGAGTAAGTCAGTGAATACTTGGGTGTGACCTCCTTAGAGTTTATAAAGTGTTTTTCCCTGTTGAAACATCAAGTTTGTGCCTAAGAAAGAGAACTAATTCTCAACAATAAACACCATTTTGAGTTACCTGTTGTGTTCTGGTCCTTGGGAGTTCCAGTTTCCCTAAAGGAGGACAAGAAGCAATTCCCTGGGGAAAGATGTCACGTCAATGCCTCTTTCTCTATAGCCCCAGGTGCGACAGCAAAATTCTTGATGACCATAATGTCTAAAATGTTAATATTAGTATGACTACACTGGCTAGAAAATTTCATATGTTTGTGAAATGTGTTAATCCAGGTGAAGAATTTGTCGGCTACGGATTGAGAATTAACTATTGTAAAGATATCATCAATATACCTTCCATAGTATAAGATATCTGGTATAAATTGATTAGTGTTGTGTTTAGGATATATTTAGTTTCTAAATAAGAAACAAATAAATTGATTACTGAAAGTGCCAAAGTACTGCCCATAGCTATCCCAAAGGTCTGCAAGTAGAATTGTATATCAAAGCTAAAGTAGTTGTATTCTAACACAATGTCTAAGAGGTCCATTAGGAAGTGAGTAGGGGGAGCCAGGGATTTACGTGTATCAAACATCTTTAATCACTGTCCTAACTTTGTCTAGTGGGATGTTTGTGTAAAGGGCTTTGTTGTCTAGAGTCATTAGTTTGGATTCCTCAGGAATGGTTGGGACTTCTACTATGTTGATAAAGTGTTTAGTGTCCTTGATGAAAGATGACATTAATGGGACAAAGGTATGTAAGAAATTATCAATATACTGGGCTAAAGGTTCTAAAATAGATGCAGTACCTAAAACGATAGGTCTACCTGATGGAGGAATAACACCTTTGTGGATTTTGGGGAGAACATAGAAAACTGGTGTTCTAGGGTATTGATTTTGAAGGAATTTTGTATTAAAATGTATCCCATCCCAAAGAAAGTCCTTTCAAACAAACTACATGATTCAGAGATCTGATTTTATTAATGGGATTGTAAGCAATGCGTTTGTAGGAAAGGTTATCAGACAAATGTCTTTCAACTTCTTTAACATAGTCAGTTCTATTAAGTAGTACCACCGCTCCTCCCTTATCTGCTGGCTTTCAGGTATATTGGGGCATGTTAGCTAGTCTTTTGATAGTATTTCTGACAGGGACACATTCAGAGAAGTTTTAGTCTTAGATATAGAAAGTCTACTCACATCTCATTCTACTACTTTTTCAAATGTTTTAATCATGATATTTTCGGTGTTTGGATAGAATTTACTTTTAGGATTAAACAAAATCTCAGAGGTAGAGTCCATTTTATTACAAAAAAAAGTTTTAATCCAATAGAATTGAAGAAAGACAAAGAATTATGAACAACCTATTAAGAAGACAGAAATAGATGAAGTTATTAAGAATTTAAAAGCTGGGAAAGCTCCAGGTCTGGACGGCCTAGGAATAGAATATTATAAAAGTATTGATTCCAAAACTATTAGAACTGTATAATGGAATAATGAGATAAGATGCCAGAATCATGGAGGAAGTCATTAATAATATTAATACCAAAACCCGATAAAGATTTAACAGATTTAACAGGGTCATATAGGCCCATATCATTAGTTAATCAGGATGCAAAGATTTTATCTGCTATTATAGCCAATAGAATGAATAAATGCATGTACAAGTATATTAAAAAGATCAGTGTGGGTTTGTAAAAAGAAGACAAATGTCAAATTTGATAGGAAGAGTATTAAATAAAACTTGTGTGGTCCAAGAGCAGATAAAAGTAAGGATATTATCATTAGATATTTTTAAAACTTTTGATTGTGTGGAATGGTGGACATTACAGGAAATTATGAACAAATTTGGAATGGGAAGTAGAATAAAAGGATTATTAGAACAATATTATTCAAGAAACAGCAGTAGTAACTATAAATGATGGAGTGGCAAAAGAAATAAGTGAAAAGGGGAACAAGACAAGGTTGCCCTCTATCACCAATTTTGTTTGCCATAGTGGTAGAATTATTTGCAAATGCCATCAGGAAAGATAAG
Organism: Anolis sagrei; assembly: GCF_037176765.1. Lineage (NCBI taxonomy): Eukaryota > Metazoa > Chordata > Lepidosauria > Squamata > Anolidae > Anolis > Anolis sagrei. The sequence goes on along the minus strand of NC_090035.1, from coordinate 59,078,619 downwards.
AACTTAGAAGGACTGGGAATAAAGGAAAAGTGGAAGGTGAGGTTATTTGCCGATGATACATTGTTATTTATTGAAAATGTAGTAAGTAAAATGGATAAAATAAAGGCTCATTTAGAGATATTTGGGAAAATAACAAGTTAACTGGAACAAGTCAGAAATGATGCTATTTAATTATACAAAGAAAGAAGAAAAATACTTTATAGAAAAGAGCAAAATGAGAATTAAAATTAAGAATAAATTAAAATACCTGGGAGTAATAATAACAAAGGATTTAAAAGAAATGGAAGAGGTAAATGTAGTAGCATTAAGAAAAGTTGTTAAAAAAATAATAGAATATGAAAATATACATTTATCTTGGTTTGGAAAGATAGCATTAGTAGAAATGAAAATACTTCCGAAGATAAATTTCACATTTAGAATGCTACCACTTCAAATTACAGAAGAAGAGCTAAATAGATGGCAACAAATGATAAATAAATATTGTAATGGTAGAAAAATAAATAGATTAAACAAACAGTTATGGTACAGATTGCAAAAAGAGGGAGGATTAGCACTCCCTAATATTAAAAAATATTATGAAGTGAGCAGATTAGGATTGGTTATAGAAGGAATGATAAAAAATAGGGAGTAGATTGGCTAAGAAAGGATTCGGAAAAAGTGGAGGAAGAAATTTGGAATATTCAGTTTAGTTCACAAGAAAAGAAACTAGGGAAATGAGAAACCCAATGTTGAGCAATATATTAGAAGTATGGAAAAAATATAGGAGAATGTTAATAACAGATGATTCAGTAATAATCCCAATTGTAATGGAAAAGAAATTTCCATTTTTTTCTTTCAAAAAAAGTAATAGATAAAAAGTTAAGGGGGGAAATTAGACAAAATAGGGGATTGGATAAATAAAATGGACATGGTTCCATTGTATACAATTAGAACAATAATTTAAAAATTGGGGAAAAATAATAAAAATGGAAGTAAGCTAACCAATTAGAACAAATAATACAAAATGGAAGGGTTGTAGAGAAGCATGAAAATTTGAAAGGAGTAACTAGTAAGGTATATAAGATA